>NC_058104.1:44523660-44840612 GCF_020171115.1 Neogale vison
CCCAGGGAGCACAGTAACAGACGTTTCCCTTTCCTTAGTACAGTTTCCACAGGCGCACCCACGCTTCTCTCACAGGCAGAGGGGTGCCCAGTATTTCGCTCCATGCGGGTTTTTTACACCGTGCTTCGGAGACTATGTTCAGGCAAGCGGCATCAGCATCGCACAGAACAGACTCTGATTTCCCAAGAATGCTGTGCTTTCCTAGAGGGGATGGCCAGGCAAAGAGGCTTTCGCTCTATGCGGGCTTCTCCCACCATGCTGCCTTACTAGGCTAAAGCAAGCAGCAACAGCAGCCCACAGAACCGACTCTTTTTTCCTATTGATTGCTATGATATCGCAGAGGTATTCAGCTTGGCCTCAACGGCACTTCGCTGCTGCTTCCTCAACAAGGCTTTGGGCGTTTGCGCTGTCACGTCAGGGAAGTAGATCTGCGGGAGAGCTTGTGCGTCTTGGGCCTTGCTTTGCCGGGCTCCGGGGTCGCATCTTGGGTTCACCCTGCCAGGCCGAACTACGCAGACACAGCCACCACGCTGCAGCAGCGTGCATGGCCTAGGATGACTGTCCATCCAACTGCCATCTCCTGCCGTAGTAAGGCTTGGCATTTTACTCTGGCGTTCAGGCGTTCTCGGGGACTAGGCCATTGCCTTCCCCATAGTAGAGGAGAGGCGACAGGATCCCTACACACTGTCCGTGCACTGGGATGGGGAGCTGTGGGAGACTATCCCCACTTCTTCCCCGACATATCTCCAGCCAACCCCAACGCTGCCACATCTTGGAGGAAGATGGCATCTGACTGTCCTTTCTTCCAGGTAGCTGTATCTGCGAGTTCCTGGTGTGTCGCCACGTGGCATTCTCAAGTCTGCCTTAGGGACAGGTGGCCTTGGAGATGCTGTCCCCTTGGGACAAGAGGCACAGAAGAGGCCTGCCTTCTGCCCAGACTCCTTCCTTAGGGTGGAGTAAGCGCGCCTGCCCTAGCCTTCCCCTCGTGTCTTCCTTAAGTCAGGCTTCCGTCTCTACGCACAGGGAGCGGGTGACGATTGTCTTGCCACCATCCCGCTGTTCTCGCCAGGGCAGGCTCTCCTGCTTAGCGACTGTTTCCCGACAACAAGGCCAACGGCTCCTTCTCTTCTCCCGGGGAGGCGTTCTGCTCCTTCCCCAGACTTGCTCTTGGGGAGCACGGTGACAGCCGTGTCCCTATCCTTAAGGCCCTTTCCAGATGTACATGCATGATTCTCTCTCAGGCAGTGGGGATGTTAGGGCCAAGAGAATTTCGCCCATGCGGGTTTCTTCCTCCGTGCTGTGGAGACTAGCTCAGGCAAGCAGCAACAACATTCCACAAAGCGACTCAGATTCCCCAACGAATTCTGTGCTTTCCCAGAGGAGAGGCCTGGGCAAAGAGGCTTTCGCTGTATGGTGGTTTCTCCCACCTTGAGACTTGGCCTAGACAAGCACGAACATCATCCCGCAGAACCGATTCTGATTTCTAAGCAAATGGAGAGGGTGACACTTGTCTTGCCACACACCCGCTGTTCCTGCCATGCCAGGCTCTCCTGTGTCATGACTTTTTTTTAAGGCTGTTTCCACAGGCGCAACCACGCTACTCTCTCAGGTAGAGGAGATGCCCGAAAAAGAGGATTTCACTCCATGCGTGTATATTACACCGTGCTTCGGAGACTATGTTCAGGCAAGCGGCATCTGCATCGCACAGAACTGTCTCTAATTTCCCATAGAATGCTGTGCTTTCCTAGAGGTGATGCCCAGGCAAAGAGGCTTTCGCTTTATGCGGGATTCTCCCACCGTGCTGCCAATACTAGGCTAAAGCAAGCAGTAATAGCAGCCCACAGAACCGACACTTTTTTCCTAGCGATTGCTATGCTTTCTCAGACGTTTTCAGCTTGTCCTGAACCGCACGTCGCTGCTGCTTCCTCAGCAAGGATTTGGGTGTTTGCTCTGTCGCGTCAGGAAATTAGATGTGTGGGAAAGCTGGTGCCTCTTGGGCCTTGCTTCCCAGGCTCCATGGTCGCATCCTGGGTTCACCCTGCCAAGCGAACTATGCAGACACAGCCACAAGCCGGCAGCAGCGTGCGTGACCTAGGAAGACAGTCCATGCCAACTGCCATCTCCTGGCGTAGTAAGGCTTGGCTTTTTGCTCTGGCGTTCATGCAGACTCGGGGACTAGGCCAGTGCCTTTCCCTTAGAAAGGGAGTGGTGACAGGTTCCCTGCACAGCGCCCGTGCACTGGGATGGGGAGCTGTGGGGAACTGTCCCCCTTCTTCCCCGACACACCCCCTGCAACTCCAAATGCTTCCACATCTTGGAAAAGATGGCATCTAACTGCCCTTTCTTCCAGGGAGCTGTATCTACGTGTTCCGGCTATGCGCCTGGTGGCAAGCCCACGTCTGCTCTAGGGACAGGTGGCCTTGGAGATGCTGTCCCCTTGGGACAAGAGGCACAGAACAGGCCTGCCTTCTGCCCAGACTCCTTCCTCAGAGTGGAGTATGCACGCCAGCCCTAGCCGTCCCCACGTGTCTTCCTAAAGCAAGGCTTCTGTCTCTACACACAGGGAGCGTGTGACGCTTGTCTTGCCACCGTCCCGCTGTTCTCTCCAGGGCAATTTCACCTGCTTTGCGACAGTTTCCCGACAACAAGGCCAACGTCTCCTTCTCTTCTCCCGGGGAGGCGTTCTGCTCCTTCCCCAGACTTGCTCTTGGGGAACACGATGACAGCCGTGTCTCTATCGTTAAGGCCCTTTCCAGATGTACATCCACGCTTTTCTTCAGGCAGTGGGGATGCTAAGGCCAAGAGAATTTCGCTCCATGCGGGTTTCTTCGACCGTGGTACAGAGACTAGTTCAGGCAAGAGGCAGCAGCATCCCACAAAGCAACTCAGATTTCCCAACGAATGCTGTGCTTTCCCAGAGGAAAAGCCTGGGCAAAGAGGCTTCGCTCTATGCTGGTTTCTCCCACCTTGAGACTTGGACTAGGCAAGTACGAGCATCAGCCCGCAGAACCATCTCTGATTTCCAAGCAAATGGAGCGGGTGACACATGTCTTGCCACCTGCCCGGTATTCTTGCCAATGCAGGCTCTCCTGTTGCATAACCCTTTCCAGAAAGCAAGGCCAAGGGCCCCTTCCCTTCTCCTGGAGCGGCGAGCTACGCCTGGCCCCAACATGCTCTCAGGGAGCGCAGTGACAGACGTTTAACTTTCCTTAAGTCTGTTTCCACAGGTGCAACCACGCTTCTCTCTCAGGCAGAGGGGATGCCCGGGCAAAGAGGATTTCGCTCCATGCGCGTTTATTACACCGTGCTTAGGAGACTATGTTCAGCAAGCGGCATCATCATCGCACAGAACTGACTGTGATTTCCCAAAGAATGCTGTGCTTTCCTAGAGGGATGCCCAGGCAAAGAGGCTTTCTCTCTATGCGGGATTCTCCCACTGTGCTGCCAATACTAGACTAAGGCAAGCAGAAACAGCAGCCCGTAAAACCGACTCTTTTTTCCTAGCGACTACTATGCTTCCGCAGAGGTTTTCAGCTTGGCTTGAATCGCAGTTCGCTGCTGCTTCCTCATCAAGGCTTTGGGCATTCGCTCTGTCGTGTCAGGGATGTAGATCTGCGGGAGAGCCGGTGCCTCTTGGGCCTTGCTTTCCAGGGCTCCATGTTCGGACCCTGGGATCACCCAGCCAGGCTGAATAACGCAGACACAGGCACAACCCTGCTGCAGCGTGCGTGGCCTAGGATGACACTCCATGTCAACTACCATCTCCTGGCGTAGTAAGGCTTGGCTTTTTGCTCTCGCGTTCAGGCGGACTAGCGGACTAGGCCAGTGCCTTCCCCATAGGAGAGGAGAGGCGACAGGATCCCTGCACAGCGCTCGTGCACTGGGATGGGGAGCAGTGGGGGACTGCCACACTTCGTCCCCGACACACCCCTGCCACCCCCAACGCTGCCACATCTTGGAAGAAGATGGCATCTGACTGCCCTTTCTTCCAGGGAGCTGTATCTGCGAGTTCCGGGTATGGCGCCTGGTGGCAGGACTACGTCTGCCCTACGCACTAGTGGCCGCGGACATGCTGTCCCCTTGGGACAAGAGGCAAGAACAGGCCTGCCGTCTGCCCAGACTCCTTCCGCAGAATGCAGTATGCGCTTCTGCCCTAGCCGTCCCCTCGTGTCTTCCTAAAGCCATTCTTCCTTTCCTACGCACAGGAAGCGGGTGACGCATGTCTTGTAACCGTTCCACTCTTCTGGCCAGGGCAGGCTCTCCTGCTTTGCGACTGTTTCCCGACAACAAGGACAACGGCTCCTTCTCTTCTCCCGGGGAGGCGTTCTGCTCCTTCCCCAGACTTGCTCTTGGGGAGCACGGTGACAGCCATGCCCCTTTCCTTAAGGCCCTTTCCAGATGTGCATCCATCTTCTCTCTCAGGCAGTGGGGATGCTAGGGCCAAGAGAATTTCACTCCATGCGGTTTTTTCCACCGTGGTGCGGAGTAAAGCTCAGGCAAGCAGCATCAGCATCCCACAAACCCGATTCAGATTTCCCAACGAATGCTGTGCTTTCCCAGAGGAGGAGCCTGGGCAAAGAGGCTTTCACTGATACTGGGTTCTCCCACTTTGAGACTTGGCCTAGGTAAGCAGCAACAGCAGCCCACAGAACCGACTCTTTTTTCCCAGCGACTGCTATGCTTTCCCAGAGGTTTTAGCTTGGCCCGATCCGCACTTCGCTGCTGCTTCTTCAGCAAGGCTTTGGGCACGTGCTCTGTCGCGTCAGGGAAGTAGATCTGCGGGAGAGCTTGTGCCTCTTGGGCCTTGCTTTCCCGGGCTCCATGGTCGCATCCTGGGTTCACCCTGCCAGGCGAACTATGCAGACACAGCCACCAACCTGCAGCAGCGTGCGTGACCTAGAATGACAGTCCATGCCAACTGCCATCTCCTGGCGTAGTAAGGCTTGGCTTTTTGCTCTGGAGTTCAGGCGGACTCGGAGACTAGGCCAGTGCATTCCCCTGAGAAAGGAGAAGCGACAAGATCCCTGCACAGCGCCCGTATACTGGGATGCGGAGCTGTGGGGGACTGTTTCCACTTCTTCCCCAAACAACCCCCTGCCAACCACAACGCTGTCACATCCTGAGGGAGAAGGAATCTGACTGTCCTTTCTTCCAGGGAGCTGTATCTGCGAGTTCCGGGTATGGCGCCTCGTGGCATGCCCACGTCTGCCCGAGGGACAGATGGCCTTGGAGATGCTGTCCCCTTGGGACAAGAGGCACAGAACAGGCCTGCCTTCAGCCCAGACCCATTATTCAGAGTGGAGTATGCGCGCTTGCCCTACCTGTCCCCTCTTGTCCTCCTTAAGCCAGTCTTCCGTCAATACTCACACAGAGCGGGTGACGATTGTCTTGCCACTATCCCGCTGTTCTCGTCAGGGCAGGCTCTCCTGCTTTGCGAGTGTTTCCTGACAACAAGGCCAACGGCTCCTTCTCTACTCCTGGGGAGGCGTTCTGCTCCTTTCCCAGACTTGCTCGTGGGGAGCACCGTGACAGCCATGTCCCTATCCTTAAGGCCATTTCCAGATGTGCATCCACGCTTCTCTCTCAGGCAGTGGGGATGCTAGGGCCAAGAGAATTTCGCTCCATGTGGGTTTCTTCCACCGTGCTGCGGAGACTAGCTCAGGCAAGCAGCAGCAGCATCCCACAAACCCGATTCAGATTTCCCAATGAATGCTGTGATTTCCCAGGGGAGAAGCCTGGGCAAAGAGGCTTTCACTGTATGGTGGTTTTTCCCACCTTGAGCCTTGGCCTAGGCAAGCACGAGCAGCAGCCCGCAAATTCGACTCTGATTTCTCAGCAAATGGAGTGGGTGACACTTGTCTTGCCACGCACCCGCTATTCTTGCCTATGCAGGCTCTCCTGTTTCATGACTTTTCCGTAAGGCAGTTTCCACAGGCGCAACTATGCTTCTGTCTCAGGTAGAGGGGATGCCCGGGTAAAGAGGATTTCGCTCCATGCGGCTTTATTACACCGTGCTTTGGAGACTATGTTCAGGCAATCGGCATCAGCATCGCACAGAACAGACTCTGATTTCCCAAAGAATGCTGTGCTTTCCCTGAGGCGATGCCCAGGGAAAAAGGCTTTCGCTCTATGCGGGATTCTCCCACCGTGCTGCCAATACTAGGCTAAAGCAAGTAGCAACAGCAGCCTACAGAACCGACTCTTTTTTCCTAGCATTCGCTATGCTTTCGCAGAGGTTTTCAGCTTGGCCTGAACCGCACTACGCTGCTGCTTCTTCAGCAAGGCTTTGGGCATTTACTCTGTCGCATCAGGGAAGTAGATTTGCGGGAGAGCTGGTGCTCCTTGTTCCTTGTATCCCGGGTACCATGATCGCACCCTGGGTTCACACTGCCAGGCCGAACTCGCAGACACAGCCACAAGCCTGCAGCAGCGTGCGTGGCCTCGGATGACAATCCATGCCAACTGCCATCTCCTGGCCCGTACGGCTTGGCTTTTTGCTCTGGCATTCAGGCAGACTCGGGGACAAGGTCATTGCCTTCCCCATAGGAGAGGTGAGGCGACAGGATCCCTGCATACCGACCGTGCACTGGGATGGGAAGCTGTGGGGGACTGTCCCCACTTCTTCCCCGACACACCCCCTGCAAAGCCAAACGCTGCCATATCTTGTAGGAAGATGGCATTTGACTGCCCTTTCTTCCAGGGAGCTGTATCTGCGAGTTCCGGGTATGGCGCCTGGTGGTTGGCCCACGTCTGCCCTAGGGACAGGTGGCCTTGGAGATGCTGTCCCCTTGGGACAAGAGGCACAGAACAGGCCTTCCATCTGCCCAGACTCCTTCCTCAGAATGGAGTTTGCGCGCCTGCCCTAGCCATCCCCTCGTGTCTTCCCTAAGCCAGGCTTCCGTCTCTACGCACAGGGAGCGATTGACGCTTGTCTTGCCACCGTCCCGCTGTTCTCGCCAGGGCAGGCTCTCCTGCTTTGTGACTATTTCCGGACAACAAGGCCCACAGTGCCTTCTCTTCTCCAGGGTAGGCGTTCTGCTCCTTCCCAAGACTTGCTCTTGGGGAGCACGGTGAAAGCCGTGTCCCTTTCATTAAGGCCTTTTCTAGATGTGCATCCACGCTCTCACTCAGGCAGTGGGGATGCTAGGGCCAAGAGACTTTCAATCCATGCGGGTTTCTTCCACCGTGCTGTGGAGACTAGCTGAGGCAAGCAGCAGCAGCATCCCACAAACACGATTGAGATTTTCCAACGAATGCTGTGCTTTCCCAGAGGAGAAGCCTGGGCAAAGAGGCTTTCGCTGTATGCTGGTTTCTCCCACTTGATACATGGCCTAGCATAGCAGAAGCAGCAGCGCGCAGAACCGAGTCTGATTTCTAAGCAAACGGAGAGGGTGAACTTGTCTTCCACCCGCCTGCTATTCTTGGCTATGCAGCCTCTCAGGTTTCAGGACTTTTCCTTAAGGCTGTTTCAACATTCGAAACCACGCTTCACTCTCAGGAAGAGGGGATGCCGGGGAAAGAGGATTTCACTCCATGAGGGTTTATTACACCATGCTTCGGAGACTCTTTTCAGGTAAGCGGCATCAGCATCGCACAGAACCGACTCTGATTTCCCAAAGAATGATGTGCTTTCCTAGAGGGGATGCCCAGGCAAAGAGGCTTTCGCTTTATGCAGGATTCTCCCACCGTGCTGCCAATACAAGGCTAAAGCAAGCAGCAACGGCAGCCCACAGAACCGTCTCTTTTTTCCAAGCGATTGCTATGCTTTCGCAGAGGTTTTCAGATTGTCCCGATCTGTACTTCGCTGTTGCTTCTTCAGCAAGGATTTGGGCATTTGTTATGTCGCGTCAGGAAGTAGATCTGTGGGAGAACTGGTGCATCTTGGGTTTTGCTTTCCCGGGCTCCATTGTCGCATCCTGGGTTCACCCTGCCAGGCCTAACTGTGCAGACACAGCCACTACCCTGCAGCAGCGTGCGTGGCCTAGGGTGAGAGTCCATGCAAACGGCCATCTCCTAGCGTAGTAAGGCTTGGCTTTTTACTCTGCCGTTCAGGCGGACTTGGGGACTAGGCCAGTGCCTTCCCCTTAGGAAAGGAGAGGCGACATGATCCGTGCACAGAGCCCGTGCCCTGGGATGGGGAGCTGTGGGGGACTGTCCACACTTCTTCCCCGACACACCCCCTGCCACCCCCATAATTGCCCCATCTTGGAGGAAGATGGCATCTGACTGCCCTTTCTTCCAGGGAGCTGTATCTGCGAGTTCCGGGTATGGAGCCTGGTGGCAAGCCCCTGTATGCCCTAGGGACAGGTGTCCGTGGAGATGCTGTCCCCTTGGGACATGAGACACAGAACTGGCCTGCCGTCTTCCCAGACTCCTTCCTCAGAGTGTCGTATGCACGCCTGCCCTAGACGTCCCCTCCTGTTTTCCTAAAGCCAGGCTTCCATCTCTACGCACAGTGAGCCGGTGACGCTTGTCTTGCCACCCTCCCGCTGTACTCCCCAGGGCAGGCTCTCCTGCTTTGCGACTATTTCCCGACAACAAGGCCAACGGCTCCTTCTCTGTCCTGGGGAGGCGTTCTGCTCCTTCCCCAGACTTGCTCTTGGGGAGCACGGTGACAGCCGTGTCCCTATCCTTAAGGCCCTTTCAAGATATGCATCCACGCTTCTCTCGCAGGCAGTGGGGATGCTAGGGCCAAGAGAATTTCGCTCCATGCGAGTTTCTTCCACCGTGCTACGGAGACTAGCTCAGGCAAGCAGCAGCAACAGCCCCCAAACCCGATTCAGATTTCCCAACGAATGCTGTGCTTTCCCAGAGGAGAAGCCTGGGAAAAGAGGTTGTAACTATATGCTAATTTCTCCCACCTTGAGACTTGGCCTAGGCAAGCATGAGCAGTAGCCCACAGAACGGACTCTGATTTCTAAGCAAACGGAGAGGGTGACACTTGTCTTGCCAAACGCCCGCTGTTCTTTCCATGGCAGGCTCTCCTGTTTCATGACTTTTCCTTAAGGCTGATTCCACAGGCGCAACCACGCTTCTCTCCCGGGTAGAGCAAATGCCCGGGCAAAGAGGATTTCACTCCAAGCGGGTTTATTACACCATGCTTCGGAGACTATGTTCAGGCAAGAGGCATCAGCATCGCACAGAACCGACTCTGATTTCCCAACGAATGCTGTGCTTTCCCTGAGGTGAAGTCTGGGCAAAGAGGCTTTCGCTGTATGCTGGTTTTTCCCACCTTGAGACTTGGCCTAGGCAAGCAAGAGCAGCAGGGTGCAGAACCGACTCTGATTTCTAAGCAAACGGAGAGGGTGACCCTTGTTTTGCACCCGCCCGCTATTCTTGCCTATGCAGGCTCTCCTGTTAAATGACTTTTCCTTAAGGCTGTTTCCACAGGCGCAACCACGCTTCTCTCTCACGCAGAGGGGATGCCCGGGCAAAGAGGATTTCGCTGCATGCGGGTTTATTACACCGTTCTTCGGAGACTATGTTCAGGCAAGCGGCATCAGCATCGCACAGAACCGACTCTGATTTCCCAAAGAATGCTGTGCTTTCCTAGAGGGGATGCCCAGGCAAAGAGGCTTTTGCTCTATGCGGGATTCTCCCACCGTGCTGCCAATTCTAGGCTAAAGCAAGCAGCAACAGCAGCCCACAGAACCGACTATTTTTTCCTAGCGAATGCTATGGTTTAAAAGAGGTTTTCAGCTTGGCCTGACCGCACTTTGCCGCTGCTTCATCAGCAATGCTTTGGACATTTGCTCTGACGCTTCAGGGAAGTAGATCTGCGGGAGAGCTTGTGCCTCTGGTCCTTGCTATCACGGGCTCCATGGTCGCACCCTGTGTTCAACGTGCCAGGCCGAATTACGCAGACACAGCCAAAACCCTGCAGCAGCGTGCATGGCCTAGGATGACAGTCCATGCCAACTGCCATCTCCTGGCGTAGTAAGGCTTGGCTTTTTGCTCTGGCGTTCAGACGGACTCGGGGACTAGGCCAGTGCCTTCCCCATAGGAGAGGAGAGGTGACAGGATCCCTGCACAGCGCCCATGCACTGGGAAGTGGAGCTGTGAGGGACTGTCCCCACTTCTTCCCCGACACACCCTCTGCCACCCGCAACGCTGACACATCTTGGAGGAATATGGTATCTGACTGCCCTTTCTTCCAGGGAGCTTTATCTGCGAGTTCCGGGTATGGAGCCTGGTGGCAAGCCCACGTCTGCCCTAGGGACAGGTGGCCTGGTGATGCTGTTTCCTTGGGACAAGAGGCACAGAACAGGCCTGCCTTCTGCCCAGACTCCTTCCTCAGATTGGAGTATGCGCGCCTGCCCTAGTCGTCCCCTCGTGTCTTCCTAAAGCCAGGCTTCCGTCCTACACAAAGGAAGCGGGTGACGCTTGTCTTGCCACCGTCCCCTGTTCTCGCCAGGGCAGGCTCTCCAGCTCTGCCACTGTTTCCCAACAACAAGGCCAACGACTCCGTCTCTTCTCCCGGGGAGGCGTTCTGCTCCTTCCCCAGACTTGTTCTTGGGGTGCACGGTGACAGCCGTGTCCCTATCCTTAAGGCCCTTTCCAGATGTGCATCCATGCTTCTCTCTCAGGGAGTGGGGATGCTAGGGCCAAGAGAATTTCAGTCCCTGCTGGTTTCTTCCACCGTGCTGTGGAGACTAGCTCAGGCAAATAGCAGCAGCATCCCACAAACCCGATTCTGATTTCCCAACGAATGCTGTGTTTTCAAATAGTAGAATTCTGGACAAAGAGGCTTTCGCTGTATGCTGGTTTCTCCCACCTTCAGACTAGGCCTAGGCAAGCAGGAGCAGCAGCCTTCAGAACCGACTCTTATTTCTGAGCAAACGGAGAGGGTCACACTTGTCTTGCCACCCGCCCGCTATTCTTGCCTATGAAGGCTGTCCTGTTTCATGACTTTTCCTTAAGGCTGTTTTCACTGGCGCAACCACGCTTCTGTCTCAGGGAGAGGGGATGCGCGGGCAAAGAGGATTTTGCTCCATGCGGGTTTATTACACCGTGCTTCGGAGACTATGTTCAGGCAAGCGGCATTAGGATCTCACAGAACCGACTCTGATTTCCCAAAGAATGCTGTGCTTGCCTAGAGGGGATGCCCAGGGAAAGAGGCTTTCGCTCTATGCGGGATTCTCCCACCGTGCTGCCAATACTATGCTTAAGGTAGCAGCAACTGCAGCCCACAGAACAGACTCTTTTTTACAGCGATTGCTATGCTTTCACATAGGTTTTCCTCTTGGCCTGAAACGCATTTGCTGCTTCTTCCTCAGCAAGGCTTTGGTCGTTTGCTCTGTCGCGTCAGGGAAGCAGATCTGAGGGAGAGCTGGTGCCTCTTGGGCCTTGCTTTCCCGGGCTCCATGGTCGCACCCTGCGTTCAGCCTGCCAGGCCGAACTACGCAGACACATCCACAAAACTGTAGCAGCGTGCGGAGCCTAGGATGACACTCCATGCCAACTGCGATCTCCTGGCCTAGTAAGCTTGGCTTTTTGCTATGGCGTTCAGGCGGACTCGGGGACTAGTCCAGTGCCTTCTCCTTAGAAAAGGAGAGGCGACAGGATCCCTGTACGGCGCCCGTCCACTGTGATGCGGAACTGTGGAGGACTGTCCCCACTTCTTCCCCGACACACCCCTGCCACCCCCAACGCTGCCACATCTTGGAAGAAGATGGCATCTGACTGCCCTTTCTTCCAGGGAGCTGTTTCTGCAAGTTCCTGGTATGGTGCCTGGTGGCAGGCCCACGTCTGCCCTATGGACAGGTAGCCGTGGAGATGCTGTCCCCTTGGGGCAAGACGTACAAAACAGGCCTGCCGTCTGCTCAGACTCCTTCCTCAGAGTGGAGTATGCGAGCCTGCCCTAGCCGTCCCTCTAGTGTCTTCCTAAAGCCAGGCTTCTGTCCCTACGCACAGGAAGCGGGTAACACATGTCTTGCCACCGTCTCAGTGTTCTCGCCATGGCAGGCTCTTCTGCTTTGCGACTGTTTCCCGACAACAAGGCCAACGGCTCCGCTTCTCCCGCGGAGGCGTTCTGCTACTTCCCCAGACTTGCTCTTGGGGAGCACGGTGACAGCCGTGTCCCTTTCCTTTCGGCCCTTTCCTGATGTGCATCCACGCTTCTCTCTCAGGCAGTGGGGATGCTAGCGCCAAGAGAATTTCAATCCATGCGGGTTTCTTCCACCGTGCTGCAGAGACTAGATCAGGCAAGCAGCAGCAGCATCCCACAAACCCGATTCTGATTTCCCAACGAATGCTGTGCTTTCCCATAGTAGAAACCTGGGACAAAGAGGCTTTCGCTCTATGCTGGTTCCTCCTACCTTCAGACTTGGCCTAGGCAAGCAGGTGCAGCAGCCCACAGAATCGACTCTTATTTCTAAGCAAACGGAGAGGGTAACACTTGTCTTGCCACACGCCCACTATTCTTGCCTATGCAGGCTCTCCTGTTTCAGGACTTTTCCTAAAGGATGTTTTCACAGGCGCAACCACGCTTCTCTCTCAGGCAGAGGGGATGCCCGGGCAAAGAGGTTTTCACTCCATGCGGGTTTATTACACCATTCTACGGAGAATATGTTCAGGCAAGCGGCATCAGATTCGCAAAGAACCGACTCTGATTTCCCAAAGAATGCTGTGCTTTCCTAGAGGGGATGCCCAGGCGAAGAGGCTTTCGCTCTATGCGGGATCCTCCCACTGGGCTGCCAATACTAGGCTAAGGCAAGCAGCAACAGCAGCCCACAGAACCGACTCTTTTTTCCCAGCGACTGCTATGCTTTCGCAGAGGTTTTCCGCCTGGCCTGAAATGCACTTCGCTGCTTCTTCCTCAGCAAGGCTTTGGGCGTTAGCTCTGACGCATCAGGTAAGTAGATTTGCGGGAGAGCTGGTGCCTCTTGGGCCTTGCTTCCCCGGGATCCATGGACGCACCCTGGGTTCAGCCTGCCAGGCCGAACTACGCAGACACATCCACAACCCTGCAACAGCGTGCGTGGCCTAGGATGACACTCCATGCCAACTGTCATCTCCTAGCCTAGTAAGGTTGCCTTTTTGCTCTGGTGGTCAGGCGGACTCGGGGACTAGGCCAGTGCCTTCCCCAAAGGAGAGGAGAGGCGACCGGATCCCTGCACAGCGCCCGTGCACGGGGATGTGGACCTGTGGGGGACTGTCCCCACTTCTTCCCCGACACACCCCCTGCCACCCCCAACGCTGCCACATCTTGGAAAAAGATGGCATCTGACTGCCCTTCTTCCAGGGAGCTGTATCTGCGAGTTCCGGGTATGGCGCCTGGTGTCAGGCCCACGTCTGCCCTACGGACACGTGTCCTTGGAGATGCTGTCCCCTTCGTAAGAGGCACAGAACAGGCCTGCCGTCTGCCCAGACTCCTTCCTCAGAGTGGAGTATGCGCGCCTACCCTAGCCATCCCCTCGTGTCTTTCCAAAGCCAGGCTTCCGTCCCTACACACAGGAAGCGGGTGACACTTGTCTTGCAACCGTCCCGCTGTTCTCGCCAGTGCAGGCTCTCCTCCTTTGCGACTGTTTCCGGACAACAGCCACCGGCTCTTTCTCTTATCCCGGGGAGGAGTTCTGCTCATTCCCCAGACGTGTTCCTGGGAGCACAGTGACAGCTCTGTCCCTATCCTTAGGTCCCTTTATAGATGTGCATCCACGCTTCTCTCTCAGGCATTGGGGATGCTATGGTCAAGAGAATTTCGCTCCATGCGGGTTTCTTCCACCGTGCTGCGGAGACTAGCTCAGGCAAGCAGCAGCAGCATCCCACAAACCCGATTCAGATTTCCTTACGAATGCTGTGCTTTTCCAGAGGAGAAGCTTGGGCAAAGAGGCTTTCGCTGTATGCTGGTTTCTCCCACTGTGAGACTTGGCCTAGGCAAGCAGGAGCAGCAGCCCTCTGATTTCTAAGCAAATGGAGAGTGTGACACTTGTCTTGCCACCCGCCCGCTATTCTTGCCAGTGTAGGCTCTCCTGTTGCATGACCCTTTCCACACCGCAAGGACAAGGGCCACTTCTCTTCTCCTGGAGCGTCGTGCTACGCCTGGCCAAGACATGCTCTCAGGGAGTGCAGTGACAGACGTTTCCCTTTCCTTAAGGCTGTTTCCACAGGCGCAACAGCGCTTCTCTCTCAGGTAGAGGGGATGCCCGGGCAAAGACGATTTCGCTCCATGCGGGTTTATTACACCGTGCTTCGTAGACTATGTTCAGGCAAGCGACATCAGCATCGCACAGAACCGACTTTGATTTCCCAAACAATGCTGTGCTTTCCTAGAGAGGATGCCCAGGCAAAGAAGCTATCACTCCATGCGCAATTCTCCCAGATGCTGCCAATACTAGGCTAAGGCCAGCAGCAACAACAGTCCACAGAACCGACTCTTTTTTTCCTAGCGACTGCTATGCTTTAGCAGAGGTTTTCAGTTGGCCTGAACTGCACTTCGCTGCTTCTTCCTCAGCGAGGCTTTGGGCATTGGCTCTGTCGCCTCAGGGAAGTAGATGTGCAGGAGAGCTAGTGCCTCAAGAGAATTTTGCTCCATGCCGGGTTCTTCCACCGTGCTATGGAGGCTAGCTGAGGCAAAAAGCAGCAGCATCACACAAAGCGACTCAGATTTCCCAACGAATGCTCTGCTTTCCCAGAGGAGAAGCCTGGATCAAAGAGGCTTTCGCTGTATGGTGGTTTCTCCACCTTGAGACTTGGCCTAGGCAAGCACGAGCAGCATCCCGCAGAAGCGACTCTGATTTCTCAGCAAATGGATGGGGTGTCACTTGTCGGAACACCTGCCCGCTGTTCTTGCCATGGCAGACTCTCCTGATTCATGACCGTTTCCAGACAGCAAGGCCGAGCGACCCTTCTTTCTCCCGGAGCGCCGTGCTACGCCTGGCCCAGCAATGCTCCCAGGGAGCACAGTAACAGACATTTCCCTTTCCTTAAGGCTGTTTCCACAGACGCAACCACGCTTATCTCTCAGGCAGAGGGGATGCCCAGTAAAAGAGAATTACGCTCCATTCGGGTTTATTACACCGTGCTTCGGAGACTCTGTTCAGGCAAGCGGCATCAGCATCGCACAGAACAGACTCTGATTTCCCAAAGAATGCTGTGCTTTCCCTGAGGGGATGCGCTGGGAAAAAGGCTTTCGTTCTATGCGGGTTTCTCCCACCGTGCTGCCAATACTAGGCTAAGGCAAGGAGCAACAGCAGCCCACAGAACCGACTCTTTTTTTCCAGCGACTGCTATGCTTTCCCAGAGGTTTCAGCTTGGCCCGATTCGCACTTTGCTGCTGCTTTTTCAGCAAGGCTATGGGCGTTAGCTCTGTCGCGTCAGGGAAGTAGATCTGCGGGAGAGCTGGTGCCTCCTGTGCCTTGCTTTCCCGGACTCCATGTTCGCATCCTGGTTCACCCTGCCAGGCCGAACTATGCAGACACAGCCACCACACGGCAGCAGCGTGCGTGGCCTAGGTTGACAGTCCATGCCAAATGCCATCTCCTGGCATAATAAGGGTCGACTTTTTGCTCTGGCGTTCACGCGACTCGGGGACTAGGCCAGTGCCTTCCCCTTAGGAAAGGAGAGGCGATAGGATCCCTGCACAGCACACTTGCACTGGGATGGGGAGCTGTGGGGGACTGTCCCCACTTCTTCCCCGACACACCCCCTACAATACACAACGCTGCCACATCTTGGAAAAAGATAGCATCTGACTGCCCTTTCTTCCAGGAAGCTGTATCTACGAGTTCCGGGTATGCGCCTGGTGGCAAGCCCACGTCTGCCCTAGGGACTGGTGGCCTTGGAGATGCTGTCCCCTTGGGACAGGAGGCACAGGACAGGCCTGACTTCTGGCCAGACTCCTTCCTCAGAGTGGAGTATATGCGCCTGCCCTAGCCGTCCCCTCGTGTCTTCCTTAAGCCAGATTTCCGTCTCTATGCACCGGGAGTTGGTGACGATTGTCTTGCCACCATCCCGCTGTTCTGGTCATGGCACACTCTCCTAATTTGCGACTTTTTCCCGACAACAAGACCAAAGGCTCCTTCTCTTCTCACGGGGAGGCGTTCTGCTCCTTCCCCAACTTGCTTCTGGGAGCACGGTGATAGCCGTGTCCCTATTCTTAAGGCCCTTTCCAGATGTGCATCCACGCTTCTCTCTCAGGCAGTGGGGATGCGAAGGCCAAGAGAATTTCGCTCCATGCGGGTTTCTTCCACCGTGCTACGGAGTTAGCTCAGGCAAGAAGCAGCAGCATTCCACAAAGCGACTCAGATTTGCCAACGAATGCTGTGCTTTCCCAGAGGAGAAGCCTGTGCAAAGAGCCTTTCGCTGTATGGTGGTTTCTCCCACCTTGAGAATTGGCTTAGGCAAGCACGAGCAGCAGCCGGCAGAAGTGACTTTGATTTCTCAGCAAATGGAGAGGGTGACACTTGTCATGCCAGCTGCCTGCTGTTCTTGACATGGCAGGCTCTCCTGTTACATAACCATTTCCAGAGAGCAAGGCCAAGGGCCCCTTCTCTTCTCCCGGAGAGGCGTGCTATTTCTGGCCCAGCTAAGCTCTCAGGGAGCAAGTAACAGACGTTTCCCTTTCCTTAAGTCTGTTTCCACAGGCGCAACCACGCTTCTGTCTCAGGCAGACAGGATGCCCATGCAAAAAGGAGTATGCTCCCTGCGGGGTTATTACACCGTGTCGGAGACTATGTTCAGGCAAGCGGCATCAGCATCGCACAGAACCGACTCTGATTTCCCAAAGAATGCTGTGCTTTCCTAGAGGGGATGCCCAGGCAAAGATGCTTTCACTCTATGCGGGATTCATCCACCGTGCTGCCATTACTAGGCTATAGCAAGCAGCAACAGTAGCCCACAGAACCGACTCTTTTTTCCTAGCAATTGTTATGCTTTCTCAGAGCTTTTCAGCTTGGCCTGAACCGCACTTCGCTGAAGCTTCCTCATCAAGGATTTGGGCGTTTGCTCTGTCGCTTCAGGGAAGTAGATCTGCGGTAGAGCTGGTGCCTCTTGGGCCTTGCTTCCCGGGCTCCATGGTCGCATCCCGGGTTCATCCTGCCAGGCCGAACTACGCAGACACAGCCACAAGTCTGCAGCAGCGTGTGTGGCCTAGGATGACAGTCCATGCCAACTGCCATCTCCTGGCGTAGTAATGCTTGGCTTTCTGCTCTGGCGTTCAAGCAGACTCGGGGACTAGGCCAGTTCCTTCCCCTTAGGAAAGGAGAGGCGACAGGATCCCTGCACATCGCCCGTGCACTGGGATGGGGAGCGGTGGTGGACTGTCCCCATTTCTTCCCGGACAAACCCCCAGCCACACCCAACGCTGCCACATCTTGGAGGACTTGGCATCTGACTGCCCTTTCTTCCAGGGAGCTGTATCTGCGAGTTCCGGGTATGGCGCCTGGTGGCAAGTCCACGTCTGCCCTAGGTACAGGTGGCCTTGGAGATGCTGTGCCCTTGGGACAAGAGGCACAGGACAGGCCTGCCTTCTGACCAGACTCCTTCGTCAGAGTGGAGTATATGCGCCAGCCCTAGCTATCCCTTGTGTCTTCCTAAAGCCAAGATTCCCTCTCTTCGCACAGGGAGCGGGTGACGCTTGTCTTGCCACCGTCTGCTGTTCTCGCCAGGGCAGGCTCTCCTGCTTTGCGACTGTTTCCCGACAACAAGGCCAACGGCTCATTCTCTTCTCCCGGGGAGGCGTTCTGCTCCTTCCCCAGACTTGCTCTTGGGAAGCACGATGACAGCCGGTCTCTATCCTTATGGCCCTTTCCAAATGTGCATCCACGCTTCTCTCTCAGGCAGTGGGGATGTAGGGCCAAGAGAATTTCACTCCATGCGGGTTTCTTCCACCGTTCTACAGAGACTAGTTCAGGCAAGAGAGAGCAGCATCCCACAAAGCGACTCAGAATTCCGAACAAATGCTATGCTTTCCCAGAGGAGAAGCCTGGGCAAAGAGGCTTCCGCTGCACGGTGGCTTCTCCCACCTTGAGACTTGGCCTAGGCAAGCACGAGCAGCATCCCACAGAAGCGACTCTGATTTCTCAGCAAATGGAGAGGTGACACTTGTCGTGTCAGCTACCCCGCTGTTCTTGCCATGGCAAGCTCTCCTGTTTCATGACAGTTTCCAGACAGCAAGGCAAAGCACCCCTTCTCTTCTCCCGGAGCGGCGTGCTACGACTGGCCCAGCAAATCTCCCAGGGAGCACAGTAACAGACGTTTCCCTTTCCTTAAGGCTGTTTCCACAGCGCAACCACGCTTCTCTCTCAGGTAGAGGGGATCGCCGGGCAAAGAGGATTATGCTCCTTGCGGGTTTATTACACCGTGCTTCGGAGACTATGTTCAGGCACCGGCATCAGCATCACACAGAACCGACTCTGATTTCCCAAAGAATGCTGTGCTTTCCCTGAGGGGATGCCCGGGGGAAAAAGGCTTTCTCTCTATGCGGGTTTCACCCACTGTGCTGCCAATACTAGGCTAAGGCGAGCAGCAACATCAGCCCACAGAACCGACTCTTTTTTCCCAGCGACTGCTATGCTTTCCCACAAGTTTTCAGCTTGGCCCGATCCACACTTTGCTGCTGCTTCTTCAGCAAGGTTTTGGGCGTTTGCTCTGTCTCGACAGGGAAGTAGATCTGCGGGAGAGCTGGTGCCTCTTGGGCCTTGCATTCCCGGGCTCCATGTTCGCATCCTCGGTTCACCCTGTAGGCTGAACTACGGAGACACAGCCACCACCCTGCAGCAATGTGCGTGGCCTAAGTTGACAGTCCATGACATCTGCCATCTCATGGCGTAGTAAGGCTTGGCTTTTTGCTCTGGCGTTCAGGCGGACTCGGGGACGAGGCCAGTGCCTTCCCCTTAGGAAAGGAGAGGTGACAGGATCCCTGCACAGGGCACATGCACTTGGATGGAGAGCTGTTTGGGACTGTCCCCACTTCTTCCCCGACACACCCCCTGCCACCCCCAACGCTGCCCCATCTTGGAAAAAGATGGCATCTGACTGCCCTATCTTCCAGGGAGCTGTATCTATGAGTTCCGGGTATGGCGCCTGCTGGCAAGTCCACGTCTGCCCTGGACAGGTGGCCTTGGAGATGCTGTCCCTTTGGACAAGAGGCACAGAACAGGCCTGATTTCTGCTCAGACTCCTTTCTCAGAGTGTAGTATGCGCACCACCCCTAGCCGTCCTCTCATGTCTACCTATAACCAGGCTTCCGTCTACGCACAGGGAGCGGGTGACACTTGTCTTGCAACTGTCCCGCTGTTCTTGCCAGGGCAGGCTCTTTTGCTTTGCGAATGTTTCTCGACAACAAGGCCAACGGCTCCTTCTCTTCTCCCGTGGAGACGTTCTGCTCCTTCTTCAGACTTGCTCTTTGGGAGCATGGTGACAGCCGTGTCCTTATCCTTAAGGCCTGTTCCAGGTGAGCATCCACGCTTCTCTCTCAGGCAATGGGGATGCCAGGGCCAAGAGAAATGCGCTCCGTGCGGGTTTCTTCCTCCGTGCTGTGGAGACTAGCACTGTCAAGCAGCAGCATCATCCCACAAACCCGATTCAGATTTCCCAACGAATGCTGTGCTTTCCCAGAGTAGAAGCCTGGGCAAAGAGGCTTTCGCTGTATGGTGTTTCTCCCACTTTGAGTCTTGGCCTTGGCAAGAACGAGCAGCAGCCCGCAGAACCGACTCTGATTTCTAAGCAAACGGAGAGGGTGACTCTTGTCTTGCCAACCACCCGCTATTCTGGCCTATGCAGGCTTTCCAGTTTCATGACTTTTCCTTAAGGCTGATTCCACAGCCGCAACCATGCTTCTCTCTCAGGTAGAGGGGATGCCCGGGCAAAGAGGATTTCACTCCATACAGTTTTATTACACCGTGCTTCGGAGACTATGTTCAGTCAAGCCACAACAGCATCGCACAGAACCCTCTCTGATTTCCCAAAGAATGCTGTGCTTTCCTAGAGGGGATGCCCAGCAAAGAGGCTTTCACTCTATGTGGAATTTTCCCACCGTTTTGCCAATATTAAGCTAAAGCAAGAGCAACAGCAGCCCAAAGAAACGACTCTTTTTTCCTAGCGATTGCTATGCTTTCGCAGAGGTTTTCAGCTTGGCCTGAAACGCACTTCGCTGCAGCTTCCTCAGGAAGGATTGGTCTTTGGCTCTGTCACATCAGGGAAGTAGATCTGCGGGAGAGCTGGTGCCTCTTGGGCCTTGAATTCCCGGGCTCCATGATCGCACCCTGGGTTCACCCTGCCAGGCCAAACTACGCAGACACAGCACAAGCCTGCAGCTGTGTGCGTAATCTAGGATGACAGTCCATGCCTACTGCCATCTCCTGGCGTAGTAAGCCTAGGCTTATGATCTGGTATTCAGGCGGACTCAACGACTAGGCCAGGGCCTTGCCCATAAGAGAGGAGAGGCGACAGCATCCCTGCACAGAGCCCGTGCACTGGGATGGGGAGCTGTGGGGGACTGTCCCCACTTCTTCCCCGACACACCCCATGCCACCCTCAACGCTGCCACATCTTGGAGGAAGATGGCATCTGACTGCCCTTTCTTCCAGGGATCTGTATCTGCGAGTTCCGGGTATGGCGCCTGGTGGCATGCCGACGTCTGCCCTAGGGACAGGTGGCCTTGGAGATCCTGTCCCCTTGGGACATGAGGCACAGAACAGGCCTGCCTTCTGCCCAGACTCCTTCTTCAGAGTGGAGTATGCGCGCCTGACCTAGCCGTCCCCTCGTGTCTTCCTTAAGCCAGGCTTCCGTCTCTACGCACAGGAAGCGGGTGACGATTTTCTTGCCACCATCCCGCTGTTCTCGCCAGTGCAGGCTCTCCTGTTTGCGACTGTTCCCGACAACAAGGCCAACGGCACCTTCTGTTCTCCCGTGGAGGCATTCTGTTCCTTCCTAAGGCTTGCTCCTGGGAGGATGGTGACAGCCGTGTCCCTATCCTTAAGGTCCATTCCAGATGTGCATCCACGCTTCTCTCTCAGGCAGTGGGGATGCTAGGGCCAAGAGAATTTCGCTCCATGCATGTTTCTTCCACAGTGCTACGTAGACTAGCTCAGCCAAGAAGCAGCAGCATCGCACAAAACGACACAGATTTCCAATGAATTCTATGCTTTCCCAGAGGAGAAGCCTGGGCAAAGAGGCTTTCGCTGTACGCTGGTTTCTCCCACCTGAGACTGGGCCTAGGCAAGCACGAGCAGCAGCCCGTAGAAGTGACTCTGATTTCTCAGCAAATGGAAAGGGTGACACTTGTTGTGCTAGCTGCCCGCTTTCTTCCCATGGCAGGCTCTCCTGTATCATGACCGTTTCCAGAGCAAGGCCAAGCGCCCCTTCTCTTCTCCCGGTAGTGGCGTGTTATACCTGGCCCAGCAATGCTCCCAGGGAGCACAGTAACAGACGTTTCTCTTTCCTTAAGGCTGCTTCCACAGGCGCAACCACGCTTTTCTCTCAGGCAGGGAGGATGCCCAGACAAAGAGGATTATGCTCCATGCGGGTTTATTACACCAAGCTTCGGAGACTCTGTTCAGGCAAGCGGCATCAGCATCGCACAGAACCAACTCTGATTTCCAAAAGAATGCTGTGCTTTCCCTGAGGGAATGCCCGGGGTAAAAGGCTTTCACTCTATGCGGGTTTCTCCTACCGGGCTGCCAATACTAGGCTAAGGCAAGCAGCAACAGTAGCCCACAGAACCGACTCTTTTTTCCCAGAGACTGCTATGCTTTCTTAGAACTTTTCAGCTAGGCCCAATCCGCACTTCGCTGCTGCTTCTTCGGGGGGAGGGGGCAGGAGGATTTATGCTTTTTCATTGTGGCATCAGCGAAGTAGATTAGCAGGAGAGCTGGTGCGTCTTGGGCCTTGCTTTCCCATTCTCCATGGTCGCATCCAGGGTTCACCCTGCCAGGCCGAACTATGCAGACACAGCCACCACCCTGCAGCAGCGTGCGTGGCCTAGGATGACAGTCCATGCCAACTGCCATCTCCTGGCGTAGTAAGGCTTAGCTTTTTGCTCTGGCGTTCAGACGGACTTGGGGACTAGGCCAGTGCTTTCCCTTAGGAAAGGAGAGGCGACAGAATCCCTGCACAGCGCACGTCGCTGGGATTGGGAGTTGTGGGGTACTGTTCCCACTTCTTCCCCGACACACCGCCTGTCACGCCTAACGCTGCCATATCTTGGAGGAAGATGGCATCTGAGTGCCCTATCTTCCAGGGAGCTGTATCTGCGAGTTCCGAGTATGGCGCCTGGTGGCAAGCCCACATATGCCCTAGGGACAGGTGGCCTTGGTGATGCTGTTCCCTAGGGACAGGTGGCCTTGGTGATGCTGTTCCCTTGGGTCAAGAGTCGCAGTACAGGCCTGACTTCTGCTCATATTCCTTCCTCAGATTGGAGTATGCGCGCCAGCCCTAGAGGTCCCCTCGTGTCTTCCTAGCCAGGCTTCCGTCTCTACGCCCAGGGAGCGGGTGACGCTTGTTGCCACCGTCCCGCTGTTCTCGCCAGGGCAGGCTCTCCTGCTTTGCGACTGTTTCCCGACAAAAAAGGCCAACGGCTTCTTCTCTTCTCCCGGGGAGGCGTTCTGCTCCTTCCCCAGACTTGCTCTTGGGGAGCACGGTGACAGCCGTGTCCCTATCCTTAAGGCCCTTTCCAGATGTGCATCCACGCTTCTCTATCAGGCAGTGGGGATGCTAGGGCCAAGAGAATTTCGCTCCATGCGGGTTTCTTCCACCGTGCTGCGGAGAATAGCTCAGGCAAGCAGCAGCAGCATCCCACAAACCCGATTCAGATTGCCCAACGAATGCTGTGCTTTCCCAGAGGAGAAGCCTGGGCAAAGAGGCTTTCGCTGTATGCTGGTTCTCCCACCTTGAGACTTGGCCTAGGCAAGCACGAGCAGCAGCCCGCAGAACCGACTCTGATTCCTAAGCAAACGGAGAGGGTGACACTTGTCTTGCCACCCGCCCGCGATTCTTGCCTATGCAGGCTCTCCTGTTCCATGTCTTTTTCCTAAGGCTGATTCCACAGGCGCAACCACGCTTCTCTCTCAGGTAGAGGCGATGCCCGGACAAAGAGGTTTTCACTCCAAGCGGGTTTATTACACCGTGCTTCGGAGACTATGTTCAGGCAAACGGCATCAGCATCGCACAGAACCGACGCTGATTTCCCAACGAATTCTCTGCTTTCCCAGAGGAGAGGCCTGGGCAAAGAGGCTTTCGCTGTATGCTGATATCTCCCACCTTGATAGTTGGCCTTGGCAAGCACAAGCAGCATCCTGCAGAGGTATATGCTCCTGCCCTAGCCGTCCCCTCGTGTCTTCCTTAGCCAGGGCTTCCATCACTACGCACAGGGAGCGGGTGACGATTGTCCTGCCACCATGCCATTGCTCTCGCCAGGGCAGGCTCTCCTGCTTTGCGACTGTTTCCCGACAACAAGGCCAACGGCTCCTTCTCTTCTCCCGGGGAGGCATTCTGCTCCTTCCCCAGACTTGCTCCTGGGAGGACGGTGACTGCCGTGTCCCTATCCTTAAGGCCCTTTCCAGATGTGCATCCACGCTTCTCTCTCAGGCTGTGGGGATGCTAGGGCCAAGAGAATTTCGCTCAATGCGGGTTTCTTCCACAGAGTCTTCTGCTACAGAGACTAGCTCAGGCAAGAAGCAGCAACATCCCACAAACCCGATTCAGATTTCCCAAGGAATGCTGTGCTTTCCCATAGTAGAATCCTGGGACAAAGAGGCTTTCGCTGTATGCTGGTTTCTCCAACATTCCGACTTGGCCTAAGCAAGCAGGAGCAACCCGCAGAACGGACTATGATTTCTAAGGAAACGGAGAGGGTGACACTTGTCTTGCCACCCGCATGCTATTCTTGCCTATGCAAGCTGTCCTGTTTCATGACTTTTCCTTAATGCTGTTTCCACAGGCCCAACCACGCTTTTCACTCAGGTAGAGGGGATGACCAGGCAAAGAGGCATTCTCTCTATGCGGGATTCTCCACCGTGCTGCCAATAATAGGCTAAGGCAATCAGCAACAGCTGCCCACAGAACCGACTCTTTTCGTAGAGACTGCTATTCTTTCGCAGAGGTTTTCAGCTTAACTTGAACTGCACTTCGCTGCTGCTTCCTCAGCAAGGCTTTGGGCGTTTGCTCTCTCGTGTCAGGGAAGTAGATCTGTGGGAGACCTGGTGCCTCTTGGGCCTTGCTTTCCAGGGCTCTATGGTTGCACCCTGGGATCACCCTGCCAGGCCGAACTACGCAGACACAGCCACAAGCCTGCAGCAGCTGTGCGTGGCCTTAATGACACTCCATTTAAACTGCCATCTCCTGGCGTAGTAAGGCTTGGCTTTTTTCTCTGGCATTAAGGCGGACTCGGGGACTCGGCCATGCCTTCCCAAAGGAGAGGGGAGGCGACTGGATCCCTGCACAGCGCCCGTGCACCTGGATGGGGAGCTGTAGGGGACTGTCCAAACTTCTTCCCCGACACACCCCAAGCCACCCCCAACACTTCCACATCTTGGAGGAAGATGGTATCTTTCTGACCTTCTTCCAGGGAGCTGTATCTGCGAGTTCCGAGTATGGCGCTTGATGGCAAGCCCACGTCTGCCTTAGGGACAGGTGGCCTTGGAGGTGCTGTCCCCTTGGGACAAGAGGCACAGAACAGGCCTGCCTTCTGCCCAGAAACCTTCTTCAGAGTGGAGTATGGGCGCCTGCCCTATCTGTCCCCTCGTGTCTTCCTAAAGCCAGGCTTCCATCTCTACGCACAGTTAGCGGGTGACGATTGTCTTGCCACCATCCCGCTGTTCTCGCCACGGCAGGCTCTATTGCTTTGCAACTGTTTCCCAACAACAAGGCCAACGGCTCCTTCTCTTCTCCCGGGGAAGGGGTCTGCTCCTCCCCTAGACTTGCTCCCGGGAGCACGGTCACAGCCGTATCCCTATCCTTATGGCCCTTTCATGATGTGCATCCACGCTTCTCTCTCAGGGAGTGGGGATGCTAGGGCCAAGAGAATTTCGCTCCATGCGTGTTTCTTCCACCGTTTTGCGGAGAATAGCTCAGGCAAGAAGCAGCAGCATCCCACAAACCCGATTCAGATTTCCCAACGATGCTGTGCTTTCCCAGGGTAGAAGCCTGGGAAAAGAGGCTTTCACTGTATGCTGGTTTCTCCCAATTTGAGACTTGGCCTATAGAGCATGAGCACCAGTCCATAGAACCGACTCTGATTTCTAAGCAAACGGAGAGGGTTACACTTGTCTTGCAACCCGCCTGCTATTCTTGCCAATGCAGGCTCTCCTGTTGCATGACTGTTTCCAGACTGCAAGGCCAAGGGCCCCTTCTGTTCTCCTGGAGCGGTGTGCTACCCCTGGCCCAGACATGCTCTCAGGGAAAGCGCAGTGAAAGATGTTTCCCTTTCCTTAAGGCTGTTTCCACAGGCGCAACCATGGTTCTCTCTCAGGCAGAGGGGATGCCCAGGCAAAGAGTATTTCGCTCCATGTGGGTTTAATACACGGTGCTTTGGAGACTAAGTTCAGGCAAGCGGCATCAGCATCGCACAGAACCGACTCTGATTTCCCAAAGAATGCTGTGCTTTCCTAGACTGGATGCCCAGACAAACAGGCTTTCACTCTAAGCCGTATTCTCCCACCGTGCTGCAAATACTAGGCTAAGGCATACAGCAACAGCAGCCCACAGAACCGACTCTTTTTCCTAGCCACTGCTATGCTTTCGCAGAAGTTCTCAGCTTGACCTGAACAGCACTTCGCTGCTGCTTCCTCAGCAGCAGGCTTTGGGCGTTTGCTCTGTCGTGTCAGGGAAGTAGATCTGCGGGAGAGCTGGTGCCTCTTGGGCCTTGCTTTCCCGGGCTCCATTGTCGCACCCTGGGATCACCCTGCCAGGCCGAACTACGCAGACACAGCCACAACCCTGCAGCAGAGTGCGTGGCCTAGGATGATACTCCATGCCAACTGCCATCTCCTGGTGTAGTAAGGCTTGGCTTTTTGCGCTGGCATTCAGGCGGACTCGGGGAATAGGCCAGTGCCTTCCCCATAGGAGAGGATAGGTGACAGGATCCCTGCAGAGCGCCCGTGCACTGGGATGGGGATTTGTGGCGGACTGTCCACACTTCTTCCCCGACACACCCCGTGCCACCCCCAGTACTGCCACATCTTGAAGGAAGATGGCATCTGACTTCCCTATC
Organism: Neogale vison; assembly: GCF_020171115.1. NCBI lineage: Eukaryota > Metazoa > Chordata > Mammalia > Carnivora > Mustelidae > Neogale > Neogale vison. Next base: position 44,549,810 of record NC_058104.1, read on the forward strand.
TTCCAGGGAGCTGTATCTGCGAGTTCAGGGTATCTCGCTTGGTGGCATGCCCACGTTGGACCTAGGGACAGGTGGCCGTGGAGATGCTGTCCCCTTGGGACAAGAGGCACAGAAAAGGCCTGCCTTCTGCCAGACTCCTTCCTCAGAGTGGTGTATGCGCGCCGCCCCTAGCCGTCTCCTCGTGTCTTCCTTAAGGCAGGCTTCCGTCTCTATGCAAAGGGATCGGGTGACGATTGTCTTGCCACCATCTCGTTGTTCTCGCCAGGGCAGGCTCTCCTGATTTGCGACTGTTTCCCGACAACAAGGCCAAAGGCTCCTTGTCTTCTCCCGGGGAGGCGTTCTCCTCCTTCCCCAGACTTGGTCCTGGGAGCACAGTGACAGCCGTGTACCTTTCCTTAACGCCCTTTCCAGTTGTGCATCCACGCTTCTCTCTCAGGAAGTGGGATGCTAGGGCATAGAGAATTTCAGTCCATGCGGGTTTCTTCCACCGTCCTGCGGAGACTAGCTCAGGCAAGAAGCAGAATCCCACAAACCTGAATCAGATTTCCCAGTGAATGCTGTGCTTTCCCAGAGGAGAAGACTTGGCAAAGAGGCTTTCGCTGTATGCTGGTTTATCCCACGTTTAGACATGACCCTGGCATGCAGGAGCAGCAGCCCGCAGAACCGACTCTGATTTCCAATCAAACGGAGAGGGTGACACTTGTCTTGCCACCCGCCCGCTAATCTTGCCTATGCAGGCTAGCCTGTTTCATGTCTTTTCCTTAAGGCTGTTTCCACAGGTGCAACCACGCTTCTCTCTCAGGCAGAGGGTATGCCCGGGAAAGAGGATTTCGCTCCATGCGGGTTTCTTACACCGTGCTTCGGAGACTTGTTCAGGCAAGCGGCATCAGCATCACACAGAACCGACTGATTTCCCAAAGAATGCTGTGCTTTCCTAGAGGGATGCCAGGGAAAGAGGCTTTCGCTATATGCGGGGTTCTCCCACCATGGTGCAAATACGAGGCTAAGGCTACCAGCAAATGCAGCCCACAGAACCGACTCTTTTTGCCTAGCGATTGCTATGCTTTCGCAGAGGTTTTCACCTTGGCCTGAACATCACTTCGCTGCTACTTCCTCAGCAAGGCTTTGGGCGTTTGCTCTGTCGCGTCAGGGAAGTAGATCTGCGAGAGAGCTGGTGCCTCTTGGTCCTTGCTTTCCCGGGCTCAATTGCCGCACCCTGGGTTCACCCTGCCAGGCCGAAGTACGCAGACACAGCCACAACCCTGCAACAGCTTGTGTTACCTAGGATGACAGTCCATGCCAACTACCATCTCCTGGTTTAGTAAGGCTTGGCTTTTTGCTCTGGCGTTCAGGCGGACTCGGGGACTAGGCCAGTGCCTTGCCCTTAGGAGAGTATAGGCGACAGGATCCCTGCACAGGGCCCACGTACTGGGATCAGGAGCTGTGGGGGACTGTCCACACTAATTCCCCGACACACCCCCTGCCACTCCTAATGCTGCCACATCTTGGAGGACGATGACATCTGACTGCCCTTTCTTCCAGGGAGTTGTATCTGCGAGTTCCAGGTATGGCGCCTGGGGGCAAGCCCACGTCTGCCCTAGGGACAGGTGGCCTTGGAGATGCTGTCCCCTTGGGACAAGAGGCACAGAACAGGCCTGCCTTCACCCAGACTCCTTCCACAGAGTGGAGTATGCGCGCCTGCCTTAGCCATCCTCTCATGTCTTCCTTAAGCCAGGCTTCCGTCTCTACGCACAGGGAGCGGGTGACGATTGTCTTGCCACCATCCCGCTGTTCTCGCCAGGGCAGGCTCTCCTGCTTTGCAACTGTTCTGTTTCCAGACAATAAGGCCAACGGCTCCTTCTCTTCTCCCGGTGAGGGGTTCTGCTCCTTCCCCAGACTTTTTCTTGGGGAGCACGGTGACAGCCGTGTCCCTATCCTTAAGGCCCTCTCCAGATGTGCATCCACACTTCTCTCTCAGGCGGTGGGTGTGCTAGGGACAAGAGAATTTCAGTCCATGCGGTTTCTTCCACCATGCTGCAGAAACTAGCTCAGGCAAGCAGCAGCAGCATCCCACAAACCCGATTCAGAATTCCCAACGGATGCTGTGCTTTCCCATAGTAGAAGCCTGGTACTAAGAGGCTCTCGCTGTATGCTGTTTTCTCCCACCTTTCGGCTTGGCCTAGGCAAGCAGGAGCAGCAGCCCGCAGAACGGTTCTAATTTCTAAGCAAACGGAGAGGGTGACACTTGTCTTGCCACCTGCCCGCTATTCTTGCTAATGAGGCTCTCCTGTTGCATGACTCTTTCCAGACAGCAAGGCCAAGGGCCCCATCACTTCTCCTGGAGCGGCGTGCTACACCTGGCCCAGACATGGTCTCAGGGTGCACAGTTACAGATGTTTCTCTTTCCTTAAGGCTGTTTCCACAGGCGCAACCACGCTTCTCTCCCAGGCAGAGGGGATGCCCGGGGAAAGAGGATTTCGCTCCATGCGGGTTTAATACACCGTGCTTCGGATACTATGTTCAGGCAAGCGGCATCAGCATCGCACAGAACCGACTCTGATTTCCCAAGGAATGCTGTGGTTTCCTAGAGGTGAGGCCCAGGCAAAGAGGCTTTCACTCTATGCTGGATTCTCCCACCGTGCTGCCAATACTAAGCTAAGGCAAGCAACAACAGCAACCCTCAGAACCGACTCTTTTTTCCTAGATAATGCTATGTTTTCAGAGATTTTTTCAGCTTGGCCTGAACCGCACTTCACTGCTGATTCCTAAGCAAGGCTTTGGGCATGTGCTCTGTGCTCTGTCGCATGAGGGAAGTAGATGTGCGGGAGAGCTGGTGCCTCTTGGGCCTTGCTTTCCCGGGCTCCATGGTCGCACCCTGGGATCACCCGGCCAGGCCCAACTAGCAGACACAGCCACAACACTGCAGCAGCGTGCGTGGCCTAGGATGACACTCCATGCCAACTGCCATCTCCTGGTGCAGTAAGGCTTGGCCTTATGCTCTGGCGTTCAGGGGACTCGGAGACTAGGCCAGTGCCTTCCCCATAGGATAGGAGAGGCGACAGGATCCCTGCACAGCGCCCGTGCACTGGATTGTGGAGCTGTGGGGGCCTTTCCCCAATTATTCCCCGAAACACGCCCTGCCACCCCGAAAGCTGCCACATCTTGGAGGTATGGCCCCTGGTGGCAAACCCACGTCTTCTTTAGAGACAGGTGGCCTTGGAGATGCTGTCCCCTTGGGACAAGAGGCACAGAACAGACCTGCCTTCTGCCCAGACTCCTTACTCCAAGTGCAGTATGCGCGTCTGCACTAGCCGTCCCCTCGTGTCTTCCTAAAGCCAGGCTTCCGTCTCTACGCACAGGGAGCGGGTGATGCTTGTCATGCCACCGTCCCGCTTTTCTCGCCAGGGCAGGCTCTCCTTTTTGCGACCGTTTCCCGACAACAATGCCAACGGCTCCTTCTTTTCTCACGGGGAGGCGTTCTGCTCCTTCCCCAGACTTGCTCTTGGGGAGTACTGTGACAGCCGTGTCCCTATCCTTAAGGCCCTTTCTTGATGTGTATACACGCTTCTCTCTCAGGCATAGGGGATGCTAGGTCCAAGAGAATTTCGCTCCATGCGTGTTTCTTACAACATGCTGCGGAGACCCGCTCAGGCAAGCAGCAGCAGCATCCCACAAACCCGATTCAGACTTCCTAGTGAATGCTGTGCTTTCCAAGAGGAGAAGCCTGGGCAAAGAGGCTTTCGCTGTATGCTGCTTTCTCCCACCTTGAAACTTGGCTTAGGCAAGCACGAGCAGCAGCCTGCAGAACCAACTCTGATTTCTAAGCAATCAGAGAGGGTGACACTTGTCTTGCCACCCGCCTGCTATTATTGCCTATGCAGGCTATCCTGTTTCATGACTTTTCCGTAAGGCTGTTTCCACAGGCGCAACCACGCTTCTCTCTCAGGCAGAGGGGATGCCCAGGCAAAGAGGATTATACTCCATGCGGGTTTATTACACCGTGCTTTGGAGACTATGTTCAGGCTAGCGTCATAAGCATCGCACAGAACCGACTCTGATTTCCCAAAGAATGCTGTGCTTTCCCTGAAGGGATGCCCGGGGAAAAAGGCTTTCGCTCTTCGGGTTTCTCCCACCATGCTGCCAATACTAGGCTAAGGCAAACAGCAACAGCAGCCCTCAGAACCGACGCTTTTTTTCTCAGTGACTGCTATGCTTTCCCAGATGTTTTCAGCTTGGCCCGATCCGGACTTCGCTGCTGCTTCTTCCTCAAGGCTTTGGGCGTTTGCTCTGTCGCGTCAGGTAAGTAGATCTGCGTGAGAGGTGGTGCGTCTTGGGCCTTGTTTTCCCGGGCTCCATGGTCGCATCCTGGATTCACACTGCCAGGCCGAACTACGCAGACACAGCCACCACCCTGCAGCAGCGTGCATGGCCTAGGATGACACTCCATGCCAACTGCCATCTCATGGCGTAGTAAGGCTTGGCTTTTTGTTCTGGTGTTCAGGCGGACTCGGGGACTAGGCCAGTGCCTTCCCCTTAGGAAAGGATAGGCGAAAGGATCCCTGCCCAACGCCCGTGCACTGCGATGGGGAACTGTGGGGGACTGTCCCCACTTCTTCCCTGACACACCCACTGCCAACCCCAGTGCTGCCACATTTGGAGGAAGATGGCATCTGACTGTCCTTTCTTCCAGGGAGCTGTATCTGCGAGTTCCGGTTATGGTGCTGGTGACAAGCCCACGTCTGCCCTCGGGACAGGTGACCTTGGAGATGCTGTCCCCTTGGGACAAGAGTCACAGAACAGGCCAGCCTTCTGCCCAGACTCCTTCCTCAGAGTGGAGTATTCGCGCAGCCCTAGCCGCCTCTTCATGTATTTCTTAAGCCAGGCTTCTGTCTCTACGCACAGGGAGCGGGTGACACATGTCTAGGCACAGTCCCGCAGTTCTCGCGAGGGCAGGCTCTCCTGATTTGGGACTGTTTCCCGACAACATGGCCAACAGCTCCTTCTCCTTTCCCGGGGAGGCATTCTGCTCCTTCCCCAGACTTGCTCTTTTGGAGCACGGTGACAGCCGTGTCCCTATCCCTAAGGCACTTTCCAGATGTGCATCCACGCTTCTCTCTCAGGCAATGGAGATGCTAGGGCCAAGAGAATTACACTCCATGCGGGTTTCTTCCACCGTGCTGCGGAGACTAGCTCAGGCAAGCGGCATCAGCATCGCACAGAACAGACTCTGATTTCCCAAAGAATGCTGTGCTTTCCCTGAGGGGATGCCCGGGGATAAAGGATTTCGCTCTATGGGTGTTTCTCCCACCGTGCTGCCAATACTAGACTAAGGCAAGCAGCAACAGCAGCCCACAGAACCGACTCTTTTTTCCCAGCGACTGCTATGCTTTCCCAGAGTTTTTCAGCTTGGTCCGATCAGCACTTCGCTGCTGCTTCTTCAGCAAGGCTTTGGGCGTTTGCTCTGTCGTGTCAGTGAAGTAGATCTGCGGGAGAGCTGGAGCATCTTGGGCCTTGCTTTCCCGGGCTCCATGGTCGCATCCTGGGTTCACCCGGCCAGGCCGAATTACGCAGACACAGCCACCACCCTGCTGCAGCGTAAGTGGCCTAGGATGACATTGCATGCCAACTGCCATCTCCTGGTGCAGTAAGGCTTGGCTTTTTGCTCTGGCGTTCAGGCGGACTCGGGGACTAAGCCAGTGCCTTCCCCTTAGGAAAGGAGAGGTGACAGGATCCCTGCACAGCGCCCGTGCACTGAAATGGGGAGCTGTGGGGGACTGTACCCACTTCTTCCCCGACACACCCCCTGCCACCCCCAACGCTGCCACATCTTGGAGGAAGATGGCATCTGACTGCCCTTTCTTCCAGGGAACTGTATCTGTGAGTTCCGGGTATGGCGCCTGGTGGCAAGGCCACGTCTGCCCTACGGACAGGTGGCCTTGGAGATGCAGTCCCCTTGGGACAAGAGGCACAGAACAGGCCTCCCTTCTGCCCAGACTCCTTCCTCAGAGTTTATTATGCGCGCCTGCCCTAGCCGTCCCCTCGTGTTTTCCTGAAGCCAGGCTTCGCTTCTACGCACAGGGAGCGGGTGACGATTGTCTTGCGACCATCCCGCTGTTCTCACCAGGGCAGGCTCTCCTGCTTTGCGACTGTTTTTTGACAACAAGGACAATGGCTCCTTCTCTTTTCCCGGGAGACGCTCTGCTCCATCCCCAGACTTGCTCCTCGGAGCACGGTGACAGCCGTGTCCCTGTCCTTAAGGCCCTTTCCCGATGTGCATCCATGCTTCTCTCTCAGGTTGTGGGATGCTAGGGCCAAGAGAATTTCGCTCCACGCGGGTTTCATCCACCGTACTGGGGAGACTAACTCAGGCAAGCAGCAGCAGCATCTCGCAAAGCAACTCAGTTTTCCCAACGAATGCTCTGCTTTCCCAGAGAAGCCTGGGAAAAGAGGCTTTCACTGTATGGTGGTTTCTCCCAGCTTGATACTTGGCGAGGCAAGCATGAGCTGCCCCCTCTCGATTTGGGATCTCTTCTGATTAGGTTAAAGCATATTTTCCTTGGATTGTTGCCACCCTTTTAGTATTTTACTTGCTCCTTCATATACTCTTAGCTGGACAAAATGACAAGGTGGAAAAATTCACAACAAAAAAAAAAGAACAAGAGGCAGTACCGAAGGCTAGGGACCTAATCAATGCAGACATTGGTAATATGTCAGATCTAGAGTTCAAAATGACAATTCTCAAGGTTCTAGCCGTGCTTGAAAAAAGCATGGAAGATATTAGAGAAACTCTCTCCAGATATATAAAAGCATTTTCTGGAGAAATAAAAAAACTAAAATCTAACCAAGTTGAAATTAAAAAAGCTATTAATGAGGTTCAATCAAAAATGGAGGCTCTCACTGCTAGGATAAATGAGGCAGAAGAAAGAATTAGCGATATAGAAGACCAAATGACAGAGAATAAAAAGCTGAGCAAAAGAGGTACAAACAGCTACTGGACCATGAGGGGAGGATTCGAGAGATAAGTGACACCATAAGACGAAACAACATTAGAATAATTGGGATTCCAGAAGAAGAAGAAAGTGAGAGGGGTGCATAAGGTATACTGGAGAGTATTATTGGGGAGAATTTCCCCAATATGGCAAAGGGAACGAGCATCAAAATTCAGGAGGTTCAGAGAACGCCCCTCAAAATCAATAAGAATAGGCCCACACCCCGTCACTTAATAGTAAAATTTACAAGCCTTAGTGACAAAGAGAAAATCCTGAAAGCAGCCCAGGAAAAGAAGTCTGTAACATACAATAGTAAAAGTATTAGATTGGCAACTGACTTGTCCACAGAGACCTGGCAGGCCAGAAAGAGCTGGCATGATATTTTCAGAGCACTAAACGAGAAAAACATGCAGCCAAGAATACTATATCCAGCTAGGCTATCATTGAAAATAGAAGGAGAGATTAAAAGCTTCCAGGACAAACAAAAACTGAAAGAATTTGCAAACACCAAACCAGCTCTACAGGAAATACTGAAAGGGGTCCTCTAAGCAAAGAGAGAGCCTACAAGTGGTAGATCAGAAAGGAACAGAGACAATATACTGTAACAGTCACCTTACAGGCAATAAAATGGCAATAAAATCATATCTCTCAATAGTTACCCTGAATGTTAATGGGCTAAATGCCCCAATTAAAAGATACAGGGTATCAGAATGGATAAAAAAACAAAACCCATCTATATGTTGCCTCCAAGAAACTAATTTTAAGCCCGAAGACACCTCCAGATTTAAAGTGAGGGGCTGGAAAAGAATTTACCATGCTAATGGACATCAGAAAAAAGCAGGAGTGGCAATTCTTATATCAGATCAATTAGATTTTAAGCCAAAGACTATAATAAGAGATGAGGAAGGACACTATATCATACTCAAAGGGTCTGTCCAACAAGAAGATCTAACAATTTTAAATATCTATGCCCCCAACGTGGGAGCAGCCAACTATATAAACCAATTAATAACAAAATCAAAGAAACACATCAACAATAATACAATAATAGTAGGGGACTTTAACAGTCCCCTCACTGAAATGGACAGATCATCCAAGCAAAAGATCAACAGGGAAATAAAGGCCTTAAATGATACACTGGATGAGATGGACATCACAGATATATTCAGAACATTTCATCCCAAAGCAACAGAATACACATTCTTCTCTAGTGCACATGGAACATTCTCCAGAATAGATCACATCCTCGGTCCTAAATCAGGACTCAACCGGTATCAAAAGATTGGGATCATTCCCTGCATATTTTCAGACCACAATGCTCTGAAGCTAGAACTCAACCACAAGAGGAAGTTTGGAAAGAACCCAAATACATGGAGACTAAACAGCATCCTTCTAAAGAATGAATGGGTCAACCGGGAAATTAAAGAAGAATTGAAAAAAATCATGGAAACAAATGAAAATGAAAAACCAACGGTTTGAAATCTATGGGACACAGCAATGGCAGTCCTGAGAGGAAAATATATAGCGGTACAAGCCTTTCTCAAGAAACAAGAAAGGTCTCAGGTACACAACCTAACCCTACACCTAAAGGAGCTGGAGAAAGAACAAGAAAGAAACCCTAAGCCCAGCAGGAGAAGAGAAATCATAAAGATCAGAGCAGAAATCAATGAAATAGAAACCAAAAAAAAACAATAGAACAAATCAACAAAACTAGGAGCTGGTTCTTTGAAAGAATTAATAAAATTGATAAACCCCTGGCCAGACTTATCAAAAAGAAAAGAGAAAGGACCCAAATAAATAAAATCATGATGAAAGAGGAGAGATCACAACTAACACCAAAGAAATACAAACTATTATAAGAACATACTATGAGCAACTCTACGCCAACAAATTTGACAATCTGGAAGAAATGGATGCATTCCTAGAAACATATAAACTGCCAAAATTGAACCAGGAAGAAATAGAAAGCCTGAAGAGACCCATAACCAGTAAGGAGATTGGAACAGTCATTAAAAATTCTCCAAACAAACAAAAGCCCAGGGACAGACGGCTTCCTGGGGGAATTCTACCAAACATTTAAAGAAGAACTAATTCCTATTCTCCTGAAACTGTTCCAAAAAATGGAAATGGAAGGAAAACTTCCAAACTCATTTTATGAGGCCAGCATCACCTTGATCCCAAAACCAGACAAGGATCCCATCAAAAAAGAGAGATATAGACCAATATCCTTGATGAACACAGATGCGAAAATTCTCACCAAAATACTAGCCAATAGGATTCAACAGTACATTAAAAGCATTATTCACCACGACCAAGTGGGATTTATCCCAGGGCTGCAAGGTTGGTTCAACATCCGCAAATCAATCAATGTGATACAACACATCAATAAAAGAAAGAACAAGAACCATATGATACTCTCAATAGATGCTGAAAAAGCATTTGACAAAGTACAGCATCCCTTCCTGATCAAAACCCTTCAAAGTGTAGGGATAGAGGGCACATACCTCAATATCATCAAAGCCATCTATGAAAAACCCACCGCAAATATCATTCTCAATGGAGAAAAACTGAAAGCATTTCCACTAAGGTCAGGAACACGGCAGGGAAGTCCATTATCACCACTGCTATTCAACATAGTACTAGAAGTCCTAGCCTCAGCAATCAGACAACAAAAGGAAATTAAAGGCATCCAAATCGGCAAAGAAGAAGTCAAATTATCACTCTTCGCAGATGATATGATACTCTATGTGGAAAACCTAAAAGACTCCACTCCCAAACTGCTAGAACTTGTACAGGAATTCAGTAAAGTGTCAGGATATAAGATCAATGCACAGAAATCAGTTGCATTTCTCTACACCAACAACAAGACAGAAGAAAGAGAAAATAAGGAGTCAATCCCATTTACAATTGCACCCCAAACCATAAGATACCTAGGAATAAACCTAACCAAAGAGGCTAAGAATCTATACTCAGAAAACTATAAAGTACTCATGAAAGAAATTGAGGAAGACACAAATAAATGGAAAAATGTTCCATGCGCATGGATTGGAAGAATAAATATTGTGAAAATGTCTATGCTACCTAAAGCAATCTACACATTTAATGCAATTCCTATCAAAGTACCATCCATCTTTTTTAAAGAAATGGAACAAATAATTTTAAAATTTATATGGAACCAGAAAAGACCTGGAATAGCCAAAGGGATATTGAAAAACAAAGCCAAAGTTGGTGGCATCACAATTCCGGACTTCAAGCTCTATTACAAAGCTGTCATCATCAAGACAGCATGGTACTGGCACAAAAACAGACACATAGATCAATGGAGCAGAATAGAGAGCCCAGAAATAGACCCTCAATTCTATGGTCAACTAATCTTTGACAAAGCAGGAAAGAATGTCCAATGGAAAAAAGACAGCCTCTTTAATAAATGGTGTTGGGAAAATTGGACAGCCACGTGCAGAAAAATGAAATTGGACTATTTCCTTACACCACACACAAAAATAAACTCAAAATGTATTAAGGACCTCAATGTGAGAAAGGAATCCATCAAAATCCTTGAGGAGAACACAGGCAACAACCTCTTCGACCTCAGCCGCAGCAACATCTTCCTAGGAACATCGCCAAAAGCAAGGGAAGCAAAGGCAAAAATGAACTGTTGGGATTTCATCAAGATCAAAAGCTTTTGCACAGCAAAGGAAACAGTTAACAAAATCAAAAGACAACTGACAGAATGGGAGAAGATATTTGCAAACGACATATCAGATAAAGGACTAGTGTCCAAAATCTATAAAGAACTTAACAAACTCAACACCCAAAGAACACATAATGCAATCAAGAAATGGGCAGAGGACATGAACAGACGTTTCTGCAAAGAAGACATCCAGATGGCCAACAGACACATGAAAAAGTGCTCCATATCCCTCGGCATCAGGGAAATACAAATCAAAACCACAATGAGATATCACATCACACCAGTCAGAATGGCTAAAATCAACAAGTCAGGAAATGACAGATGCTGGCGAGGATGCGGAGAAAGGGGAACCCTCCTACACTGTTGGTGGGAATGCAAGCTGGTGCAACCACTCTGGAAAACAGCATGGAGGTTCCTCAAAATGTTGAAAATAGAACTGCCCTATGACCCAGCAATTGCACTACTGGGTATTTACCCTAAAGATATAAACGTAATAATCCAAAGGGGCACGTGCACCCGAATGTTTATAGCAGCAATGTCCACAATAGCCAAACTATGGAAAGAACCTAGATGTCCATCAACAAATGAATGGATCAATAAGATGTGGTATATATACACAATGGAATACTATGCAGCCATCAAAAGAAACGAAATCTTGCCTTTTGCGACAACATGGATGGAACTAGAGCGTACCATGCTTAGCGAAATAAGTCAAGCGGAGAAAGACAACTATCATATGATCTCCCTGATATGAGGAAGTAGTGATGCAACATGGGGGCTTAAGTGGGTAGGATAAGATTCCATGAAACAAGATGGGATAGGGAGGGAGACAAACCATAATTGACTCTTAATCTCACGAAACAAACGGTGGGTTGCTGGGGGAGGGGGGTTGGGAGAAGGGGGGTAGGTTTATGGACATTGGGGAGGGTATGTGCTTTTGGGTAAATTGGAAGGGGTGGTGAACCATGAGAGACTATGGACTCTGAAAAACAATCTGAGGGGTTTGAAGTGGCGGAGGGGTGGGAGGTTGGGGTACCAGGTGGTGGGAATTATAGAGCCACGGCTTGCATGGAGCACTGGGTGTGGTGAAAAAATAATGAATACTGTTTTTCTGAAAATAAATAAATTGGAAGAAAAAAAAAAAGAATGCTGTGCTTTCCCTGAGTAGATGCACGGGAAAAAAGGCGTTCGCTCTCTGCGGGTTTCTCCAACCGAGCTGCCAATACTAGGCTAAGGCAAGCAGCAACAGCAGCCCACAGAACGGACTCTATTTTCCCAGCGACTGCTATGCTTTCCGAGAGGTTTTCAGGTAGGCCCGATCCGCACTTCGCTGCTGCTTCTTCAGCAGGGCTTTGGGCGTGTGCTCTGTCGCGTCAGGGAAGTATATCCGCTGGAGAGCTGGTGCGTCTTGGGCCCTGATTTCCCGGGCTCCATGGTCGCATCCTGGGTCACCCAGCCAGGCCGAACTATGGAGACACAGCCAGCACCCTGCAGCAGCGTGTGTGGCATAGTATGACACTCCATGCCACTGCCATCTCCTGGCGTAGTAAGGCTTGGCTTTTTGCTCTAGCATTCAGGCATACTCGGGGACTAGGCCAGTGCCTTCCCATTAGGAAAGGAGAGGCGACAGGATCCCTGCACAGCGCGCGTGCACTGGAATGGGGAGCTGTGGGGGACTGTCCCCACTTCTTCCCCGACACACCCCTGACATCCCCCACCGCTGCCACGTCTTGGAGGAAGATGGCATCTGACTGCCCTTTCTTCCAAGGAGCTGTATCTGCGAGTTCCGGGTATGGCGCCTGGTGGCAAGCCCACGTCTGCCCTAGGGACTGGTGGCCTTGGAGATGCTGTCCCCTTGGGACAAGAGGCACAGAACAGGCCTGCCTTCGGTCCAGACTCCTTCCTCAGAGTGGATTATGTGCGCCAGCCCTAGCCGTCCCCTTGTGTCTTCGTAAACCCAGGCTTCCGTCTCTACGCACAGGGAGCGGGTGACGATTGTTTTGCGACCGTCCCACTGTTCTCGCCAGGGAAGGCTGTCCTGCTTTGTGACTGTTTCCCGACAACAAGTCCAACGGCTCCTTCTCTACTCCCGGGGAGGCGTTCTGCTCCTTCCCCAGACTTGCTCTTGGGGAGCATGTGACAGCCGTGTCCATATCCTTAAGGCCCTTTCCAGATGTGCATCCACGCTTCTCTCTCAGGCAGTGGGTATGCTAGGGCCAAGAGAATTTCGCTCCATGCGTGGTTCTTCCACTTTGCTGTGGAGACTAGCTCAGGCAAGCAACAACAGCATCCCCCAAACCCGTTTCAGATTTCCCAGCGAATGCTGTGATATCCCAGAGGAGATGCCTGGGCAAAGAGGCTTTCGCTGTATTCTGGTTTCTCCCATCTTGAGACTTGGCCTAGGCAAGCAGGAGCAGCAGCCCGCAGAACCGAGTCTGATATCTATGCAATCAGAGACGGTGACTCTTGTCTTGCCACCCGCCCGCTATTCTTGCCTATGCAGGCTCTCCTGTTTCAAGACTTTTCCTTAAGGCTGTTTGCACAGGCTCAACCACGTTTCTCTCTCAGGTAGAGGGGATGCCCGGGCAAGGAGGCTTTCGCTCTATGCGGTATTCTCCCACCGTGCTGCCAATACTAGGCTAAAGCAAGAAGCAACAGTAGCCCACAGAACCGACTCTTTTTTCCTAGCGATTGCTATGCTTTCACAGAGGTTTTCAGCTTGGCCTGAACCGCACTTCGCTGCTGCTTCCTCAGCAAGGCTTTGGGCGCTTGCTCTGTCGCCTCAGGGAAGTAGATCTGCGGGAGAGCTGGTGCCTCTTGGCCCTTGGTTTTCCGGGCTCCATGGTCGCATCCTGGGTTCACCCAGCCAGGCTGAGCTATGCAGACACAGCCAACACCCTGCAGCAGCATGCGTGGCATAGGATGACACTCCATGCCAACTGCCATCTTGTGGCATAGTAAGGATTGGCTTTTTGCTCCAGTGTTCAGGCAGACTCGGGGACTAGGCCAGTGCCTTCCCCTTAGGAAAGGAGAGGCGACAGGATCCCTGCACAGCGCCCGTGCACTGGGATGGGGAGCTGTGGGGGACTGTCCCAACTTCTTCCCCGACACACCCCCTGACATCCCCCACAGCTGCCACATCTTGGAGGATGATGGCATCTGACTGCCCTTTCTTCTAGGGAGCTGTATCTGCTAGTTCCGGGTGGCCCCTGGTGGCAAGCCCACGTCTGCCCTAGGGACAGGTGGCCTTGGAGATGCTGTCACCTTGGGACAAGAGGCACAGAACAGTCCTGCCTTCTGCCCAGACTCCTTCCTCAGAGTGGAGTATGCACGCCTGCCCTAGCCGTCCCGTCGTGTCTTCCTAAACCCAGGCTACCGTCTCTATGCACAGGGAGCGGGTAACGATTGTCTTGCGACCGTCCCGCTGTTCTCGCCAGGGCAGGCTCTCCTGCTTTGCGACTGTTTCCCGAAAACAAGGCCAACGGCTCCTTCTCTTCTACTGGGTAGGAGTTCTGCTCCTTCCCCAGACTTGCTCTTGGGGAGCACGTGACAGCCGTGTCCCTATCCTTAAGGCCCTTTCCAGATGTGCATCCCTGCTTCTCTCTCAGGCAGTGGGGATGCTAGGGCCAAGAGAATTTCGCTCCATGTGGGGTTCTTCCACTGTGCTGTGGAGACTAGCTCAGGCAAGCAGCAGCAGCATTCCACAAACCCGTTTCAGATTTCCCAACGAATGCTGTGCTTTCCCAGTGGAGAAGCCTGGGAAAAGAGGCTTTTGCTGTATGCTGGTTTCTCCCATCTTGAGACTTGGCCTAGGCAGGCAGGAGCAGCAGCCCGCAGAACTGACTCTGATTTCTATGCAATCAGAGAGGGTGACACTTGTATTGCCACCTGCCTGCTATTCTTGCCTATGCAGACTCTCCTGTTTCATGACTTTTCCTTAAGGCTGTTTGCACAGGCTCAACCACACTTCTCTCTCAGATAGAGAGGATGCCCGGGCAAAGAGGCTTTCGCTCTATGCGGGATTCTCCCACCGTGCTGCCAATACTAGGCTAAAGCAAGCAGCAACAGCAGCCCACATAACCGACTCTTTTTGCCCAGCGACTGCTATGCTTTCCCAGAGGTTTTCAGCTTGGCCTGAACCGCACTTCGCTGCTGCTTCCTCAGCAAGGCTTTGGGCACTTGCTCTGGCGCCTCAGGGAAGTAGATCTGCGGGAGAGCTGGTGCCTCTTTGGCCTTGCTTTCCCGGGCTCCACGGTCGCACCCTGGGCTCACCCTGCCAGGCTGAACTACGCAGGCACAGCCACAACCCTACAGTAGCGTGCCTGGCCTTGGATGACACTCCATGCCAACTACCATCTCCTGGCGTAGTAAGGCTTGGCTTATACCTCTGGCGTACAGGCGGACTCGGAGACTAGGCCTGTGCCTTCCCCATAGGAGATGATAGGCGACAGGATCCCTGCAAAGCGCCCGTGCACTGGGATGAGGAGCTGTGGGGGACTATCCCCACTTCTTCACCGACACACCCCCTGCCATCCCCAATGCTGCCACGTCTTGGAGGAAGATGGATCTGACTTCCCTTTCTTCCAGGGAGCTGTATCTGCTAGTTCCGGGTATGGTGCCTGGAGGCAAGCCCACATCTGCCTTTGGGACAGGTGGCCTTGGAGATGCTGTAGCCTTGGGACAGGAGGCACAGAACAGGCCTGCCATCTGCCCAGACTCCTTCCTCCAAGTGGAGTATGAGCACCTGCCCTAGCCATCCCCTCGTGTCTTCCTTAAGCCAGGCTTCCATCTCTACACACAGGAATCGGGTGACGATTGCCTTGCCACCATCCCGCTGTTCTCGCCAGGGCAGGCTCTCCTGCTTTTCGACTGTTTCCCGACAACAAGGCCAACGGCTCCTTCTCTTCTCATGGGGAGGTGTTCTGCTCCTTCCCCAGACTTGCTCCTGGGAGCACGGCGACAGCAGTGTCCCTATCCTTAAGGCCCTTTCTAGATGTGCATCCACGCTTCACTCTCAGGCAGTGGGGATGCTAGGGCAAAGAGAATTTCGCTCCATGTGGGTTTCTTCCACCATGCTGCGGAGACTTGCGCAGGCAAGCAGCAGCAGCATCCCACAAAACCCATTCAGATTTCCCCACGAATGCTGTGCTTTCCCAGAGGAGAAGCCTGAGTAAAGAGCCTTCCACTGTATGCTGGTTTCTCCCACTTTGAGACTTTGCCTAGGCAAGCAGGAGCAGCAGCCCGCAGAACCGAGTCTGATTTCTAGTCAAACGGAGAGGGTGACACTTGTCTTGCCACACGCCCGCTATTCGTGCCAAAGCAGGCTCTCCTGTTACATGACCCTTTACAGACAGCAAGACCAAGTGCCCCTTCTCTTCTCCTGGAGCGGAGTGCTACGCCTGGCCCAGACATGCTCTCAGGGAGTGCAGTGACAGACGTTTCCCTTTCCTTAAGTCTGTTTCCACTGGGCGCAACCACGCTTCTCTCTCAGGCAGAGGGGATGCCCGGGCAAAGAGGATTTCCTCCATGCGGGTTAATTACACCGTGCTTCGGAGACTATGTTAAGGCAAGTGGCATCAGCATCGCACAGAACCGACTCTGATTTCCCAAAGAATGCTGTGCTTTCCTAGACGGGATGCCAGGCAAAGAGGCTTACGCTCTATGCGGGATTCTCCCACCATGCTGCCAAAACAGGCTAAGGCAAACAGCACAGCAGCCCACAGAACCGACTCTTTTTTCCTAGGGACTGCTATGCTTTTGCAGAGGTTTTCAGCTTCGCCTGCACCGCACTACGCTGTTGCTTCCTCAGCAAGGCTTTGGGCGTTTGCTCTGTCGCGTCAGGGAAGTAGATCTGCGGGAGAGCTGGTGCCTGTTGGTCCTTGCTTTCCTGGGCTCCATGGTTGCAACCTTGGATCACCCTGCCAAGCTGAACTACGCAGACACAGCCAAAACTGCAGCAGCGTGCATGGCCTAGGATGACACTCCATGCCAACTGCCATCTCCTGGAGTAGGAAGGGTTGCATTTTTGCTCTGGCATTCAGACAGATTAGGGGACTAGGGATGTGCCTTCCCCATAGGAGAGGAGAGGCGACAGGATCCCTGCACCGCCTGTGCACTGGGATGCGGATCTGTGCGGGCCTGTCCCCACTTCTAACCCGACACACCCCCTGACACCCCCAACTCTGCCACGTCTTGGAAGAAGATGGCATCTGACTGCCCTTTCTGCCAGGGAGCTCTACCTGTGAGTTCCGCGTATGGAGCCTTGTGGCAGGCCCACGTCTGCCCTAGGGACAGGCGGCCAGGGACATTTTTTCCCCCTGGGAAAGGAGGCACGGAACAGGCCTACCGTGTGCCCAGACCCCTTCCTCAGAGTTGAGTATTCGCTCCTGCCTTAGCCGTCCCCTCGTGTCTTCCTAAAGCCAGGCTTCAGTCCCTACGCACAGGAAGCGGGTGACGCATGTCTTGCCACCGTCCCGCTGTTCTCGCTAGGGCAGGCTCTCTAGCTTTGCGAATGTTTCCCGACAACAAGGCCAATGGCTCCTTCTCTTCTCCCGGGGAGGCGTTCTGCTCCTCCCCCAGACATGCTCTTGGGGAGCACGGTGACAGCAGTATCCCTATCCTAAGGCCCTTTCCAGATGTGCATCCACGCTCCTCTCTCCAGCAGTTGGGATGCTAGGGCCAAGAGAATTTCTCTCCATGCGGGTTTCTTCCACGGTGCTCTGGAGACTAGCTCAGGCAAGCAGCAGCAGCATCCCACAAACCCGATTCAGATTTCCCAACGAATGCTGTGTTTCCCAGAGGACAAGCATGGGCAAAGGGGCTTTTGCTGTATGCTGGTTTCTCCCAACTTGAGACTTGGCCTAGGCATTCAAAGCAGCAGCCCGCAGTACCGACTTTGATTTCTACGCAATCGGAGAGGGTGACACTTGTATTGCCACCCGCCCGCTATTCTTGCCTATGCAGGCTCTCCTGTTTCATGACTTTTCCTTAAGGCTGTTTCCACAGGCGCAACCACGCTTCTCTCTCAGGTAGAGGGGATGCCCGGGCAAAGAAGATTTCTCTCCATGCGGGTTTATTACACCGTGCTTCGGAGACTATGTTCAGGCAAGCGACATCAGCATCGCACAGAACCGACTCTGATTTCCCAAAGAATGCTGTGATTTCCTAGAGGGGATGCCCAGGCAAAGAGGCTTTCTCTCTAAGCGGGATTCTCCCACCATGCTGCCAATACTAGGCTAAGGCAAGCAGCAACAGCAGCCCACAGAACCGACTCTTTTTTCCTAGCGACTGCTATGCTTTCGCATAGGATTTCAGCTTGGCTTAAACCGCTCTTTGCTGCTGCTTCCTCAGCAAGGCTTTGGGCGTTCGCTCTGTCGCGTCAGGGAAGTCGATCTGCAGAAGAGCTGGTGCCTCTTGGGCCTTGCTTTCCCGGGCTCCATGGTCCAACCCTGTGTTCACCCTGCCAGGCCGAACTACGCAGACACAGCTAAAAGCCTGCAGCAGCGTGCGTGGCTTAGGATGACACTCCATGCCAACTGCCATCTCCTGGCATAGTAAGGCTTGGCTTTTTGCTCTGGCTTTCACGCGGACTCAGGGAATAGGCCTGTGCCCTCCCTTTTTGAGAGGAGAGGCGACAGGATCCCTGCACAGCACCTCTGCACTGGGTTGGGGAGCTGTGGGGGACAGTCCCCACTTCTTCCCCGACACACAACCTGCCACCCCCAACGCTGCCACATCTTGGAGGAAGATGGCAGCTTACTGCCCTTTCTTCCAGGGAGCTGTATCTGCTAGTTCCGGGTATGGCGCCTGGTTGCTAGCACAAGTCTGCCCAAGGGACAGATGGCCGTGGAGATGCTGTCCCCTTGGGACAAGAGGCACAGAACAGGCCTGCCTTCTGCCCAGACTCCTTTCTCAGAGTGGAGTTGCGCGCCTGCCCTAGCCATCCCCTCATGTCATCCTAAAGCCAGGCTTCTGTCCCTATGCACAGGAAGCGGGTGACGCACGTCTTGCCACCGTCCAGCTGTTCTCACCAGGGCAGGCTCTCCTGCTCTGCGACTGTTTCCCGACAACAAGGCCAGCGGCTCCTTCTCTTCTCCCGGGGAGGCGTTCTGCTCCTACCCCAGACTTGCTCTTGGGGAAACGGTGACAGCCGTGTCCCTATCCTTAAGGCCCTTTCCAGATGTGCATCCACGCTTCTCTCTCAGGAAGTGGGGATGCTAGGGCCAGGAGAATTTCTCTCCATGCAGGTTTCTTCCACCGTGCTGCGGAGACTAGCTCAGGCAAGCAGCAGCATCTTCCCACAAACCCGATTCAGATTTCCCAACAAATGCTGTGGTTTCCCAGAGGAGAAGCCTGGGCAAAGAGGCTTTCGCTATATGCTGGTTTCTCCCCAGTTGAGACTTGGCCTAGGCAAGCAGGAACAGAAGACCGCAGAACCGACTCTAATTTCAAATCAAACGGAGAGGGTGAAACTTGTCTTGCCACCCGCCCGCTATTTTTGACAACGCAGGCTCTCCTGTTGCATGACCCTTTCCAGACAGCAAGGCCAAGGGCCCCTTCTCTTCTCCTGGAGCGGGGTGCTACGCCTGGACCAGACATGTTCTGAGGGAGCGCAGCAGTGACAGACGTTTCCCTTTCCTTAAGGTTGTTTCCACAGGCGCAACCACGCTTCTCTCTCAGGCAGAGGGGATGCCCGGGCAAAGAGGATTTAGCTCCATGCGGGTTTATTACACCATGCTTCGGAGACTATGTTGAGTCAAGCGGCATCAGCATCGCACAAAACCGACTCTGATTTCCCAAAGAATGCTGTGCTTTCCTAGAGTGGATGCCCAGGCAAAGAGGCTTTCACTCTAAGCGGGATTCTCCCACCGTGCTGCCAATATTAGGCTAAGGCAAGCAGCAACAGCAGCCCACAGAACCGACGCTTTTTTCCTAGCGACTGCTATTCTTTTGCAGAGGTTTTCAGCTTGGCGTGAACCGCTCTTCGCTGCTGCTTCCTCAGCAAGGTTTGGGCGTTCGCTCTGTCGAGTCAGGGAAGTATGTCTGCGGGAGAGCTGGTGCCTCTTGGTCCTTGCTTTCCCGGGCTCCATGGTCACACCCTGGGTTCACCCTGCCAAGCTGAACTACGGAGACACAGGCACAGCCCTGCAGCAGCGTGCCTGGCCTAGGATGACACTCCATGCCAACTGCCATCTCCTGGAGTAGTAACATTGGCTTTTTGCTCTGGCGTTCAGGCGGACTCCGGGACTAGACCAGTGCCTACCACTTAGTAAAGGAGAGGCAACAGGATCCCTGCACAGCGCCCGTGCACTGGGATGGGGAGCTATGGGGGACTGTCCCCACTTCTTCCCCGACACACCCCTTGCCACCCGCAACGCTGCCACATCTTGGAGGAAGATGGCATCTGACTGACCTTTCTTCAAGGGAGCTGTATTTGGGAGTTCCGGATCTGACGCCTGGTGGCAATCTCACGTATGCCACAGGGACAGGTGGCCTTGGAGATGCTGTCCCCTTGGGAGAAGAGGCACAGAACAGCCCTGCCTTCTGCCAAGACTCCTTCCTCAGAGTGGAGTATGCGCGCCAGCCATCGCCGTCCCCTCATATTTTACTAAAGCCAGGCTTCTTCTCTACGCACAGGGAGCAGGTGTCGCTTGTCTTGCCACCGCCCACCTTTCTGGCCAAGGCAGGCTCTCCTGCTTTGTGACTGTTTCCCGACAACAAGGCCAACGACTCCTTCTCTTCTCCCGGGGAGGCGTTGTGCTCCTTCCCCAGACTTGCTTTGGGGAGTACGGAGACAGCCATGTCCCTATCCTTAAGGCCCTTTCCAGATGTGCATCCACGCTTCTCAGGCAGTGGGAATGCTAGGGCCAAGAGAATTTCGCTCCACGTGGGTTTCTTCCACCGTGCTGGGGAGACAAGCACAGGCAAGCAGCAACAGCATCCCACAAAGCAACTCAGATTTCCCAACGAATGCTATGATTTCCCAGAGAAGCCTGGGTAAAGAGGCTTCGCTGTATGGTGGTTTCTCCCACCTTGATACTTAGCCTAGGCAAGCATGTGCAGCAGCCCTCAGAAGCGACTCTGATTTCTATGCAATCAGAGAGGGTGACACTTGTCTTGCCACACTCCCGCTATTCTTGCCTATGCAGGCTCTCCTGTTTCATGACTTTTCCTTAAGGCTGTTTCCAGAGGTGCAACCACGCTTCTCTCTCAGGTAGAGGGGATCCCCGGGCAAAGAGGATTTCGCTCCATGCGGGTTTATTACACCATTATTTGGGGACCATGTTCAGGCCAAGGCATCAGCATCCCACAGAACCGACTCTGATTTCCCAACGAATGCTGTGCTTTCCCTGAGGGGATGCCCGGGGAAAAAGGCTTTCGCTCTATGCGGGTTTCTCCCGCCGTGCTGACAATACTAGGCTAAGGCAAGCAGCAACAGTAGCCCACAGAACCGACTCTTTTTTCCCAGTGACTGCTATGCTTTCCCAGAGATTGTCAGCTTGGCCCGATCCGCACTTCGTTGCTGCTTCTTCAGCAAGTCTTTCGGCGTTTGCTCTGTAGCGTCAGGGAAGTAGATCTGCGGGAGAGCTGGTGCGTCTTGGGCCCTGCTTTCCCGGACTCAGTGGTCGCATTCTGGGTTCACCCTGCCAGGACGAAATACGCAGACACAGCCACCACCATGCAGCAGCGTACGTGGCCTTGGATGACAGTCCATGCCAACTGCCATCTCATGATGTAGTGACATTGGCTTTTGGCTCTGGCGTTTAGGCGGACTCTGGGACTAGGCCAGTGCCTTCCCCTTAGGAAAGGAGAGGCGACAGGATCCCTGCAGAGCACCCGTGCACTGCGATGGGGAGTTGTTGCGGACTGTCCCCACTTCTTCCCCGACACCCCCCTGCTACTCCCAACGTTGCCACAAATTTGGAGGAAGATGGCATCTGATTGCCCTTTCTTCCAGGGAGCTATATCTGCGAGTTCCGGGTCTGGCGTCTGGTGGCAAGCCCACGTCTGCCCTAGGGACTGGTGGCCTTGGAGATGCTGTCCGCTTGGGAAAAGAGGCACAGAACAGGCCTGCCTTCTGCCCAGAATCCTTCCTCAGAGTGGAGTATGCGCGCCAGCCCTAGCCGTCCCCTCGTGTCTTTCTAAAGCCAGGCTTCCGTCTCTTCACACAGGTAGCGGGTGACGCTTGTCTTGCCACCGTCCCGCTGTTCTCGCCAGGGCAGGCTCTCCTGCTTTGCGACTCTTTCCTGACAACAAGGCCAACGGCTCCTTCTCTTCTCCCGGGGAGGCGTTCTGCTCCTTCCCCAGACTTGCTCTTGGGGAGCACGGTGACAGCCATTTCCCTATCCTTAAGGAACTTTCCAGATGTGCATCCACGCTTCTCTCTCAGGCAGTGGGGATGCTAGGGCCAAAAGAATTTCCCTCCATGCGGATTTCTTCCAACGTGCTGCGGAGACTAGCTCATGCAAGCAGCAGTAGCATCCGACATACCCGATTCAGATTTCCCAACGAATGCTGTGCTTTCCCAGAGGAGAAGCCTGGGCTCTCCTGTATGGCGGTTTCTCCCACCTTGAGACTTGGCCTAGGCAAGTACAAGCAGCAGCCTGCAGAATCGACTCTGATTTCTCAGCAAATGGAGAGGGTGACACATCTCGTGCCAGCTGCCCGCTTTTCTTGCCATGGCAGGCTCTCCTGTTTCATAAACGTTTCCAGACATCAAGACCAAGGGCCCCTTGTCTTCTCCCGGAGCGGCGTGCTATAGCTGGCCCAGCAATGCTACCAGGGAGCACCATAACAGACGTTTCCCTTTCCTTAAGGCTGTTTCCACAGGCGCAACCACGCTTCTCTCTGAGGCAGAGAGCATGCCGAGGCAAAGAGGATTATGCTCCATGCGGGTTTATATACACGGTGCTTTGGAGACTATGTTTAGGCAATCGGCATCAGCATCGCACAGAACCGACTGTGATTTCCCAAAGAATGCTGTGCTTTCCTAGAGGGGATGCCCAGGCAAAGAGGCTTTCTCTCTATGCGGGATTCTCCCACCGTGCTGCCAATACTAGGCTAAAGCAAGCAGCAACAGCAGCCCACAGAACCGACTCTTTTTTCCTAGCGATTGCTATGCTTTCGCAGAGGTTTTCAGTTTGGCCTGAACCACTTCGCTGCTGCTTCCTCAGCAAGGCTTTGGGCGTTTGCTCTGTCGCGTCAGGGAAGTAGATCTGCGTGAGAGCTGGTGCGTCTTGGGCCTTGCTTTCCCGGGCTCCATGTTTGCACCTTGGGTTCACCCTGCCAGGCCGAACTACGCAGACACAGCCACAATCCTGCAGCAGCGTGCGTGGTCAAAGATGACAGTCCATGCCAACTGCCATCTCCTGGCGTAGTAAGGCTTGGCTTTTTACTCTGGCGTTCAGGAAGACTCGGGGACAAGGCCAGTGCCTTCCCCATAGGAGAGGAGAGGCGACAGGATCCCTGCACAGCGCCCGTGCACTGGGAAAGGGAGCTGTGGGGGACTGTACCCACTTCTTCCCCGACACACCCCCTGCCACCCTCAATGCTGCCACATCTTGGAGGAAGATGGCTTCTGACTGCCCTTTCTTCCAAGGAGGTGTATCTGCGAGATCCGGGTATGGCGTCTGGTGGCAAGCCGAAGTCTTCCCTAGGGACAGGTGGCCTTGGAGATGCTGTCCGCTTGGGAAAAGAGGCACGGAACAGGCCTGCCTTCTGCCCAGACTCCCTCATAGTGGAGTATGCGCGCCAGCCCTAGCCACCCCCTCGTGTATTCCTTAAGCCAGGCTTCCGTCTCTACGCACAGGGAGCGGGTGACGCTTGTCTTGCCACCGTCCCGCTGTTCTCGCCAGGGCAGGCTCTCCTGCTTTGTGACTGTTTCCCGACAACAATGCCAACGGCTCTTTCTCTTCTCCCGGGGAGGAGTTCTGCTACTTCTCCAGAGTTGCTCTTGGGGAGCACGGTGACAGCCGTGTCCCTATCCTTAAGGCCCTTTCCAGATGTGCATCCACGCTTCTCTCTCAGGCAGTGGGGATGCTAGGGCCAAGAGAATTTCGCTCCATGCTGGTTTCTTCCACCGTGTTACGGAGACTATCTCAGGGAAGCAGCAGCAGCATCCTATAAACCTGATTCAGATTTCCAAAAGAATGCTGTGCTTTCCCAGAGGAAAAGCCTGGACTTCTCCTGTATTGTGGTTTCTCCCACCTTGAGACTTGGCCTAGGCAAGCACGAGCAGCAGCCTGCAGAAGCGTCTCTGATTTCTCAGCAAATGGAGAGGGTGACACATGTCGTGCCAGCTACCCACTGTTCTTGCCATGGCAGGCTCTCCTGTTTCATAACTGTTTCCAGACAGAAAGGCCACGGGCCCCTTGTCTTCTCCCGGAGCGGCGTGCTACGCCTGGCACAACAATGCTACCAGGGAGCACCGTAACAGACGTTTCCTTTTCCCTAAGGTTGTTTCCTCAGGTGCAACCACGCTTCTCTCGCAGGGAGAGAGGATGTCCAGGCAAAGAGGATTACGCTCCATGCGGGTTTCTTACACCGCGCTTCGGAGACTATGTTCAGGCAAGCGGCATCAGCATCGCACACAACCGACTCTGATTTCCAAAGAATGCTGTGCTTTCCCTGAGGGGATGCCCGGGGAAAAAGGCTTTCGCTCTATGCGGGTTTCTCCCACCGTGCTGCCAATACTAGGCTAAGGCAAGCAGCAACAGCAGCCCACAGAACCGACTCTTTTTTCCCAGTGATTGCTATGCTTTCCCAGAGGTTTTAAGCTTGACCTGATCCTCACTTCGCTGATGCTTCTTCAGTAATGTGTTGGGCGTTTGTTCTGTCGAGTCAGGGAAGTAGATCTGCGGGAGAGCTATTGCGTCTTGGGCCATGCTTTCCCTGGCTCCGTGGTCGGATCCTGGTTTCACGTGCCAGGCCGAACTACGCAGACACAGCCACCACCTTGCAGCAGTTTGCGTGGCCTAGGATGACAGTCCATGCCAACTGCCATCTCCTGGCGTAGTAAGGCTTGGCTTTTTCCTCTGGCATTCAGGCGGACTCGGGGACTTGGCGCCTGGTGGCAAGCCCACGTCTGCCCTAGGGACTGGTGGCTTTGCTGATGCTGTCCCCTTGGTTCATGAGGCACAGAACAGGCCTGCCTTCTGCCCAGACTCCTTCCTCAGAATGGAGTCTGCATGCCTGCCCTAGCCATCCCCTCTTGTCTTTTTAAAGCTAGGCTTCCATCTCTCCACACAGGGAGCTAGTGAAACTTGTCTTGCCACCGGCCCACTGTTCCGGCCAGGGCAGGCTCTCCTGCTTTGCGACTGTTTCCCGACATCAAGGACTACGACTCCTTCTCTTCTACTGAGTCGGCGTGTTGCTCCTTCCCCATACTTGCTCCTGGTGATGGTGGTGACAGCCGTGTCCCTTTTCTTGTGGCCCTTTACAGATTTGCATCCACACTTCTCTCTCAGGCAGAGAGCATGCTAGGGCCAAGAGAATTTCGCTCCATGCGTGCTTGCTCCACCATACTGCGGACTAGCATAGGCAAGCAGCAGCAGCATCCCACAAAACCGACTCAGATTTCCCAACGAATACTGTGCTTTCCCAGAGGAGATGCCTGGGCAAGAGGCTTTCGCTGTATGCGAGTTTCTCCCACCATGAGACTTGGCCTAGGCAAGCAGGAGCAGCATCCCGTAAAACAACTCTGATTTCTCAGCAAACAGAGAGGGTGACACTTGTCTTGCCATCCGCCCTCTGTTCTTGTCATGGCAGGCCCTCCTGTTTCATGACCGTTTCCAGTGTGCAAGGCCAAGGGCCCCTTCTCTTCTCCCGGATCGGCGTGCTACGCCTGGCCCAGACATGCTCCCAGGGAGCACAGTGAAAGACGTGTCCCTTTCCTTAAGCCTGTTTCCACAGGTGCAACCATGTTTCTCTCTCAAACAGAGGGGATGCCCGGGCAAAGAGGATTTCACTCCATGCAGGTTTATTACACCGTGCTTCCGAGAATATGTCCAGGCAAGCGGGTTCATCATCCCACAGAACCGACTCTGATTTCCCAAGGATTGCTGTGCTTTCCCAATGGAGATGCCTGGGCAAAGAGGCTTTCGCTTATGAGGGATTCTCCCACAGTAAGACAGGGCTCAGGCAAGCAACAGCAGCATCCCGCAGAACCGACTCTGAATTCTCAGCATATGGAGAGGTTGTACTTGTCTTGCCACCTGCTCGCTGTTCAATGGCAGGCTCTCCTGTTTCATGACTGTTTCCCGACAGCTTGGCCAAGGGCCCCTTCTCTTCTCCCGGGGTGGCCAGCAGCCTCCTGGCCAGATGTGCTCCTGGGGAGCGCAGTGAAAGACATGTCCCTTTCCTTAAGGCTGTTTCCACAGGCGTAACCACGCTTCTCTCTCAGGCAGAGGGAATGCCCGGGCAAAGAAGATTACGCTCCATGCGGTTTTATTAAACCGTGCATCGGAGACTATTTTTAGGAAAGCGGCATCAGTATCGCACAGAACCGACTCTGATTTCCCAAGGAATGCTGTGCATTCCCTGAGGGGATGCCCGGGCAAAGAGGCTTTCGCTCTATGCGGCTTTCTCCCACCATGCTGCCAATACTAGGCCAAGGTAAGCAGACACAGCAGCCCACAGAACCGACTCTTTTTTCCTAGCGAGTGCTATGCTTTCGCAGATGTTTTCAGCTTGGCCTGAACCGCACTTCGCTGCTGCTTCCTCAGCAAGCCTTTGGGCGTTCGCTTTGTCGCGTCAGGGACATAGATCTGCGGGAGAACAGGTGCCTCTTGGGCCTTGCTTTACCGGGCTCCATGGTCGCACCAAGGGTTCACCCTGCCAGGCCGAACTACGCAGACACATCCACAACCCTGCAGCAGCGTGCGTGGCCTAGGATGACACTCTATGCCCACTACCATCTCCTGGCATAGACAAGGCTTGTCTTTTTGCTCCGGCATTCAGGCGGACTCGAGGACTAGGCCAGTGCCTTCCCCATTGAGAGGAGAGGCGACAGGATACCTGCACACCGACCGTGCACTGGGATGCATAGCTCTGGGGGACTGTTCCCACTTCTTCCCCGACACACTCCCTGCCACCCCCAACCCTGCAACATCTTGGAGGAAGATGGCATCTGACTGCCCGTTCTTCTAGGGAGCTGTTTCTGCGAGTTCCGGATATGGCTCCTGGTGGCAAGCCCACGTCTGCCCTAGGGACAAGGTGGCCATGGAGATGCTGTCACCTTGGGACAATAGGCACAGAACAGGCCTGCCGTCTTCCCAGACTCCTTCCTCAGAGGAGCATGCATGCCTGCCCTAGCCGTCCCCTCATGTCTTCTTAAAGCCAGGCTTCCGTCTCTCCGCACAGGGAGCGGGTGACGCTTGTCTTGCCACCGGCCCGCTATTCTCGCCAGGGCAGGCTCTCCTGCTTCGCGACTGTTTCCCAACAACAAGGTCAAAGGCTCCTTCTCTTCTCCTGAGGTGGCGTGTTGCTCCATCCCCAGAGTTGCTCCGGGGGATTGTGGAGACAGCTGTGTGCCTTTCCTTAAGGCCCTTTACAGATGTGCATCCACGCTTCTCTCTCAGGCAGAGAGGATGATAGGGCCAAGAGAATTTCGTTCCATGTGGGTTTCCTCCACCGAGCTGCGGAGACTGGCTCAGGCAAGCAGCAGCATCCCACAAACCCGACTCAGATTTCCCAACGAATACTGTTCTTTCCCAAAGGAGATGCCCTGGCAAGAGGCTTTCGCTGTATGTGAATTTCTCCCACCGTGAGTCTTGGACTAGGGAAGCAGGAGCAGCAGCCCGCCGAAACGACTCTGATTTCTCAGCAAACGGAGAGGGTGACACTTGTCTTGCCACACGTCTGCTGTTCTTGTCATGGCAGGCTCTCCTGTTTCATGACCTTTTCCAGACAGCAAGGCTAAGGGTCCCTTCTCTTCTCCTGGAGCAGCGTGCTATGCCATGCCCAGACGTGCTCCCTTGGAGCGCAGTGACAGACGTGTCCCTTTCCTTAAGGCTGTTTTCACAGGTGCAACCACGCTTCTCTCTCAGGCAGAGGGGATGCCCGAGCATGGAGGATTTCGCTCAATGCGGGTTTCTTCCACCGTGCTGCAGAGACTAGTTCAGGCAAGCAGCAGCAGCATTCCACAAACCGGACTCAGATTTCCCAACAAATACTGTGCTTTCCCAGAGGAGATGCCTGGGCAAGAGGCTTTCGCAGTATGCGAGTTTCTCCCACCATGATTTTTGGCGTACGCAAGCAAGAGCATCAGCCCATAGAACCGACTCTGATTTCTCAGCAAATGGAGAGGTTGACACTTGTCTTGCCACCCGCCTGCTATTCTTGCCAATGCAGGCTCTCCTGTTTCATGACCTTTTCCATACAGCTAGTCCAAGGACCCCTTCACTTCTCCCTTAGCGGGTGCTACGCCTGGCCCCGACATGCTCCCAGGGAGCGCAGTGACAGACGTTTCCCTTTCCTTGACGCTGTTTCCACAGGCGCAACCACGCTTCTCTCTCAGGCAGAGGGGATGCCCGGACAAAGAGGATTTCTCTCCATGCGGGTTTATGATACCGTTCTTCGGAGACTATGTTCAGGCAAGAGGCATCAGCATTGCACAGAACCGACTCTGATTTCCCAACGAATGCTGTGCTTTCCCAGAGGAGAAGCCTGGGCAAAGAGGCTTTCGCTGTATGCTGGTTTCTCCCACCTTGAGACTTGGCCTAGGCAAGCAGGAGCAGCAGCGCGCAGAACCGACTCTGATTTCTAAGCAAACAGAAGGGTGACACTTGTCTTGCCACCCGCCCGCTATTCTTGCCTATGCAGTCTCTCCTGTTTCATGACTTTTCCTTAAGGCTGTTTCCACAGGCGCAACCACGCTTCTCTCTCAGGTAGAGGGGATGCCCGGAAAAAGAGGATTTCTCTCCATGCGGGTTTATGATACCGTTCTTCGGAGACTATGTTCAGGCAAGAGGCATCAGCATCGCACAGAACCGACTCTGATTTCCCAACGAATGCTGTGCTTTCCCAGAGGAGAAGCCTGGGCAAAGAGGCTTTCGCTGTGTGCTGGTTTCTCCCACCTTGAGACTTGGCCTAGGCAAGCAGGAGCAGCAGCGCGCAGAACCGACTCTGATTTCTAAGCAAACAGAAGGGTGACACTTGTCTTGCCACCCGCCCGCTATTCTACCCTATGCAGGCTCTCCTGTTTCATGACTTTTCCTTAAGGCTGTTTCCACAGGCGCAACCACGCTTCTCTCTCAGGTAGAGGGGATGCCCGGAAAAAGAGGATTTCGCTCCATGCGGGTTTATGATACCGTTCTTCGGAGACTATGTTCAGGCAAGAGGCATCAGCATCGCACAGAACCGACTCTGGTTTACGAAAGAATGCTGTGCTTTCCTAGAGGGGATGCCCAGGCAAAGAGGCTTTCGCTCTATGAGTGATTCTCCCACCGTGCTGCCAATACTAGGCTAAAGCAAGCAGCAACAGCAGCCTACAGAACCGACTCTTTTTTCCTAGCGACTGCTATGCTTTCGCAGAGGTTTTCAGCTTGGCCTGAACCGCATTTCGCTACTGCTTCCTCAGACAGGATTTGGGCGTTTGCTCTGTCGCCTCAGGGAAGTAGATCTGCGGTAGAGCTGGTGCCTCTTGGTCCTTGCTTTCCCGGGATCCATGGTCGCACCCTGGGTTCACCCTGCCAGGCCGAACTACGCAGACACAGCCACAGGCCTGCAGCGGCGTGCGTGGCCTAGGATGACAGTCCATGCCAACTGCCATCTCCTGGCGTAGTAAGGCTTGGCTTTTTGCTCTGGCGTACAGGCGGACTTGGGTACTAGGCCAGTGCTTTCCCCTTAGGAAAGGAGAGGTGACACGATCCCTGCACAGCGCCCGTGCAAGGATGGGGAGCTGTGGGGGACTGTCCCTACTTCTTCCCTGACTCACCCACTGCCACCCCCAAAGCTGCCACATCTTGGAGGAAGATGGCATCTGACTGCCCTTTCGTCCAGGGAGCTGTATCTGCGAGTTCCGAGTATGGTGCCTGGTGGCAAGCCCATGTCAGCCCTGGGAACATGTGGCCTTGGAGATGCTGTCCACTTGGGACAAGAGGCACCGAACAGCCCTTCCTTCTGCCCAGATTCCACCACAGAGTGGAGTATGCGCGCCAGCCCTGGCCTTCCCCTCTTGACTTCCTTAAGCCAGGCTTCCGTCTCTACGCAAAGGGAGCGGGTGACGATTGTCTTGCCACCATCTCGCTGTTCTGGCCAGGGAAGGCTCTCCTGCTTTGCGACTGTTTCCCGACAACAGGGCCAACGGCTCCTTCTCAACTCCAGGGGAGGCGTTCTGCTCCTTCCCCAGACTTGCTCTTGGGGAGCACGGTGACAGCCGTTTCCCTATCCTTAAGACCCTTTCCAGATGTGCATCCACACTTCTCTCTCAGGCAGTGGGGATGCGAGGGCCAAGAGAATGTCACTCCATGCGGGTTTCTTCCACCGTGCTGCGGAGACTAGCTCAGGCAAGCAGCAGTAGCATCCCACAAAGCGACTCATTTTTCCCAACGAATGCAGTGCTTTCTCAGAGGAGATGCCTTGGCAAAGAGGCTTTCGCTGTATGCTGGTTTCTCCCTCTTTGAGACTTGGCCTAGGCAAGCACGAGCAGCAGCCCTCAGAAGTGACTCTAATTTCTCAGCAAATGGAGAGGGTTACACTTGTCGTGCCAGCAGCCCGATATTCTTGCCATGGCAGGCTCACCAATGTCATGGCCGTTTCCAGACATCAAGGCTAATGGCCTCTTCTCTTCTTCCGGAGCGGCGTGCTACCCCTGGCCCAGCAATGCTCCCAGGGAGCACAGTAACAGACCTTTCCCTTTCCTTAAGGCTGTTTCCACAGGCGCAACCACGCTTTTCTCTCTCAGGCAGAGGGGTTGCCCAGGCAAAGAGGATTTCGCTCCATGCGGGTTTATTACACCGTGCTTCGGAGACTATGTTCAGGCAAGCGGCATCAGCATCGCACAGAACCGACTGTGATTTCCCAAAGAATGCTGTGCTTTCCCTGAGGGGGTGCGAAGCGTCAGGGAAGATGATCTGCGGGAGACCTGGAGCGTCTTGGGCCTTTTTTTTCCGGGATCCATGGTCTCATCGGTTTCACCATGACAGGCCTAACTACGCAGATACATTCACCACCCTGCAGCAGCGTGCATGGCCTTGGATGACACTCCATGCCAACTGCCATCTCCTGGCGTAGGAAGGCTTGGCTTTTTGCTCTGGCGTTCAGGACGACTCGGGGACCAGGCCACTGCCTCCTTAGGAAAGGAGAGGCAACAGGATCCCTGCACAGCACCCGTGAACTGGGATGGGGAGCTGTGGGGTACTGTCCCCACTTCTTCCCCGACACACCCCCTGACACCCCCAACGCTGCCACACCTTGGAAAAAGATCACATCTGACGGCCCTTTCTTCCAGGGAGCTATATCTGCGAGTTCCTTGTATGGCGCCTGGTGGCACGCCCACGTCTGCCCTAGGCACAGGTGGCCAGGGAGATGCTCTCAACTTGGGACAAGAGGCACAGAACAGGTCTGCCTTCTGCCCAGACTCCTTCCTCAGAGGGTAGTATGTGCACCTGCCCTAGCGTCCCCTCGTGTCTTCCTAAAGCCAGGCTTCAGTCCCTACGCACAGGAAGCGGGTGAGGCTTGTCTTGCCCCTCCCACTGTTCTCGCCAGGGCAGGCTCTCCTGCTTTGCAACTGTTTCCCGACAACAAGGCCAAAGGCTCCTTCTCTTCTCCCGGGGAGGCGTTCTGCTCCTTCCCCAGACTTGCTCCCTGGGAGCACGGTGACAGCCGTGTCCCTATCCTTAAGGCCCTTTCCAGATGTGCATCCACGCTTCTCTCTCAGGCATTGGGGATGCTAGGGCCAAGAGAATTTCGCTCCATGCGGTTTTCTTCCAAAGTGCTGCGGAGACTAGCTCAGGGAAGCAGCAGCAGCATCCCACAAAGCGTCTCTGATTTCCCAATGATGCTGTGCTTCCCCAGAGGAAAAACCTGGGCAAAGAGGCTTTCGCTATATGCTGGTTTCTCCGACCTAGAGACTTAGCCTAGGCAAGCAGCAACAGCAACCCGCAGAACCGACTCTATTACCCCAGCGACTGCTATGCCTTCCCAGAGGTTTTCAGCTTGGCCTGATCCGCACTTCGCTGCTGCCTCTTCAGCAAGGATTTGGGCGTTTGCTCTGTCGTGTAAGGGAAGCAGATCTGCGGGGGAGCTGGTGCGTCTTGGGCCTTGCTTTCCCGGCCTCCGTTCTCGTATCCTGGGTTCACCCAGCCTGGCCGAACTACGCAGACACAGCCACCACCCTGCAGGAGCTTGCAAGGACTAGGATGACAGTCAATGCCAACTGCCATCTCTCTGCGTTTTAAGGCTTGGCTTTTTGCTCTGGCAGTCAGGCGGAATCGGGGACTATGCCAGTGCCTTCCCCTTAGGAAGGAAGAGGCGACAGGATCCCTGCCCAGCGCACGTGCACTGGTATGGGGAGATGTGGGGGACTTTCCCCCTTCTTCCCCGACACACCCCCTGACACCCCCAACGCTGCCATATCTTGGAGGAAGATGGCATCTACTGCCCTTTCTTCCAGGGAGCTGTATCTGCGAGCTCGGTGTATGGCGCCTGGTGGCAAGCCCACGTCTGCCCTAGGGACAGGTGGCCTTGGAGATGCTGTCCCCTTGGGACAAGAGGCACAGAACAGGGTTGCCTTCTGCCCAGACTCCTTCCTCAGAGTGGAGTATGCGCGCCTGCCCTAGCCGTCCCCTCGTGTCTTCCTTAAGCCAGGCTTCCGTCTCTACGCACAGGGAGCAGGTGACGCTTGTCTTGCCACTGTCCCGCTGTTCACGCCAGGGCAGGCTCTCCTGCTTTGCTACTGTTTCCCGACAACAAGGCCAACGGCTCCTTCTCTTCTACTGGGTAGGCGTTCGGCTCCTTCCCCAGACTTGCTCTTAGGGAGCACGATGACAGCCGTGTCCCTATCATTAATTCCCTTTCCATATGTGCATCCATGCTTCTCTCTCAGGCAGTGGGGATGCTAGGGCAAAGAGAACTTCGCTCCATGCGGGTTTCTTCCACCGTGCTGCGGAGACTAGCTCAGGCAAGCAGCAGCAGCATTCCACAAACCCGATTCAGATTTCCAACGATTGCTGTGCTTTCCCAGAGAAGAAGCCTGGGTAAAGAGGCTTTCGCTGTATGGTGGTTTCTCCCATGTTGAGACTTGTCCGAGGCAAACACGAGCAGCAGCCCGAAGAAGCGACTCTGATTCTAAGCAAACAGAGAGGGTGACAAATATCGTACCAGCTGCCCACTGTTCCTGCCATGGCAGGCTCTCCTGTTTCATAACAGTTTCCAGACAGCAAGGCCAAGGGCGCCTTGTCTTCTGCAGCAGCGGCGTGCTACGCCTGGCCCAGCAATGCTACCAAAGAGCACAGTAACAGACGTTACCCTTTCCTTAAGGCTGTTTCCACAGACGCAACCACGCTTCTCTCTCAGGCAGAGGGGATGCCCAGGCAAAGAGGATTATGCTCCATGCGGGTTTATTACACCGTGCTTCATAGACTATGTTCAGGCAAGTGGCATCAGCATCGCACAGAAACGACTGTGATTTCCCAAAGAATGCTGTGCTTTGCCTGAGGGGATGCCCGGGGAAAAAGGCTTTCGCTCTATGCGGGTTTCTCCCACCGTGCTGCCAATACTAGGCTAAGGCAAGCAGCAACAGCAGCCCACAGAACCGACTCTTTTTTCCCAGCGACAGCTATGCTTGCCCAGAGGTTTTCAGCTTGGCCCGATCCGCACTTCGCTGCTGCTTCTTCAGCAAGGCTTTGGGCGTTTGCTCTGTCGCGTCAGGGAAGTAGATCTGCGGGAGAGCTGGAGCGTCTTGGGCCTTGCTTTCCCGGGCTCCATGGTCGCATCCTGGTTTCACCCTGCCAGGCTGAACTACGCAGACACAGCCACAACCCTGCAGCAGCCTGCGTGGCTAGGATGACAGTCCATGTCAACGGCCATCTCCTGGCATAGTAAGGCTTTGCTTTTTGCTCTGGCGTTCAGGCGGACTCGGGGACTAGGCCAGTGCCTTCCCCTTTCTAAAGGAGTGGCGACAGGATCCCTGCACAGCGCCCGTGCACTGGGATGGGGAGCTGTGGTGGACTGTCCCCACTTCTTCCAGACACACCCCCTGCAAACCCCAACACTGCCACATGTTTGAGGAAGATGGCGTCTGACTGCCCTTTCTTCCAGGGAGCTGTATATGCGAGTCTGAGTATGGCGCCTTGTGGCATGCCCACGTCTGCCCTAGGGACAGGTGGCCTTGGAGATGCTATCCCCTTGGACAAGAGGCACAGAACAGGCCTTCCTTCTGCCCAGACTCCTTCCTCAGAGTGGTGTAAGTGCGCCATCCCTACCCGTCCCCTCGTGTCTTCCTTAAGGCAGGCTGCCGTCTCTACCCACAAGGAGCGGGTGACGATTGTCTTGCCACAGTCCCGCTGTTCTCGCCAGGGCAGGCTCTCCTGCTTTGCGACTGTTTCCCGACAACAAGGCCAAAGGCTCCTTCTCTTCTCCCGGGGAGGCGTTCTGCTCCTTCCCCAGACTTGCTCTTGGGAGCATAGTGACAGCCGTGTCCCTAATCTTAAGGCCCTTTCCAGATGTGCATCCACGCTACTCTCTCAGGCAGTGGGGATGATAAGGCCAAGAGAATTTCAGTCCATGCGGGTTTCTTACACCGTGCTATGGAGGCAAGCTCAGGCAAGCAGCAGAAGCATCCCACAAACCTGATTAGCATTTCCCAACGAATTCTGTGCTTTCCCAGAGGCGAAGCCAGGGCTTCTCATGTATGGTGGTTTCTCCCACATTTAGACTTGGCCTAGGCAAGCACGAGCAGCAGCCCTCAGAAGCGACTCTGATTTCTCAGCAAATGGGGAGGGTAACACATGTCGTCCAGCTACCTGCTGTTCTTGGCATGGCAGGCTCTCATTTTTCATAACCGTTTCCAGACAGCAAAGCCAAGGGCCCCTTGTCTTCTCCTGGAGCGGCGTGCTATGCCTGGCCCAGAAATGCTACCAGGGAGCACCGTGACAGACGTTTCCCTTTCCTTATGGATGTTTCCAGGCAAAACCACACTTCTCTCTCAGGCAGAGGGGATGCCCGGGCAAAGAGGATTTCGCTCCATGCGGGTTTATTACACCGTGCTTCGGAGACTATGTTCAGGCAAGCGGCATCAGCATCGCACAGAACCGACTCTTATTTCCCAAAGAATGCTGTGCTTTCCCTGAGGGTTGCCCGGGGATAACGGCTTTCGCTCTATGCGTGATTCTCCCACCGTGCCAGCAATACTAGGCTAAGGCAAGCAGCAACAGCAGCCCATAGAACAGACTCTTTTTTCCTAGCGACTG
Organism: Neogale vison; assembly: GCF_020171115.1. Taxonomy (NCBI): domain Eukaryota; kingdom Metazoa; phylum Chordata; class Mammalia; order Carnivora; family Mustelidae; genus Neogale; species Neogale vison. The sequence goes on from NC_058104.1 coordinate 44,584,900, forward strand.
CTGTGCTTCCCCAGAGGTTTTCAGCTTGGCCCGATCCACACTTCGCTGCTGCTTCTTCAGCAAGGCTTTTGGAGTTTGCTCTGCCGCGTCAGGGAAGTAGATCTGCGGGAGAGCTGGTGCGTCTTGGGCCTTGCTTTACCGGGCTCCATGGTCGCATCCTGGGTTCACCAAGCCAGGCCGAACTACGCAGACACAGCCACCACCCTGCAACAGCATGCGTGGCGTAGGATGACAGTCCATGCCAACTGCCATCTCCTGGCCTAGTAAGGTTGGCTTTTTGCTCTGGCGTTCAGGCGGACTCGGGGACTAGGCCACTGTCTTCCCCTTAGGAAAGGAGAGGCGACAGGATCCCTACACAGCGCCCGTGCACTGGGATGGGGAGCGGTGGGGGACTGTCCACACTTCTTCCCCGACACACCCCCTGCCACCCCCAACGCTGCCACATCTTGGAGGAAGATGGCATCTGATTGCCCTTTCTTCCAGGGAGCTGTATCTGCGAGTTCCGGGTATGGCGCATGGTGGCAAGCCCACGTCTGCCCTAGATACCAGTGGCCTTGGAGATGCTGTCCCCTTGGGACAAGAGGCACAGAACAGCCTGCCCTCTGCCCAGACTCCTTCCTCAGAATGGAGTATGCATGCCTGCCCTAGCCATCCCCTCTTGTCTTTTTAAAGCTCGGCTTCCATGTCTCCACACAGGGAGCTGGTGAAACTTGTCTTGCCACCGGCCCGCTGTTCCAGCCAAGGCAGGCTTTCCTGCTTTGCGACTGTTTCCCGACATCAAGGACTACGACTCCTTCTCTTCTCCTGAGTCGGTGTGTTGTTCCTTTCCCATACTTGCTCCTGGGAGCACGGTGACAGTCGTGTCCCTTTCCTTAAGGCCCTTTACAGATGTGCATCTACGCTTTTCTATCAGGCAGAGAGGATGCTAGGGCCAAGAGAATTTCGCTCCATGCGGGTTTGCTCCACCCTGCTGCAGACTAACTCAGGCAAGCAGCAACAGCATCCCACAAACCCGACTCAGATTTCCCAACGAATACTGTGCTTTCCCAGAGGAGATGCCTGGGCAAGAGGCTTTTGCAGTATGCGAGTTTCTCCCACCGTGAGACTTGGCACAGTCAAGCAGGAGCAGCAGCCCATAGAACCGACTCTGATTTCTCAGGAAACGGAGAGGTTGACACTTGTTTTGCCACCCGCCTGCTATTCTTCCCAATGCTGGCTCTCCTGTTTCATGACCGTTTCCAGACAGGGAGGCCAAGGGTCCCTTATCTTCTCCCGGAGCGGCGTGCTATGCCTGGCCCAGACATGCTCCCAGGGAGCACAGTAACAGACCTTTCCCTTTCCTTAACGCTGTTTCCATAGGCGCAACCACGCTTCTCTCTCAGGCAGAGGGGATGCCCGGGCAAAGAGGATTTCACTCCATGTAGGTTTATTAACTGTGCTTCGGAGACTATGTTCAGACAAGCTGCATCAGCATCTCACAGAACCGACTCTGATTTCCCAAAGAATGCTGTGCTTTCCAGGAGGAGATACCTGGGCAAAGAGGCTTTCGCTCTATGCGGGATACTCCCACCATGCTGCCTATACTAGGCTACGGCAAGCGGCAACAGCAGCCCACAGAAGCGACTCTTTTTTCCAGGACTGCTGTGCTTTCCCAGAAGTTTTAAGCTTGGCCGATCCGTACGTCGCTGCTGCTTCCTCAGCAAGGCTTTGGGCGTTTGCTCTGTCACGTCAGGGAAGTAGATCTGCGGGAGAGCTGGTGCCTCTTGGGCCTTGCTTTCCCGGGCTCCATGGTCGCACCCTGGGATCAAACTGCCAGGCTGAACTACGCAGACACAGCCACAACCCTGCAGCAGCGTGCTTGGCCTAAGGTGACACTCCATGCCAACTACCATCTCCTGGCGTAGTAAGGCTTGGCTTTTTGCTCTGGTGTTCAGGCGGACTCGCGGACTAGGCCAGTGCCTTCCACATAGGAGAGGAGAGGCAACAGGATCCCTGCACACCGCCCATGCACTGGTATGGGGAGCTGTGGGGGACTGTCCCCACCTCTTCCCCGACACGCCCCCTGCCACCCCTAATGCTTCCACATCTTGGAGGAAGATGGCATTTGACTGCCCTTTCTTCAAGGGAGCTGTATCTTCGAGTTCCGGGTATGGCGTCTGTTGTAAGCCCACGTCTGCCCTAGGGACAGGTGGCCTTGGAGATGCTGTCCCCTTGGGACAAGAGGCACAGAACAGGCCTGCCTTCTGCCAAGACTCCTTCCTAAGAGTGGAGTATGCGCGCCTGTCCTAGCCGTCCCCTCGTGTCTTCCTTAAGCCATGCTTCCGTCTCTACGCACAGGGAGCGGTTGTCGCTTGTCTTGCCACCGTCCTGCTCTTCTCGCCAGGGCAGGCTCTCCTGCTTTGTGACTGTTTCCCGACAACAAGGCCAACGGCTCCGTCCCTTCTCCCGGGGAGACGTTCTGCTCCTTCCCCAGACTTGCTCCTGGGGAGTACCGTGACAGCCATGTCCCTATCCTTAAGGCCCTTTCCAGATGTGCATCCACGCTTCTCTCTCAGGCAGTGGGGATGCTAGGGCCAAGAGAATTACGCTCCATGCGGGTTTCTTCCACCGTGCTGTGGAGACTAGCTCAGGCAAGCAGCAACAGCATCCCAGAAACCGACTCAGATTTCCCAACGAATGCTGTGCTTTTCCAGAGCAGAAGCCTGGCCAAAGAGGCTTTCGCTGTATGCTGATTTCTCCCAATTTGAGACTTGACCTAGGTAAGCACGAGTAGCAGCCCGTAGAACCAACTCTGATTTCTCAGCAAATGGAGAGGGTCACACTTGTCGTGCCAGCCGCCCACTCTTCTTGCCATGGCAGGCTCTCCTGTTTCATGACCGTTTCCAGACAGCAAGGCCAAGGGCCCCTTCTCTTCTCCCGGAGCGGCGTGCTACGCCTGGACCAGAAATGCTCCCAGGGAGCGCAGTGACAGACGTTCCCCTTTCCTTAAGGCTGTTTCCACAGGCGCAACCACGTTTCTCTCTCAGGCAGAGGGGATGCCCGGGCAAAGAGGATTACGCTCCATGCGGGTTTCTTCCACCGTGCTGCGGAGATTAGCTCAGGCAAGCAGCAACAGCATCCCACAAACCCGATTCAAATTTCCCAATGAATGCTGTGCTTTCCCAGAGGAGAAACCTGCGCAAAGAGGCTTTCGTTGTATGCTGGTTTCTTCCACCTTGAGACGTGGCTTAGGCAAGCACGAGCAGCAGCCCGCAGAACCGACTCTGATTTCTAAGCAAACGGAGAGGGTGACACTTGTCTTGCCACCCGCCCGCTATTCTTGCCAATGCACGCTCTCCTGTTGAATAACCCTTTCCAGACAGCAAGGCCAAGGGCCCCTTCCCTTCTCCTGGAGCCGCCAGCTACGCCTGGCCCGGACATGATCTCAGGGAGCCCAGTGACAGACCTTTCCCTTTCCTTAAGGCTGTTTCCACAGGCGCAACCACGCTTCTCTCTCAGGCAGAGGGGATGCCCGGGCAAAGAGTATTTCGCTCCTTGCGGGTTTATTACTTTGTGCTTCGTAGACTGTGTTCAGGCAAGCGGCATAAACATCGCACAGAACCGACTCTGATTTTCCGATTAATGCAGTGCTTTCTAGAGGGGAAACCAAGGCAAAGAGGATTTCGCTCTATGCGGGATTCTCCCACCGTGCGGCCAATACTAGGCTAAGGCAAGCAGCAACAGCAGCCGACAGAACCGACTCTTTTTTCCTAGCGACTGCTTTGCTTTCCCAGAAGTTTTCAGCTTGACCTGAACCGCATTTCGCTGCTGCTTCCTCAGCAAGGTTTTTTACGTTCGCTCAGTCGCGTCAGGGAATTAGATCTGCGGGAGAGCTGTTGCCTCTTGGGCCTTGCTTTCCCGGGTCCATGCTCGCACCCTGGTATCACCCTGCCAGGCTGAACTAAGCAGACAAAACCACAACTCTGCAGCAACGTGCGTGGCCTTGGATGAAACTCCATGCCAACTACCATATACTGCCGTAGGAAAGCTTGGCTTTTTGCTCTGGAGTTCAGGCGGACTCGGGGTCTAGACCAGTGCCTTCCCCATAGGAGAGGAGTGGCGACAAGATCCCTGCACAGCGCCCGTGCCCTGGGATGGGGAAGAGTGGGGGACTGGCCCCAGTTCTTCCCCGACACACCCCCTGCCATCCCCAACGATGCCACATCTTGGAGGAAGATGGCATCTGACTGCCCTTTCTTCCAGGGAGCTGTGTCTGCGAGTTCTGGATATGGAGCCTGGTCGCAAGCCCACATCTGCCCTAGCGACAGGTGGCTGTAGAGATGCTGTCCCCTTGGGACAAGAGGCACACAACAGGCCTGCTTTCTGCCCAGACTCCTTCCTCATAGTGGAGTATGCGCGTCTGCCCTAGCCGTCCCCTCGTGTCTTCCTAAAGCCAGGCTTCCGCCCCTACACACAGGAAGCATGTGAGGCTTGTCTTGCCACTGTACCGCTGTTCTCGCCAGGGCAGGCTCTCCTGCTTTGCGACTGTTTCCCGAAAACAAGGCCAACGGCTCCTTCTCTTCTTCCGGGGAGACGTTCTGCTCCTTCCCCAGACTTGCTCTTGGGGAGCACGGTGACAGCCGTGTCCCTATCCTTAAGGCCCTTTTATAGATGTGCATCCACACTTCTCTCTCAGGCAGTGGGGATGCTAGGGTCAAGAGTATTTCGCTCTATGCGGGTTTCTTCCACAGTGCTGCGTAGACAAGCTCAGCCAAGCAGCAGCAGAATCCCACGAACCCGATTCAGATTTCCCAACGAATGCTGTGCTTTCCCAGAGGAGAAGCCTGGGCAAAGACGCTTTCCCTGTATGCTGGTTTCTCCCACTTTGAGACTTGACCTAGGCAAGCAGGAGCAGCAGCCCGTAGAGCCGACTCTGATTTCTAAGGAAACGGAGAGGGTGACACTTGTCTTGCCACCTGCCCGCTCTTCTTGCCAATGCAGGGTCTCCTGTTGCATGACCCTTTCCAGACAGCAAGGCCAAGGGCCCATTCTCTTCTCCTGGAGCGGCGTGCTGCGCCTGGCCCAGACATGCTCTCAGGGAGCGCAGTGACAGACGTTTCCCTTTCATTAAGGCTGTTTCCACAGGCGCAACCGCGCTTCTCTCTCAGGCAGAGGGGATGCCCGGGCAAAGAGGATTTCACACCATGCGGGTTTATTACACCGTGCTTCGGAGACTAAGTTCAGGCCAGCGACATCAGCATCGCAGAGAACCGACTCTGATTTCCCAAACAATGCTGTGCTTTCCTAGAAGGGATGCCCAGGCAAAGAGGCTTTCGCTCCATGAGGGATTCTCCCACCGTGCTGCCAAAACTAAGCTACGGAAGCTGCAACAGCGGCCCACAGAACCGAATCTTTTTTCCTAGCGACTGCTATGCTTTCGCAGAGGATTTCAGTTGGCTGAAACCGCACTTCGCTGCTTTTTCTTCAGCAAGTCTCTGGGCGTTTACTCTGTTGCTTTAGGGAAGTAGATCTGCGGGAGATCTGTTGCCTCTTGGGCTTTGCTTCCCCGGGCTCCATGGTCGCACCCTGGGTTCACCCTGCCAGGCCGAACTATGCAGACACAGCCACAACCCTGCAGCAGCGTGCGTGTCCTAGGATGATACTCCATGCCAACTGACATCTCCTGGCGTAGTAAGGCTTGGCTTTTTGCTCTGGCATTCAGGCGGACTCGGGGAAGAGGCCAGTGCCTTCCCCTTAGGAGAGGAGAGACGACAGGTTCCCTGCACAGAGTCCGTGCACTGGGATGGGGAGCTGTGGGGGACTGTCCCCACTTCTTCCCCGACACATCCACTGCTACCCTCAACGCTGCCACATCTTGGAGGATGATGGCATCTGACTGCCCTTTCTTCCAGGGAGCTGTATCTGCGAGTCCCGGGTATGGTGCTTGGTGGCAGGCCCACGTCTGCCCTAGGGACAGGTGACCTTGGAGATGCTGTCCCCTTGGGACAAGAGGCACAGAACAGGCCTGCCGTCTGCCCAGACTCCTTCCTCAGAGTGGAATATGCACGCCTGCCCTAGTCCTCCCCTCGTGTCTTCCTAAAGGCAGGCTTCCATCCCTACGCACAGGAAGCGGGTGACGCATGTCTTACCACTGTCCCATGATTCTCGCCAGGGTAGGCTCTGCTGCTTTGCGTCTCTTTCTCGACAACAAGGCCAACGTATCCTTGTCTTCTTCCGGGGAGGCGTTCTGCACTTCCCCAGACTTGTTCTTGGGGAGGACGGTGACAGCCGTGTCCCTATCCTTAAGGACCTTTCCAGATGTGCATCCATCCTTCTCTCTCAGGCAGTGGGGATGCTAGGGCCAAGAGACTTTCGCTCCCTGCGGGTTTCTTCCACCGTACTTCGGAGACTATCTCAGGAAAGAGGCAGCAGCATCCCACAAACCCGATTCAGATTTCCCAACAAATGCTGTGCTTTCCCAGAGGAGAAGCCTGGGCAAAGAGGCTTCGCTGTATGGTGGTTTCTCCCACCTTGAGATTTGGAATAGGCAAGCACGAGCTGCAGCCCGCAGAAGCGACTCTGATTGCTAAGCAAATGGAGAGGGTGACACTTGTCTTGCCAAACACCCGCTGTTCTTGCCATGGCAGGCTCTCCTGTTTCATGAGTTTTACATAAGGCTGTTTCCTCAGGCACAACCACGCTTCTCTCTCAGGTAGAGAGGATGCCCGGGCAAACAGGATTTTGCTCCAAGCGGGTTTATTACACCGTGCTTCGAAGACTATGTTCAGACAAGCGGCATCAGCATCGTACAGAACCGAATCTGATTTCCAAATAATGCTGTGCTTTCCTAGAGGGGATGCACAAGCAAAGGGGCTTTCACTCTAAGCGTGATTCTCCCACCGTGCTGCCAATACTAGGCTAAAGCAAGCAACAACAGCAGCCCACAGAAACGACTCTTTTTTCCTACCGATCGCTATGCTTTCGCAGAGGTTTTCAGTTTGGCCTGAACTGCATTTCGCTGCTGCTTCTTCAGAAAGGCTTTGGGCGTTTGTTCTGTCGCGTCAGGGAAGTAGATCTGCGGGAGAGCTGGTGTCTCTTGGGCCTTGCTTTCCCGGGCTCCATGGTCGCAACCTGGGTTCACCCTGCCAGACCGAAATACACAGAAACAGCCACAAGCCTGCAGCAGCGTGCATGGCTTAGGATGACACTCCATGCCAACTGCCATCTCCTGGCGTAGTAAGGCTTGGCATTTAGCTCTAGCCTTCTCCGGACTCAGGGACTAGGTCAGTGCCTTCCCCATAGGAGAGGAGAGGAAAAAGGATCCCTGCACAGCACCTGTGCACTGGGATGGGGAGCTGTGGGGGACTGTCCCCACTTCTTCCCCAACACACCCCCTGCCACCCCCAACGCTTCCACATCTTGGAGGAAGATGGCATCTGACTGCTCTTTCTTCCAGGGAGCTGTATCTGCGAATTTCGGATATGGCGCCTGGTTGCATGCCAATGTCTGCCCTAGGGATATGTGGCCTTGGAGATGCTGTCCCCTTTGGACAAGAGGCAGAGAACAGGCCTGCCTTCTGCCCAGACTCCTTCCTCAGAGTGGAGTATGCGCGCCTGACCTAGCCGTTCCCTCGTGTCTTCCTAAATCCAGGCTTCCATCTCTACGCACAGGGAGCAGGTGACGCGTGTCTTGCCACCGTCCCACTCTTCTCGCCAGGGCAGGCTCTCCTGCTTTTCGACTGTTTCCCGACAACAAGGCCAACACCTCCTGCTCTTCTCCCGGGGAGGTGTTCTGCTCCTTCCCCAATCGTCCTCTTGGGGTGCACGGTGATAGCCGTGTCCCTATCCTTAAGGCCCTTTCCAGATGTGCATCCATGCTTCTATCTCAGGTAGTGGGGATGCTAGGACCAAGAGAATTTCGCTCCATGCGGGTTTCTTCCACCGTGCTGTGGAGACTAACTCAGGCAAGAAGCAGCAGCATCCCACAAAGCGACTCATATTTCCCAACGAATGCTGTGCTTTCCAAGAGGAGAGGCCTGGACAAAGAGGCATTTTTTGTATGCTGGTTTCTCCCACCTTGAGACTTGGCCTAGGAAAACACGACCTGCAGCCCACAGAAGTGACTCTGATTTCTCAGCAAATGGAGAGGGTGACAATTGTCGTGCCAGCTGCACGCTGTTCTTGCCATGGCAGGCTCTCCTGATCATGACCGTTCTCACGGAGCGGCGTGCTAGGCCTGGCTAGCAATGCTTCCAGGGAGCACAGTAACAGACGTTTCCCTTTCCTTAAGGCTGTTTCCACAGGTGCAACCATGCTTCTCTCTCAGGCAGAGAGGATGCCCAGGCCAACAGGATTACGCTCCATGCAGGTTTATTACACCATGCTTCGGAGACTATGTTCAGGCAAGAGCATCAGCATCGCACAGAAGTGACTCTGATTTCCCAAAGAATGCTGTGCTTTCCCTGATGGGATGCACGGGGAAAAAGGCTTTCGCTCTATGCGGGTTTCTCCCACCATGCTCCCAATACTAGGATAAGGCAAGCAGCAACAGCAGCCCACAGAACCGACTTTTTTTCCCAGCGACTGCTATGCTTTCCCAGAGGTTTTCAGCTTGGACCGATCCGCACTTCGCTGCTGCTTCTTCAGCAAGGATTTGGGCGTTTGCTCTGTCGCGTCAGGGAAGTAGATCTGCGGGAGAGCTGGTGCGTCTTGGGTCTTGCCTTCCCGAGCTCCATGGTCGCATCCTTGGTACACCCAGCCAGGCCGAACTACGCAGACACAGCCACCACACTGCAGCAGCGTGAGTGGCCTAGGATGATACTCCATGCCAAGTGCCATGTCCTGGCGTAGTAAGGCTTGGCTTTTTGCTCTGGGGTTCAGGCGGACAAGGGGACTAGGCCAGTGCCTTCCCCTTAGGAAAGGAGAGGCGACAGGATCCCTGCACAGCGGCCGTGCACTGGGATGTGGAGCTGTGGGGGACTGTCCACACTCCACCCCGACACGACCCCTGCCACCCCGAACGCTACCACATCTTGGAAAAAGATGGCAACTGACTGCCCTTTCTTCCAGGGAGCTGTATCTGCGAGTTCCAGGTATGGCTCCTGTTGGCAAGCCCACTTCTGCCCTAGGGACATGTGGCCATGGAGATGCATTCCCCTTGGGACAAGAGGCACAGAACATGCCTGCCTTCTTCCCAGACTCTTTCCTCAGAGTGGAGTATGCGCGGCTGCCCTAGCCGTCCCCTCGTGTCTTCCTAAAGACAGGATTACGTCTCTACGCACAGCGAGCGGGTGACGCATGTCTTAACACCGTTCCGCAGTTCTCCCCAGGGCAGGCTCTCCTGCTTTTCAACTGTTTTCCGACAACAAGGCCAACGGCTCCTTTTCTTTCCCCGGGGAGGCGTTCTGCTCCTCCCCCAGACTTGATCTTGGGGAGCACGGTGACAGCCGTGTCCCTATCCTTAAGGCCCTTTCCAGATGTGCATCCACGCTTCCCTCTCAGGCAGTGGTGATGCTAGGGCCAAGAGAATTTTGTTCCATGCGGGTTTCTTCCACCGTGCTGAGTAGACTAGCTCAGCCAAGCAGCAGCAGCATCCCACAAACCCGATTCAGATTTCCCAACGAATGCTGTGCTTTCCCAGAGGAGAAGCCTGGGCAAAGAGGCTTTCACTGTATGCTGGTTTCTCCCACATTGAGACTTGGACTAGGCAAGCACGAGCAGCAGCCCGCAGAACCGACTCTGATTTCAAAGCAAACGGAGAGGCTGACACTTATCTTGCCACACGACGGCTGTTCCTGCCATGACAGGCTCTCCTTTTACATGACTTTTCCTTAAGGCTGATTCCACAAGCGCAAGCACGCTTCTCTCTCAGGTAGAGGGGATGCCCGGGCAAAGAGGACTTCGCTCTAAGCGGGTTTATTACACCGTGCTTCGGAGACTATGTTAAGGCAAGCGGCATCAGCATCGCACAGAACCGACTCTGATTTCGCAATGAATGCTGTGCTTTCCTAGAGGGGATGCCAGGGCAAAGAGGCTTGTATTCTATGCGGGATTCTCCCACCGTGCTGCCTTTACTAGGCTAAAGCAAGCAGCAACAGCATCCCACAGAACCGACTCTTTTTTCCCAGCGATTGCTATGCTTTCGCAGAGGTTTTCAGCGTGGCCTGAACCGCATTTCGCTGCTCCATCCTCAGGAAGGATTTGGGTGTTTCCTCTGTCGCGTGAGGGAAGTAGATCTGTAGGAGAGCTGGTGCCTCTTGGGCCTTGCTTCACGGGGTCCATGGTCGCATCCTGGGTTCACACTGCCAGGCAGACCTACGCACACAGCCTCAAGCCTGCAGCAGCGTGCGTGGCCTTGGATGACACTCCATGCCAACTGCCAGCTCCTGGCGTAGTAAGGCTTGCCTTTTAGCTGGCATCAGGCGGACTCCGGGACTAGGCCAGTGCCTTCCCATTAGGAAAGGATAGGCGACAGGATCCCTGCACAGCGCCCATGCACTGGGATGGGGAGCTTTGGGTGACTCTCCCCACTTCTCCCGACACACCCCCTGCCACTCCCAACGCTGCCACATCTTGGAGGAAGATGGCATCTAACTGCCCTTTCTTCGAGGGAGCTTTATGTGCGAGTTCCGGGTAGGGCCCCTGTTGGCATGCCCACGTCTGCCCTAGGGACAGGTGGATTTGGAGATGCTGTCCTCTTGGGACAAGAGGCACAGAACAGGCCTGCCTTCTGCCCAGACTCCTTTCTCAGATTGGAGTATGCGTGCCTGCCCTAGCAGTCATCTCGTGTATTCCTAAAGCCAGGCTTCCGTCTCCACGCACAGGGAGCAGGTGACGATTGTCCTACAACCATCCCGCTGTTCTCGCCAGGGCAGGCTCTCCTGCTTTGCGAATGTTTCCCGACAACAAGGCCAACGTCTCCTTATCTTCTCCCGGGGAGGCGTTCTGCTCCTTACCCAGACTTGCTCCTGGGAGCACGGTGACAGCCCTGTCCCTATCCTTAAGGCCCTTTCCAGATGTGCATCCATGCTTCTCTCTCAGGCAGTGGGGATGCTAGGGCCAAGAGAATTTAGCTGCATCGGATTTCTTCCACCGTGCTGCGAAGACTAGCTCAGGCAAGCAGCAACTGCATCCCACAAACCCGAGTCAGTTTTCCCAACGAATGCTGTGCTTTCCCAGAGGAGAAGCCTGGGAAAAGAGGCTTTCGCTGTAGGATGGTTTCTCCCACCTCGAGACTTGGCCTAGGCAAGCACGAGCAGCAGACCACAGAAGCGACTCTGATTCCTCAGCAAATGGAGAGGGTGACACTTGTCGTGCCAGCTGCCTGCTGTTCTTCTCATGGCAGGTTCTCCTATTTCATAACCATTTCCAGACAGCAAAGGCCAAGGTTCCCTTTTCTTCTCCCGGAGCGGCGTGCTACGCCAGGCCGAGCAATGCTCCCAGGGAGCACAGTAACAGACGTTTCCCTTTCCTTAAGACTGTTTCCACAGGTGCAACCACGCTTCTCTCTCAGGCACAGAGGTAGCCCAGGCAAAGAGGACTACGCTCCATGTAGGTTTATTACAGCGTGCTTCTGAAACTATGTTCAGGCAAGCGGCATCAACATCGCACAGAACCAACTCTGATTTCCCAAAGAATACTGTGCTTTCCCTGAGGGGATGCCCGGGGAAAAAGGCTTTCGCACAGTGCGGTTTTCTCCCACCGTGCTGCCAATACTAGGCTAAGGCAAGCAGCAACAGCAGCCCACAGTACCGACTCTTTTTTCCCTGCGACTGCTATGCTTTCCCAGAGGTTTTCAGCTTGGCCCGATCCGCACTTCGCTGCTGCTTCTTCAGCAAGTCTTTGGGCGTTTGTTCTGTCGCGTCAGGGAAGTAGATCTGCGGGAGAGCTGGTGCGTCTTGGGCCTTGCTTTCCCGGGCTCCGTGGTCGTATCCTGGGTTCACCCTGCCAGGCCGAACTACGCAGACACAGCCGCCACCCTGCAGCAGCATGCGTGGCGTAGGATGACAGTCCATGCCAACTGCCATCTCCTGGCGTAGTAAGGCTTGGCTTTTTGCTCTGGTGTTCAGACGGACAAGGGGACTAGGCCAGTGCCTTCCCCTTAGGAAAGGAGAGGTGACAGGATCCCTGCACAGCGCCCGTGCACTGGGATGGGGATCTGTGTGGACTGTCCCCACTTTTTTCGCGACATACCCCCTGCCACCCCCAACACTGCCATATCTTGGAGGAAGATGGAATCTGACTACCCTTTCTTCCAGGGAGCTGTATCTGCAAGTACCGGGTATGGCGCATGGTGGCAAGCCCACGTCTGCCCTAGGGACAGGTGGCCGTGGAGATGCTGTCCCTTTGGGACAAGAGGCACAGAACAGGCCTGCCTTCTGCCCAGACTCCTTCCTCAGAGTGGAGTATGCGCGCCAGCCCTAGCCGCCCCCTCGTGTCTTCCTAAAGCCAGACTTCTGTCTCTACGCACAGGGAGCTGGTTTCGCTTGTCTTGCCACCGTCCGGCTGTTCTCGCCAGGGCGGGCTCTCCTGCTTTGCAACTGTTTCCCGACAACAAGGCCAAGGGCTCCATCTTCTCCTGGGGAGGCGTCCTGCTCCTTCCCCAGAATTGCTCTTGGCGAGCACGGTGAGAGCCGTGTCCCTATCCTTAAGGCCCTTTTCAGATGTGCATCCATGCTTCACTCTCAGGCAGTGGGGATGCTAGGGCCAAGAGAATTTCGCTCCACCGTCCTGCGGAGACGAGCTCAGGCTCGCAGCATCCCACAAACCTGATTCAGATTTCCCAACGAATGCTGTGCTTTCCCAGAGAAGAAGCCTGGGCAAAGAGGCTTTCGCTGTATGGTGGTTTCTCCCACATTGAGACTTGGCCTAGTCAAGCACGAGCAGCAGCCCGTAGAACCGACTCTGATTTCTAATCAAACGGAGAGAGTGACACTTGTCTTGCCACCCGCCAGCTGTTCTTGCCATGGCAGGCTCTCCAGTTTTATGACTTTTCCTTAAGGCTGATTCCAAAGGCGCAACCACGCTTCTCTCTCAGGTAGAGGGGATGCCCGGGCAAAGAGGATTTCGCTGTATGGTGGTTTCTCCCACATTGAGACTTGGCCTAGTCAAGCACGAGCAGCAGCCCGTAGAACCGACTCTGATTTCTAATCAAACGGAGAGAGTGACACTTGTCTTGCCACCCGCCAGCTGTTCTTGCCATGGCAGGCTCTCCAGTTTTATGACTTTTCCTTAAGGCTGATTCCAAAGGCGCAACCACGCTTCTCTCTCAGGTAGAGGGGATGCCCGGGCAAAGAGGATTTCGCTCCAAGCGGGTTTATTACACCGTGCTTCGAAGACTATATTCAGGCAAGTGGCATCAGCATCGCAAAGAACCGACTCTGATTTCGAAAGAATGCTGTGATTTCCTAGAGGGGATGCCCAGGCAAAGATGTTTTTGCTCTATGCAGGAATTCTCCCACCGTGTTGCCAATACTAGGCTAAAGCAAGCAGCAACAGCAGCCCACAGAACCGACTCAATTTTCCTAGCGATTGCTATGCTTTCTCAGAGGTTTTCAGCTTGGACTAACCGCACTTCGCTGCTGCTACCTCAGCAAGGATTTGGGCGTTTGCTCTGTTGCGTCTGGGAAGTAGATCTGCTGGAGAGCTGGTGCCTCTTGGGCCTTGCTTCCCGGGTTCCATGATCGCTTACTGGGTACACCATGACAGGCCGAACTACCAAGAAACAGCCACCACCTTACAGCAGCGTGCGTGGCCTAGGAAGATAGTCTATGCCAACTGCCATCTCCTTGCGTAGTAAGGCTTGGTTTTTTGCTCTGGCGTTCAGGCGGACTCGGGGACTAGGCCAGTGTCTTCCCGTTAGGAAAAGAGAGGCCACAGGATCCCTGCATAGCGCCTGTGAACTGGGATGGGGAGCTGTGGCGGACTGTCACCACTTCTTCCCCGACACATCACCTGCCACCCCCAACGCTGCCACTTCTTGGAGGAAGATAGCATCTGACTGCCCTTTTTTCCAAAGAGCTGTATCTGCGAGTTCCTGGTATGGCGCCTGGTGGCAAGCCCACGTCTGACCTAGGGACATGTACCTTGGAGATGCTGTCCCCTTGGGACAAGAGGCACCGAACAGGCCTGCCTTCTGCCCAGACTCCTTCCTCAGAGTGGAGTATGCGCGCCTGCCATAGCCGTCCCCTCGTGTCTTCCTTAAGCCATGCTTCCGTCTCTACGCAAAGGGAGCTGGTGACGCTTGTCTTGCCACCGTCCCGGTGTTCTCACCAGGGCGGGCTCTCCTGATTTGCGACTGTTTTCTGACAACAAGTCCATGGGCTCCTTCTCTTCTCCTGGGGTGGCGTTCTGTTCCTTCCCCAGACTTGCTATTGGGGAGCACGGTGAAAGCCGTGTCCCTATCCTTAAGGGCCTTTCCAGATGTGCATCCACGCTTCTCTCTCAGGCAGTGGGGATGCTAGTGCCAAGAGAATTTCGCTCCATGTGGTTTTTTTTCCACCGTGCTGCGGAGACTAGATCAGACAAGCTGCAGCATCCCACAAATCCGATTCAGATTTCCCAACGAATGCTGTGCTTTCCCAGAGGGAAGCCTTGGAGAAGAGGCTTTCGCTGTTTGGTGGTTTCTCCCACCTTGAGACTTGGCCTAGGCAAGCACAAGCAGCAGCCTGCAGAAACGACTCGGATTTCTAAGCAAACGGAGAGGATGACACATGTCTTGCCACCCGCCCGCTATTCTTGCCTATGCAGGCTCTTCTGTTTCATGACATTTCTTAAGGCTGTTTCCACAGGCGCAAACACGCTTTTCTCTCAGGTAGAGGGGATGCCCGGGCAAAGAGTATTTCGCTCCAAGCGGGTTTATTACACCGTACTTCAGAGACTATGTTCAGGCAAGAGGCATCAGCCTCGCACAGAACCGACTCTGATTTCCCAAAGAATGCTGTGCATTCCTAGAGGGGATGCCCAGGCAAAGAGGCTTTTGCTCGATGCGGGATTTTCCCACCATGCTGCAAATACTAGGCTAAAGCAAGCAGCAACAGTAGCCCACAGAACCGACTCTTTTTTCCAAGCGATTGCTATGCTTTCACAGAGGTTTTCAGCTTGGCCTGAACTGCACTTCGCTGCTACTTCCTCAGCAAGGATTTGGCGTTTGCTCTGTCGCGTCAACGAAATAGATCGGCGGGAGTGCTGGTGCCTCTTGGGCCTTGCTTTCCCGGGCTCCATGGTCGTACCCTGGGTTCACCCTGCCAGGCCGAACTACACAGACACAGCCACAAGCCTGCAGCAGCGTGCGTGGCCTAGGTAGACACTCCAGGCCAACTGCCATCTCCTGGCGTAGTAAGGCTTGGCTTTTTGCTCTGGCATTCAGGCGGACTCGGGGACTAGGCCAGTGCCTTTCCCATAGGAGAGGAGAGGTAAAAGGATCCCTGCAAAACGCCCGTGCACTGGGATGGGGATCTGTGGGGGACTGTCCCCACTTCTTCCGCGACACACCCCCTGCCACCGCCAACGCTGCAGCATTTCGGAGGAAGATGACATCTGACTGCCCTTTCTTCCAGGGAGCTGTACCTGAGAGTTCCGGGTATGGCGCCTGGTGGCATGCCCTCATCTGCCCTAGGGACTGGTGGCCTTGGAGATGCTGTCCCCTTGGGACAAGAGGCACAGAACAGGCCTGCCTTCTGCCCAGACTCCTTCCTCAGAGTGGAGTCTGCGCGCCTGCCATAGCCGTCCCCTCGTGTCTTCCTTAAGACAGGCTTCCGTCTCTACGCAAAGGAGCGGGTGACGATTGTCCCGCCACCATCCCGCTGTTCTCGCCAGGGCAGGCTCTCCTGCTTTGCGACTGTTTCCCGACCACAAGCTCAACGGCTCCCTCTCTTCTCCCGGGGAGGCGTTCTGCTCCTCCCCAGACTTGCTCCTGGGAGCATGGTGACAGCCGTGTCCTTATCCTTAAGGCCCTTTCCGGTTGTGCATCCACGCTTCTCTCTCAGGCAGTGGGGATGCTAGGGCCAAGAGAATTTCGCTCCATGTGGGTTTCATCCACCATGCTATGGAGACTAGATCAGGGAAGAAGCAGCAGCATCCCACAAAGCGACTCAGATTTCCCAACGAATGCTGTGCTTTACCAGAGGAGAAGCCTGGGCAAAGAGGTTTTTGCTGTATGGTGGTTTCCCACACCTTGAGACTCGGCCTAGGCAAGCACGAGAGCAGCCCACAGAACCGATTCTGATGTCTAAGCAAATGGAGAGGGTGACACATGTCTTGCCACCCTCCCGCTATTCTTGCCTATGCAGGCTCTTCTGTTTCATGACTTTTCCTTAAGGCTGTTTCCACAGGCACAACCACGCTTCTCTCTCAGGTAGAGTTGATGCCCGGGCAAAGAGGATTTCGCTCCATGCGGGTTTATTACACAGTGCTTCGGATATTATGTTCAGGTAAGCGGCATCAGCATCGCACAGAACCGACTCTGATTTTCCAAAGAATGCTGTGCTTTCCTAGAGGAGATGCCCAGGCAAAGAGGATTTCGCTCTATCTAGGATGCTCCCACCGTGCTGCCAATACTAGGCTAAAGCAAGCTGCAACAACAGCCCACAGACCGACTCTTTTTTTTAGCGATTGCATTCCTTTGGCAGAGGTTTTCACTTGGCCTGAACTGCACTTCGCTGCTGCTTACTCAGCAAGGTTTTGGGCGTTTGCTCTGTCGCCTCAGGGAAGTAGATCTGCGTGAGAGCTGGTGCCTCTTGAGCCTTGCTTTCCCGAGCTCCATGGTCGCACCCTTGGTTCACCGTGCCAGGCGAACTACGCAGACACAGCCGCAAGCCTGCAGCAGCATGCGTGGCCTAGGATGACGCTCTATGCCAACTGCCATCTCCTGGGGTAGTTAGGCTTGGCTTTTGTTCTGGCGTTCAGGCGAACTCGGGGACTAGGCCAGATCCTTCCCCATAGGAGAGGAGAGGTGACAGGATCCCTGCACAGCGCCCGTGCCCTGGGATGGGTAGCTGTGCAGGACAGTCCCCACCTCTTCCCTGATACACCTCTTGCCACCTCCAACGCTGCCACATCTTGGTGGAAGATGGCATCTGACTGCCCTTTCTTCCAGGGAGCTGTATCTGCGAGTTCCGGGTATGGCGCCTTGTGGCATGCCCACGTCTGCCCTGGGACAAGTGGCCTTGGAGATGCTGTCCCCTTGGGACAAGAGGCACAGAACAGGCCTGCCTTCTGCCCAGATCCTTCCTCAGAGTGGAGTATGCGCACTTTCCCTAGCCGTCGCCTCGTGTCTTCCTTAAGCCAGGCTTCCGTCTCTACGCACAGGGAGCGGGTGACAATTGTCTTGCCACCATCCCGCTGTTTTCGCCAGGGCAGGCTCTCCTGCTTTGCGGCTGTTTCCCGACTACAAGGCCAACGGCTCCTTCTCTTCTCCCGGGGAGGCGTTCTGCTCCTACCCCAGACTTGCTCCTGGGAGCACGGTGACAGCCGTGTCCCTATCCTTAAGGCTCTTTCCAGATGTGCATCCACGCTTCGCTCTCAGGCTGTGGGGATGCTAGTGCCAAGAGAATTTCGCTCCATGCGGGTTTCTTCCACCGTGCTACGGAGACTAGCTCAGAAAGAAGCAGCAGCATCCCACAAAGCGACTCAGATTTCCCAACGAAAGCTGTGCTTTCCCATAGGAGAAGCCTGGGAAAAGAGGCTTTCACTGTATATTGGTTTCTCCTACCTTGAGACTTGCCCTAGGCAAGCACGAGCAGCAGCTCGCAGAAGCGACTCTGATATCTTCGCAAATGGAGAAGGTGACACTTGTCGTGCCAGCTGCCCCCTGTTCTTGCCATGGCAGGCTCTCCTGTTTCATAACCGTTTCCAGACAGCAAGGCCAAGGGCCCATTCTCATCCCGGAGCGGCATGCTACGCCTGGCCCAGCAATGCTCACAGGGAGCACAGTAACAGACGTTACCCCTTCCTTAAGGCTGTTTCCACAGGCGCAACCACGCTTCTCTCTCAGGCAGAGGGGATGCCCTGGCAAAGAGGATTACGCTCCATGCGGGTTTATTACATGGTGTTTCAGAGACTATGTTCAGGCAAGCGGCATCAGCATCGCACAGAACCGACTCTGATTTCCCAAAGAATGCTGTGCTTTCCCTGAGGGGATGCCCGGGGAAAACGGCTTGCGCTATAAGCGGGTTTCTTTCACCGTGGTGCCAATACTA
Organism: Neogale vison; assembly: GCF_020171115.1. Lineage (NCBI taxonomy): Eukaryota > Metazoa > Chordata > Mammalia > Carnivora > Mustelidae > Neogale > Neogale vison. The sequence continues at coordinate 44,603,075 of NC_058104.1, forward strand.
GGCTAAAGCAAGCAGCAACAGCAGCCCACAGAACCGACTGTTTTCTCCCAGCGACTACTATGCTTTAACAGATGTTTACAGGTTGGGCCGATCCGCACATCGGTGCTGCTTCTTCAGCAAGGCTTTGGGCGTTTGCTCTGTCGCATCAGGGAAGTAGATATGCGGGAGAGCTGGTGCGTCTTCGGCCTTGCTTTCCCGGGTTCCGTGGTCGCATCCTGGGATCACCCTGCCAGGACGAACTACGCAGACACAGCCACAACCCTGCAGCAGCGTGCGTGGCGTAGGATGACAGTCCATGCCAACTGCCATCTCCTGGCGTAGTAAGGCTTGGCTTTTAGCTCTGGGGTTTTGGCGGACAAGGGGACTAGGCCAGTGTCTTCCCTTAGGAAAGGAGAGTCGACAGGATCCCTGCACAGCGCCCGTGCACTGGGCTGGGGATCTGTGTGGACTGTCCCCACTTCTTCACCGACATACCCCCTGCCACCCCCAACGCTGCCATATCTTGGAGGAAGATGGAATCTGACTGCCCTTTCTTCCAGGGAGCTGTTTCTGCAAGTACCGGGTATGGCGCCTGGTGGCAGCCCACATCTGCCCTAGGGACAGGTGGCCTTGGAGATGCTGTCCCCTTGGGACAAGAGGCACAGAACAGTCCTGCCTTCTGCCCAGACTCATTCCTCAGAGTGGAGTATGCGCCCCAACCCTAGCCGCCCCCTCGTGTCTTCCTAAAGCCAGGCTCCGTCTCTATGCACAGGGAGCGGGTGACGCTTTTGTTGCCACCTCCCACTGTTCTCGCCAGGGCAGGCTCTCCTGCTTTGCGACTGTTTCCCGACTACAAGGCCAACGGCTCCTTCTCTTCTCCCGGGGAGGCGTTCTGCTCCTTCCCCAGACTTGCTCTTGGGGAGCACGGTTACAGCCGTGTCCCTATCCTTTAGGCCCTTTCCAGATGTGCATCCACCCTTCTCTCTCAGGCAGTGGGGTTGCTAGGGCCTAGAGAATTTGGATCCATGCGGGTTTCTTCCACCGTTTTGCGGAGACTAGCTCAGGCAAGCAGAAGCAGCATCCCACAGACCCAATACAGATTTCCCAACGAATGCTGTGCTTTCCCAGAGGAGAAGCCTTGGCAAAGAGGCTTTCGCTGTATGCTGGTTTCTCCCACCTTGAGACTTTGCCTAGGCAAGCAGGAGCCGCAGCCCGCAGATGCGACTCTGTTTTCTAAGCAAACGGAGAGGGTGACAATTGTCTTGCCAGCCGCCCGCTATTCTCGCCAATGCAGCCTCTCCTGTTGCATGACCCATTCCACACAGCAAGGCCAAGGGCCCCTTCTCTTCTCCTGGAGTGGCGTGCAACGCCTGGCCAAGCAATGCTCGCAGGGAGCACAGTAACAGAGGATTCCCTTTCTTAAGGCTGTTTCCACTGGCGCAAACACGCTTCTCTTTCAGGCAGAGGGGATGCCCAGGCAAAGAGCATTAAGCTCCATGCGGGTTTATTTCACCATGCTTCGGAGACTATGTTCAGGCAAGCGGCATCAGCATCGCACAGAACCGTCTCTTATTTCCCAAAAATGGGGTGCTTTCCTAGACCGATGCCCAGGCAAAGAGGCTTTCTCTCTATGCGGGATTCTCGCACCATGCAGTCTATAATAGGATAAAGCAAGCAGCAACAGCAGCCCACAGAACCGACTCTTTTTTCCTAGTGATTGCTATGCTTTCGCAGAGGTTTTCAGCTGGGCTGAATCGCACTTCGCAGCTGCTTCCTCAGCAAGGCTTTGGTCGTTTGCTCTGTCGTGAAGGGATGTAGATCTGCGGGAGAGCTCTTGACTCTTGGGCCTTGCTTTCCCAGGCTCCATGGTGGCACCCTGGCTTCATCCTGCCAGGCCGAACTACGCAGACATAGTCAGCACAACCCTGCAGCAGCGTGCGTGGCCTAGGATGACACTCCATGCCAACTGCCATCTCCTGGCATAGTAAGGCTTGGCTTTTTGCTCTGGCCTTCACGCGAACTCGGGAACCTGGAGCCCTTAGGCGAGGAGAGGTGACAGAATCCCTGGACAAAGTCCGTGCACTGGGATGGGAAGCTTGGGGAACTGTACCCACTTATACCCGACACACCCCCTGCCAACCCGAACGCTGCCACATCTTGGAGGAAGATGGCATCTAAATGCCCTTACTTCCAGGGAGCTGTATCTGCGAGTTCCGGGTATGGTGCCTGGTGGCAAGCCCACGTCTGCCCTAGGGACAGGTGGCAGTGGAGATGCTGTCCCCTTGGGACAAGAGGCACAGAACAGGCCTGCCGTCTACCCAGACTCCTTCCTCAGGGTGGAGTATGTGCGCCTGCCCTAGACGTCCCCTCGTGTCTTCCTTAAGCCAGGCTTCCATCTCTACGCACAGGGATCGGGTGCCGATTCTCTTTCCACCATCCCGATATTCTCGCCAGGGCAGGCTCTCCTGCATTGTGACTGTTTCCCGACAACGAGGCCAAATGCTCCTTCTCTTCTCCCTGGGAGGTGTTCTGCTCCTTCTCCAGACTTGCTCCTGGGAGCACGGTGACAGCCATGTCCCTATCATTAAGGCCTTTTCTAGATGTACATCCACGCTTCTCTCTCAGGCAGTGGGGATGCTAGGGCCAAGAGAATTTCGCCCCATGCGGGTTTCTTCCACCATGCTGCGGAGACTAGCTCAGGCAAGCGAAAGCAGCATCCCACAAAGCGACTCAGATTTCCCAACGAATGCTGTGCTTTCCCAGAAGAGAACCCTTGGCAAAGAGGCTTTTGCTGTATGGTGGTTTCTCCCACCTTGAGACTTGGCCTAGGCAAGCACAAGCAGCAGCCCTCAGAAGCCACTCTGATTTCTCAGCAAATGGAGAGAGTGACATTTGTGCCAGCTGCCCGTTGTTCTTGCCATGGCAGGCTCTCCTGTTTCATGACCGTTTCCAGAGAGCAAGGCTAAGGGCCCCTTCTCTACTCCCGGGGCGGCGTGATACACCTGGCCCATCAATGCTCACAGGGAGCACAGTAACAGACGTTTCCCTTTCTTGTGGCTGTTTCACAGGCGCAAGCACGCTTCTCTCTCAGGCAGAGGGGATGCCCAGGCAAAGAGGATTTTGCTCCATGCGGGTTTATTACATCATGCTTTGGAGACTATGTTCAGGCAAGCGGCATCAGCATCACACAGAACCGACTCTGATTTCACAAAGAATACGGTGCTTTCCTAGAGCGATGCCCAGGCAAAGAGTCTTTCGCTCTATGCGGGATTCTCCCAATTTACTGCCAATACTAGGCTAAAGCAAGCAGCAACAGCAACCCACAGAACCGACTCTTTTTCCTAGCGATTGCTATGCTTTCGAATAGGTTTTCAGCTTGGCATGAACCGCACTTCACTGCTGCTTCCTCAGCAAAGCTTTGGGCGTTTGCTCTGTCGCGTCAGGGAAGTAGATCTTTGGGAGAGCTGGTGCCTCTTGGGCTTTGCTTTAAAGGGCTCCATGGTCGCACCGTGGGTCACCCTGCCAGGCCGAACTACGCAGATGCAAACACAACCCTGCAGCAGCGTGAGTGGCCTAGGATGACACTCCATGCCAACTGCCATCTCCTGGCGTAGTAAGGTTTGGCTTATTGCCTGGCGTTCATGCTGAGTCGGGGACTAGGACAGTGCCTTTCCCATAGGAGAGGAGAGGCGACAAGATCCCTGCACAGCGCCCGTGCACTGGGATGGGGAGTTGTGGGGGACTGTCCCCATTCTTATCCGACACACCCCCTGCAACCCCCAACGCTGCCACATCTTGGAGGAAGATGGCATCATACTGCCCTTTCTTCCAGGGAGCTGTATCTGCGAGTTCCGAGTATGGCGCTATTAGGCAAGCCCACATATGCACTAGGGACAGATGGCCTTGGAAATGCTGTCCCCTTGGACAAGAGGCACAGAACAGGCCTTCTTTCTGCCCAGATCCTTCCTCAGAGTGGAGTATGCGCGCCTGCCCTAGCCAGCCCCTCGTGTCTTCCTTAAGCCAGGCTTCCGTCTATATGCACAGGGAGCGGGTGACGATTGTCTTGCCACCATCTCGCTGTTCTCGCCAGGGCAGTCTCTCCTGCTTTGCGACTGTTTAGCGACAACAAGGCCAATGGCTCCTTCTCTTCTCCCAGGGAGGTGTTCTGTTACTTCCCCAGACTTGCTCCTGGGAGCACGGTGACATCCGTGTCCCTAACCTTAAGGCCCTTTCCAGATGTGCATCCACGCTTCTCTCTCAGGCAGTGGTGATGCTAAGGCCAAGAGAATTTCATTCCATGCGGGTTTCTTCCACTTTGCTGTAGAGACTAGCTCAGGAAAGCAGCAGAAGCATCCCACAAACCCGATTCAGATTTCCTAACGAATGCTGTGCTTTCCCAGAGGAGAAGCCTGGGCAAAGAGGCTTTCGCTGTATGGTGGTTTCTCCCACCTTGAGACTTGGCCTAGGCAAGCACGAGCAGCAGCCCGCAGAACCGACTCTGATTTCTAAGCAAACGGAGAGGGTGACACTTGTCTTGCCACCCGCCCGCTATTCTTGCCTATGCAGGCTTTCCTGTTTCATGACTTTTTTTAAGGCTGATTCCACAGGCGCATCCACGCTTCTCTCTCAGGTAGAGGGGTTGACTGGGAAAACAGGATTTTGCTCCAAGCCGGTTTATTACACCGTGCTTCGGAGACTATGTTCAGGCAGGCGGCATCAGCATCGCACAAAACCGACTCTGATTTCCCAAAGAATGCTGTGCTTTCCTAGAGGGGATGCCCAGGAAAAGAGCCTTAACTCTATGCTGGATTCTCCCATCGTGCTGCCAATACTAGGCTAAAGAAAGCAACAACAGCAGCCCAAAGAACCGACTCTTTTTTCCTAGTGATTGCTATGTTTTCGAGAGGTTTTCAGCTTCACCTGAACCACTTTGCTGCTGCTTCCTCAGCAAGGCTTTGGGCGTTTGCTCTGTCACGTCAGGGAAGTAGATCTGAGGGAGAGATGGAGCGTCTTGGGCCTTGCTTTCCCGGGCTCCATGGTCGCATCCTGGGTTCACCCTGCCAGGCCGAACTACGCAGACACCGCCACAAGCCTGCAGCAGCGTGCGTGGTCTAGGATGACAGTCCATGCCAACTGCCATCTCCTGGCTTAGTAAGACTTTGCTTTTGCTCTGTCGTTCAGGCGGACTCGGGGACTAGGCCGTTGCCTTTCCCTTAGGAATGGAAAGGCGGCAGGATCCCTGCACAGCGCCCGTGCACTGGCATGGGAAGATGTGGGGGACTGTCCCCACTTTTTCCGTGACACACCCCCTGCCACCCCCAACGCTGCAACATCTTGAAGGAAGATGGCATCTGACTTCCCTTTCTTCCAGGGAGCTGTATCTGCGAGTCCGTGTATGGCGCCTGGTGGCTAGCCCACGTCTGCCCTATGTACAGGTGGCCTTGGAGATGCTGTCCCCTTGGGACAAGAGCCCAGAACAGGCTTACCTTCTAGCCAGACTCCTTACTCAGAGTGGAGTTGCGCGCCAGCCCTAGCGACCCCCTCGTGTCTTCCTAAAGCCAGGCTTCCGTCTCTACGCACAGGGAGCGGGTGACGCTTGTCTTGCCACCGTTCCGCTGTTCTCGTCAGGGCAGGCTCTCCTGCTTTGCGACTGTTTCCCGACAACAAGGCCAACGGCTACTTCTCTTCTCCCGGAGAGGCGTTCTGCTCCTTCTCCAGACTTACTCTTGGGGAGCACGGTGACAGCCGTGTCCCTATCCTTAAGGCCTTTTCCAGATGTGCATCCATGCTTTTCTCTCAGGCAGTGGGGATGCTAGGGCCAAGAGAATTTCGCTCCATGGGGTTTTCTTACACGTGCTGTGGAGACTAGCTCAGGCAAGCAGCAGCATCCCACAAACACGATTCAGATTTCCCAACGAATACTGTGCTTACCCAAAGGAGAAGCCTGGGCTTCTCATGTATGTTGGTTTCTCCCACCTTGAGATTTGGCCTAGGAAAGCACGAGCAGCAGCCCGCAGAAGCGACTCTGATTTCTCAGCAAATGGAGAGGGTGACTCTTGTCGTGCCAGCTGCCCGCTGTTCTTGCCATGGCAATCTCTCCAGTTTCATTACCGTTTCCAGACAGCAAGGCCAAGGGCCCCTTGTCTTCTCCCTGAGCAGCGTGCTACGCCTGGCCCAGCAATGCTACAAGGGAGCACCGTAACAGACGTTTCCCTTTTCTTAAGGCTGTTTCCACAGGCGCAACCACGCTTCTCTCTCAGGCAGAGGAGATGCCCAGGCAAAGAGCATTACGCTCCATGCGGGTTTATTACACCGTGCTTCAGAGACTATGTTCAGGCAATCGTCATCAGCATTGCACAGAACCGACTGTGTTTTCCCAAAGAATGCTGTGCTTTCCTAGAGGGGAAGCCCAGGCAAAGAGGCTTTCACTCTATGCGGGATTCTCCCACCGTGCTGCCAATACTAGGCTAAAGCAAGCAGAAACAGCAGCCCACAAAACCGACTCTTTTTTCCTAGCGATTGCTATGCTTTCGCAGAGGTTTTCAGCTTGGCCTGAAACACTTCGCTGTTGCTTCCTCAGCAAGGCTTTGGGCGTTTGCTCTGTCGCGTCAGGGAAGTAGATCTGTGGGAGAGCTGGTGGCTCTTGGGCCTTGCTTTCCCGGGATACATGGTCGCACCCTGGGTTCCCCCTGCCAGGCCGAACTACGCAGACTCAGCCACAACCCTGCAGCAGCGTGCGTCGCCTAGGATGACAGTCCATGCCAACTGCCATCTCCTGGTGTAGTAAGGTTGGCCTTTTGCTCTGGCGTTCAGGCGGACTCAGGGACTAGGCCAGTGCCTTCCGCTTAGGAAAGGAGAGGCAACAGGATCCCTGCAGAGCGCCCGTGCACTGGGATGGGGAGCTGTGGGGGACTGTCCCCACTTCTTATCCGACACACCCCCTGCCATGCCCAATGCTGCCACATCTCGGAGGAAGATGACATCTAACTGCCCTATCTTCCAGGGAGCTGTATCTGCGAGTTCCGGGTGTGGCGCCTGGAGGCAAGCCCACGTGTGCCCTAGGGACAGGTGGCCTTGGAGATGCTGTCCCCTTGGTACAAGAAGCACAGAACAGGCCTGCTTTCTGCCCAGACTCCTTCTTCAGAGTGGAGTATGCGGGACAGCCCTTGCCATCCCCTACTGTCTTCCTAAAGCCAGGATTCTGTCTCTACCCACAGGGAGCGGTTGACGCTTCCTTGCCACCGTCCCACTGTTCTTGCCATGGCAGGCTCTCCTGTATCATGACCGTTTCCAGACAGCAATGCCAAGGGCACCTTCTCTTCACCCGGAGCGGCATGCTACGCCTGGCCCAGCAATGCACCCAGGGAGCACAGTAACAGACGTTTCCCTTTCCTTAAGGCTGTTTCCGCAGGGGCAACCACGCTTCTCTCTCTGGCAGAGGGGATGCCCAGGCAAAGAGCATTACGCTCCATGCGGGTTTATTACAATGTGCTTCGGAGACTATGTTCAGGAAAGCGGCATCACCATCGCACAGAACCGACTCTGATTTCCCAAAGAATGCTGTGCTTTCCTAGAGGGGATGCCCAGGCAAAGAGGCTTTCGCTCTAAGCGGGTTTCTCCAACCGTGCTACCAATACTAATCTAAGGCAAACAGCAACAGCAGCCCACAGAACCGACTTTTTTCCCAGTGACTGCTATGCTTTCCCAGAGGATTTGAGCTTGGCCCATCCGCACTTCGCTGCTGCTTATTCAGCAAGGCTTAGGGCGTTTGCTCTGTTGCGTCAGGAAAGTAGATCGGGGGGAGTGCTGGTGCGTCTTGGGCCTTGCTTTCCCGCGCTAGAAGGTCACATCCTGGGTTCATCCTGCGAGGCCGATCTACGCAGAAACAGCCACCACCCTGCAGCAGCGTGCGTGTCCTAGGATGACAGTCCATGACAACTGACATCTCCTGGCGTAGGAAGGCTTGGCTTTTTGCTCTGGCGTTCAGGCGGATTCGGGGACTAGGCGAGTGCCTTCCTCTTAGGAAAGTAGAGGCGACAGGATCCCTTCAAGGCGCCCGTGCACTGGGATGCGGAGCTGTGGGGGACTGTCCCCACTTCTTCCCCGACACCCCCCCTGCCAAAGCCAGGCTTCCTTCTCTACGCACACAAAGCGGGTCACGCTTGTCCTGCCACCGTCCCGCAGTTCTGGCCAGGGCAGTCTCTCCTGCTTTGGACTGTTTCCCGACAACAAGGCCAACGGCTCCTTCTCTTCTCCCGGGGAGGCGCTCTGCTCCTTCCCCAGACTTGCTCTTGTGGAGCACGGTGACAGCCGAATCCCTATCCTTAAGGCCCTTTCCACATGTGCATCCATGCTTCTCTCTCAGGCAGTGGGGATGCTAGGGCCAAGAGAATTTCGCGCCATGTGGGTTTCTTCCACCGTGCTACAGAGACTAGCTAGGGCTAGAAGCAACAGCATCCCACAAAGCGACTCAGATTTCCCATTGAATGCTCTGCTTTCCCAGAGGAGAAGCCTGGGCAAAGAGGCTTTCGCTCTATGGTGTTTTCTCCCAACTTGTGACTTGGCCTAGGCAAGCATGAGGTGCAGCCCACAGAACCGACTATGATTTCTAAGCAAAAGGAGAGGGTGACACTTGTCTTGCCAAACGCCCGCTGTTCTGGCCATGGAAGGCTCTCCTGTTTCATGACTTTTCCTTAAGGTTGATTCCACAGACGCAACCAAGCTTCTCTCTCAGGCTGAGAGAGAGGATGCCTTCCCCATAGGAGAGGAGAGGGGACAGGATCCCTGCACAGCGCCTGTGCACTGGGATGGGGAGCTGTGCGGGACTGTCCCCACTTCTTCCCGACACACCCCCTGCCACCCCCAATGCTGCCACATCTTGGAGGAAGATGGCATCTGACTGCCCTTTCTTCCAGGGAGCTGTATCAGCGAGTTCCGGGTATGGTGCCTGGTGGCGCCATAGGAACAGGTGGCCTTGGAGATGCTATCCCCTTGGGACAAGAGGTACAGAACAGGCCTGCCTTCTGCCCAGACTCCTTCCTCAGAGTGGAGAATGCGCGCCAGCCCTAGCCATCCCCTCGTGTCTTCCTTAAGCCAGGCTTCCGTCTCTACGCATAGGGAGCGGGTAACGCTTGTCTTGCCACCGTCCCGCTGTTCTCGCCAGGGTAGGCTCTCCTGCTTTGCAGCTGTTTCCCGACAACTAGGCCAACGGCTCCTTCTCTTCTCCTTGGGAGGCATTCTGCTCCTTCCCCAGACTTGCTCCTGGGAGCACGGTGACAGCCGTGTCCCTATCCTTAAGCCCTTTCTAGATGTGCATCAACGCTTCTCTCTCAGGCAGTGGGGATGCTAGGGCCAAGAGAATTTCGCTCCATGCCAGGTTCTTCCACCATGCTACGGAGACTAGCTCAGGCAAGAAGCAGCAGCATCCCACAAACCGACTCAGATTTCCCAACGAATGCTCTGCTTTCCCAGACTAGAAGCCTGGGCAAAGACGCTTTTGCTGTATGATGGTTTCTCCCACCTTGAGACTTGGCCTAGGCAAGCAGGAGCAGCAGCCCGCAGTAGAGACTCTGATTTCTCAGCAAATGGATAGGTGACACTTGTCGTGCTAGCTGCCCGCTGTTCTTGCCATGGCAGGCTCACCTGTTTCATGACTGTTTCCAGACAGCAAGGCCAAGGGCCCCTTCTCTTCTCCCAGAGTGTCGTGCTACGCCTAGCCCAGCAATGCTCCCAGGGAGTACAGTAATAGACGTTTCCCTTTCCTTAAGGCTGTTTTCACAGGCGCAACCACGCTTCTCTCTCAGGCAGAGAGGATGCCCAGGCAAAGAGGATTACGCTCCATGCGGGTTTATTACGCCGTGCTTGGAGACTATGTTCAGGCAAGCGGCATCTGCATCGCACAGAACCGACTCTGATTCCCCAAAGAATGCTGTGCTTTCCTAGAGACGATGCCCAGGCAAAGAGGATTTTGCTCTATACGGGATTCTCCCACCTTGCTGCCAATACTAGGCTAAAGCAAGCAGCAACAGCAGCCCACAGAACCGACTCTTCTTTCCTGACGATTGCTATGCTTTCGCAGAGGTTTTCAGCTTTGCCTGAACCGCACTTCGTTGCTGCTTACTCAGAAGGCTTTGGGCATTTGCTCTGGCGCGTCAGGGAAGTAGATCTGCGGGAGAGTGGGTGCATCTTGGGCCTTGCTTTCCCGGGCTGCATCATCGCACCCTGGGTTCACCCTGCCAGTCCAAACTACGCAGACAGAACCACAAACCTGAAGCAGCGTCGTGGCCTAGGATGACACTCCATGCCAACTGCCATCTCCTGGCTTAGTAGGCTGGCTTTTTGCTCTGGCGTTCAGGTGGACTCGGGGACTAGGCCAGTGCCTTCTCCATAGGAGAGGAGAGGCGACAGGATCCCTGTACAGCGCCCGTGCACTGGGATGGGGAGCTGTGGGGGAATGTCCCCACTTCTACCCCGACACATCCCTGGCCACCCCAGAAGCTGCCACATCTTGGAGGGAGATGGCATCTGACTGCCCTTTATTGTCTTGCCACCATCCCGCTGTTCTCGCAAGGGCAGGCTCTCCTGCTTTGCGACTCTTTCCCGACAACAAGGCCAACGGCTCATTCTCTTCACCCGGGGAGGCGTTCTGCTCCTTTCCCAGACTTGCTCCAGGGAGCACAGTGACAGCCGTGTCCCTATCCTTAAGGCCCTTTCTAGATGTGCATCCACGCTTCTCTCTCAGGCAGTGGGGATGCTAGGGTCAAGAGAATTTCGCTCTATGCGGGTTTCTTCCACCGAGCTGTGGAGACTAGCTCAGGCAAGCAGTAGCAGCATCCCACAAACCCAATTGAGATTTCCCAACGAATGCTGTGCTTTCCCAGAGGAGAAGCCTGGGCAAAGAGGCTTTCGCTGTATGCTGGTTTCTCCCACTTTGAAACTTGACCTAGGCAAGCAGGAGCAGGAGCCTGCAGAACCGACTCTGATTTCTAAGCAGACGGAGAGAGTGACATTGTCTTGCCACCCGCGCTCTTCTTCCCAATGCAGGCTCTCCTTTTGCATGACCCTTTCCAGACAGCAAGGCCAAGGGCCCCTTCTCTTCTCCTGGATCGGCATGCTACGCCTGTCCCAGACATGCTCTGAGGGAGCGCAGTGACAGACGTTTCCCTTTCCTTAAGGCTGTTTCCACAGGCGCAACCACGCTTCTCTCTCAGGCAGAGGGGATGCCCGGGCAAAGAGGATTTCGCTCCATGCGGGTTTATTACACCATGCTTCGGAGACTATGTTCAGGCAAGTGGCATCAGCATCGCACAGAACCGACTGTGATTTCCCAAAGAATGCTGTGCATTCCTAGAGGGGATGCCCAGGCAAAGAGGCTTTTGCTCCTTGCGTGATTCTCCCACCATGCTGCCAATACTAGGCTAAGGCAAGCAGCAACAACAGCCCACAGAACAGACTCTTTTTTCCTACGGAATGCTATGCTTTCACAGAGATTTTCAGCTTGGCCTGAACCGCACTTCGCTGCTACTTCCTCAGCAAGGTTTTGGCCGTTTGCTCTGTCGCGTCAGGGAAGAAGATCTGCGGGAGAGCTGTTGCGTCTTGGGCCTTGCTTTCCCGGGCTCCTAGGTCGCACCCTGGGTTCACACTCCCAGGCCGAACTACGAAGACACAGCCACAACCCTGCAGCAGCGTGCGTTGCCTAAGATGACATTCCATGCCAACTGCCATCTCCTGGCGTATTAAGGTTTGGCTTTATGCTATGACGTTCAGGAGGAATCGGGGACGAGGCCAGTGCCTACCCCGTAGGAGAGGAGAGGCGACAGGAACCCTGCACTCCGCCCGTGTACTGGGATGGGAAGCTGTGGGGACTGTCCCCACTTCTTCCCCGAAACATCCCTTGCCACCCACAATGCTGCCACGTCTTGGAGGAAGATGGCATCTGACTGCCCTTTCTTCCAGGGAGCAGTATCTGCGAGTTCCGGGTATGGCGCCTGGTGGCTAGCCCACGTCTGCCCTAGGGACAGGGGGCCTTGGAGATGCTGTCCCCTGGGACAAGAGGAACAGAACAGGCCTGCCGTCTGCCCAGACTCCTTCCTCAGAGTGGAGTATGCGCGCATGCCCTAGTCGTCCCTTCGTGTCATCCTTAAGCCAGGCTTCAGTCTCTACACACAGGGAGCGGGTGTCGATTGTCTTGCCACCATCCCACTGTTCTCGCCAGGGCAGGCTCTTCTGCTTTGCGTCTGTTCCAGACAACAAGGCCAGCGGCTCCTTCTCTTCTCCCGGGGATGAGTTCTGCTCCTCCCACAAACTTGCTCCTGGGGAGCACGGTGACTGCCGTGTCCCTATCATTAAGCCCTTTCCAGATGTTCATCCACGCTTCTCTCTCAGGCAGTGGGGATGCGAGGGCCAAGAGAATTTCGCGCCATGCGGGTTTCTTCCACCCTGTTTCGGAGACTAGCTCAGGCAAGCGACAGCTGCATCTCACAAAGCAACTCAGATTTCCCAACGAATGCTCTGCTTTCCCAGAGGAGAAGCCTGGGCAAAGAGGCTTTCGCTGTATGGTGGTTTCTCCCACCTTGAGACTTGGCCTAGGCAAGCACGAGCAGCAGCCCGCCGAAGCCACTCTGATTTCTCAGCAAATGGATAGGGTGACACTTTTCGTGCCAGCTGCCCGCTGTTCTTGCCATGGCAGGCTCTCCTGTTTTATGACCATTTCCAGACAGCAAGGCCAAGGGCCCCTTCTCTTCTCCCAGAGTGGCGTGCTACACCTGGCCCAGCAATGATCACAGGGAGCACAGTAACAGACGATTCCCTTTCTTAAGGCTGTTTCCACAGGCGCAACCACGCTTCTCTCTAGGGAGAGGTGATGCCCAGGGAAAGAGGATTACGCTCCATGCGGGTTCATTACACTTTGCTTCGGAGACTATGTTCAGGGAAGCGGCATGAGCATCGCACTGAACCGACTCTGATATCCCAAATAATGCGGTGCTTTCCTAGAGTAATGCCCAGGCAAGGAGGCTTTCGCTCTATGCGGGATTCTCCCACCATGCAGCCAATACTAGGCTAAAGAAAGCAGCAAAATCAGCCCACAGAACCGAGTCTTTTTTCCTAGCGATAGCTAAGCTTTCGCAGAGGTTTTCAGCTTGGCCTGAACCTCACGTGGCTGCTGCTTCCTCAGCAAGGCTTTGGGCGTTTGCTCTGTAGTGTCAGCGAAGTAGAACTGCGGGAGAGCTGGTGCTCTTGGACCTTGCTATGCCGGGCTCCATGGTCGCACCCTGGGATTACCCTGCCAGGCCGAACTACGCAGACACAGCCACAACCCTGCAGCAGCGTGCGTGGCCTAGGATGACACTCCATGCCAACTGACATCTCCTGGCATAGTAAGGATTGGCTTTTTGCTCTGGCGTTCAGGCGGACTCGGGGACTAGGCCAGTGCCTTCCCCATAGGAGAAGAGAGGCCACAGGATCCCTGCACAGCGCCCGGGCACTGGGAAGGAGGGCTGTGGGGGACTGTCCCCACTTCTCCCCAGACACAACTCCTGCCTCCCACAACGCTTCCACATCTTGGAAAAGGATGGCATCTGACTGCCCATTCTTCCAGGGAGCTCTATCTGCGTGTTCCAGGTATGGTGCCTGTTGGCAAGCCCACGTCGGTCCTAGGGACAGGTGGCCTTGGAGATGCTGTCCACTTGGTACAAGAGGCACAGAACAGGCCTGCCTTCTGCCCAGACTCCTTCCTCAGAGTGGAGTATGCGCGCCAGCCCTAGCCGTACCCTCGTGTCTTCCTAAAGCCAGACTTCCGTCTCTTCGCACAGAGAGCGGTTGACGATTGTCTTGCCACCATCCCGCTGTTCTCGCAAGGGCAGGCTCTCCTGCTTTGCGACTGTTTCCCGACAACAAGGCCAACGGCTCCTTCTCTTCTCCCAGGGAGGCGTTCTGCTCCTTCCCCAGACTTGCTCCTTGGAGCACGGTGACAGCCATGTCCCTATCCTTAAGGCCCTTTCTAGATGTGCATCCACGCTTCTCTCTCAGGCAGTGGGGATGCTAGGGCCAAGAGAATTTCGCTCCATGCGGGTTTCTTCGACCATCCTGCGGAGTTTAGCTCAGGCAAGCAACAGCAGCATCCCACAAAGCAACTCAGATTTCCCAACGAATGCTCTGCTTTCCAAGAGGAGAAGCCTGGGCAAAGAGGCTTTCACTGTATGCTGGTTTCTCCCACCTTAAAATTTGGCCTAGGCAAGCACGAGCTGCAGCGCGCAGAACCGACTCTGATTTCTAAGTAAACGGAGAGGGTGACACTTGTCTTGCCACCCGCCCGCTATTCATGCCTATGCAGGCTCTCCTGTTTCATGACTTTTCCTTAAGGCTGTTTCCACAGGAGCAACCATGCTTCTCTCTCAGCTAGAGGGGATGACCGGGGAAAGAGGAATTCGCTCCAAGCGGGTTTATTACACTGTGCTTCGGAGACTATGTTCAGGCAAGCGGCATCAGCATCGCCTAGACCCGATCTGATTTCCCAAAGAATGCTGTGCTTTCATAGACGGATAGCCAAGGCAAAGAGGCTTTCGCTCTAGGCGGGATTCTCCCACCGTGCTGCCCATACTAGAATAAGCAAGCAGCAACAGCAGCCTTCAGAACGGACGCTTTTTTCCTAACGATTGCAATGCTTTCGCAGAGATTTTCAGCTTTGCCTGAACTGCACTTCGCTGCTCGTTCCTCAGCAAGGCTTTGGGCGTTTGCTCTGTCGCGTCAGCGAAGTAGAACTGCGGGAGTGCTGGTGCTTCTTGGGCCTTGCTATGCCGGGCTCCATGGTCGCACCCTGGGATTACCCTGCCAGGCCGAACTACGCAGACACAGCCACAACCCTCCAGCAGCGTGCGTGGACTAGGGTGACACTCCATGCCAACTGACATCTCCTGGCGTAGTAAGGCATGGCTTTTTGCTCTGGCGTTCAGGCGGACTTGGGACTAGGCCAGTGCCTTCCCCATAGGAGAAGAGAGGCCACAGGATCCCTGCACAGCGCCCGTGCCCTGGGATGGGGAGCTGTGGGGGACTGTCCCCAGTTCTTCCCCGACACATCCCCTGCCACCCTCAATGCTTCCACATCTTTGAGGAAGATGGCATCTGACTGCCCTTTCTTCCAGGGAACTGTATCTGCGAGTTCCGTGTATGGCGCCTGGTGGCAAGCCCAAGTCTTCCCTGGGACTGGTGGCTTGGATATGCTGTCCCCTTGGGACAAGAGGCACAGAACAGGCCTGCCTTCTGCCCAGGATCCTTCCTCAGAGTTGAGTATGCGCACCTGCCCTAGCTGTCCCTTCGTGTCTTCCTTAAGCCAGGCTTCTGTCTCTACAAACAGAGAGCGGGTGACGATTGTCTTGCCACCATCCCGCTGTTCTCGCCAGGGCAGGCTCTCCTGCTTTGCGACTGTTTCCCAAAAACAAGGCCAACAGCTCCCTCTCTTCTCCCACGGAGGCGTTCTACTCTTGCCCCTGACGTGCTCCTGGGAGCACGGTGACATCCATGTCCCTATCCTTAAGGCCCTTTCTAGATGTGCATCCACGCTTCTCTCTCAGGCAGTGGGGATGCTAGGGCCCAGAATTTCGCTCCATGCTGCTGAGACTAGGTCAGCCAAGCAACAGCAGCATCCCACAAACCCGATTCAGATTTCCCAACGAATGCTGTGCATTCCCAGAAGAGAAGCCTGGGCAAAGAGGCTTTCGCTGTATGCTGGTTTCTCCCACCTTGAGACTTGGCATAGGCAGTCAGGAGAAGCAGCACGCAAAACCGACGCTGATTTCTAAGCAAACGGAGAGGGTGACACCTGTCTTGCCGCCCGCCCGCTACTCTCTTCTATGCAGGCTCTCCTGTTTCATGACTTTTCCTTAAGGCTGTTTCCACAGGTGCAACCATGCCTCTCTCTCAGGTAGAGGGGATGCCGGGCAAAGAGGATTTCGCTCCATATGGTTTATTACACCGTGCTTCGGAGACTATGTTCAGGCAAGAAGCATCCGCATCGCACAGAACTGAGTCTGATTTCCCAAAGAATTCAATGCTGTGCTTTCCTAGAATGCTGCCCCGGCAAAGAGGCTTTCACTCTATGTGGGATTCTCCCACTGTGCTGCCAATACAAGGCTAAAGCAAGCGGCAAAAGCAGCCCACAGATTCGACTCTTTTTTTCCTAGTGATTGTTTTTCTTTCACAGAGGTTTTCAGCTTGGCCTGAACCGCAGTTCGCAGCTGCTTCCTCAGCAAGGCTTTGGGCGTTTGCTCTGTCACGTCAGGGAAATAGATCTGCGGAAGAGCTGGTGCCTCTTGGGCCTTGCTTTCCCGGGCTCCATGGTCGCATCCTGGGTTCACCCTGCCAGGTCGAACTACGCAGACAAAGCCACCACACTGCAGCAGCGTGCATGGCCTAGGATGACACTCCATGCCAACTGCCATCTCCTGGCGTAGTAAGGCTTGGCTTTTTGCACTGGCATTCAGGCGGACTCGGGGACTAGGCCAGTGCCTTCCCCTTATGAAAGGAGAGGCGACAGGATCCCTGCACAGTGCCCGTGCACTGGGAAGGAGGGCTGTGGGGGACTATCCCCACTTCTTCCAAGACACAAACCCTGCCCCCCCAACGCTTCCACATCTTGGAATAGGATGGCATCTGAATGCCCATTCTTCCAGGGACCTGTATCTGCGAGCTCCGGTTATGGCGCCTTGTGGCAAGCCCACGTCTGCCCTGGGGTCAGGGGCCATGGAGATGCTGTACCCTTGGGACAAGAGGCAAAGAACACGCCTGCCTTCTGCCCAGACTCCTTCCTCAGAGTGGAGTATGCGCGCCTGCCCTAGCTGTCCCCTCGTTCTTCTAAAGCCAGGCTTCCGTCTCTACGCACAGGGAGAGGGTGACGTTTGTCTTGCCACCGTCCCGGTGTTCTCGCCAGGGCAGGCTCTCCTGCTTTGCGACTGTTTCCCGACAACAAGGCCAACGGCTCCTTCTCTTCTCCCGGGGAGGCGTTCTGCTCCTTCCCCAAACTTGCTCCTGGGATCACGGTGACAGCCGTGTCCCTATCCTTAAGGCCCTTTCTACACGTGAATCCACGCTTCTCTCTCAGGCAGTGGGGTTGCAAGGGCCAAGAAAATTTCGCTCCATGGGGGTTTCTTCCACCGTGCTGGGGAGACTAGCTCAGGCAAGCAGCAGCAGCATCCCACCAACCCGATTCAGATTTCCCAATGTATGCTGTGCTTTCCCAGAGGAGAAGCCTGGGCAAAGAGGCTTTCGCTGTATGGTGGTTTCTCCCACTTTGAGTCTTGACCTCGGCAATCAAGAGGAGCAGCACACAGAACCGACTCTGATTTCTCAGCAAATGGAGAGGGTGGCACTTGTCTTGCCACCCGCCCGCTATTCTCGCCTATGCAGGCTCACCTGTTTCATGACTTTTCCTTAAGGCTGTTTCCACAGGCGCAACCAAGCCTCTCTCTCAGGCAGACGGGATGCCTGGGCAAAGAGGATTCACTCCATGTGCGTATATTACAACGTGCTTCGGAGACTATGTTCATGCAAGCGGCATCAGAATCACACAGAACCGACTCTAATTTGCCAAAAATGCTGTGCGTTCCTAGAGGGGATGCCCAGGAAAAGAGGCTTTCGCTATAGGCAGGATTCTCCCACCGTGCTGTCAATACTGGACTAAAGCAAGCAACAACAGCAGCCCACAGAACCGACTCTTTTTTCCTACGATTGCTATTCTTTCGCAGAGGTTTTCAGCTTTCACTGAAACGCACTTCGCTCCTGCTTCCTCAGCAAGGCTTTGGGCGTTTGCTCTGTCGCATCAGGGAAGTAATCTGCGTGAGAGCTGGTGCCTCTTGGGCCTTGCTTTCAAGGCTCCATGGTCCCACTCTGAGTTCACCCTGCCAGGCTGAAATACGCAGATACAGCCACAACCCTCTAGCAGCATGCGTGGCCTAGGATGAACTCCATGCCAACTGACATCTCCTGGGGTAGTAACGCTTGGCTTTTTGCTCTGGCGTTCAGGCGGACTCGGGGAATAGGCGAGTGCCTTCCCCATAGGAGAGGAGAGGCGACAGGATCCCTGCACAGAGTCCGTGCACTGGGATGGGGAGCTGGGGGGGACTGTCCCCACTTCTCGCCCGACACACCCCCTGCCACCCACAACGCTGCCACATCTTGGAGGAAGATGGCATCTGACTGCCCTTTCTTCCAGGGAGCTGTATCTGCAAGTTCCGGGTATGGCGCCTGGTGGCAAGCCCACGTCTGCCCTAGGGACAGGTGGCCGTGGAGATGCTGTCCCGTTGGGACAAGAGGCACAGAACAGGCTTGCCGTCTGGCCAGACTCCTTCCTCAGAGGGGATTATGCGCGCCTGCCCTAACCGTTCCCTCCTGTCTTCCTTAAGCCAGGCTTCCGTTCTACGCACAGGGAGCGGGTGACGATTGTCTTGCCACCATCCCGATGTTCTCGCCAGGGCAGGCTCTCCTGCATTGCGACTGTTTCGCGACAACAGGGCCAACGGCTCCTTCTATTCTCCCGCGGAGATGTTCTGCTCCTTCCCCAGACTTGCTACTGGGAGCACGGTGACAGTCGTGTCCCTATCCCTAAGGCCCTTTCCAGCTGTGCATCCACGCTTCTCTCTCAGGCAGTGGGGATGCTAGAGCCAAGAGAATTTCGCTCCATGCGGGTTTCTTCCACCGTGCTGCGGAGACTAGCTCAGGCAAGCGACAGCAGCATCCACAAAGCGACTCAGATTTCCCAACGAATGCTGTGCTTTCCCAGAAGAGAACACATGGCAAAGAGGCTTTCGCTGTATGGTGGTTTCTCCCACCTTGAGACTTGGCCTAGGCAAGCACGAGCAGCAGCCCTCAGAAGCCACTCTGATTTCTCAGCAAATGGAGACAGTGACATTTCTGCCAGCTGCCCGCTGTTCTTGCCATGGCAGGCTCTCCTGTTTCATGAACGTTTCCAGAGAGCAAGAACAAGGGCCCCTTCTCTTCTCACGGAGCGGCATGCTACACCTGGCCCATCAATGCTCACAGGGAGCACAGTAACAGACGTTTCCCTTTCTTTTGGCTGTTTCCACAGGCGCAACCACCCTTATCTCTCAGGCAGAGGGGATGCCCAGGCAAAGAGGATTACGCTCCATGCGGGTTTATTACACCGTGCTTCGGAGACTATGTTCAGGCAAGTGTCATCAGCATCGCACAGAACCGACTCTGATTTCCCAAAGATGCGGTGCTTTCCTAGAGCGATGCCCAGGCAAAGATGCTTTCGCTCTATGCGTGATTCTTCCACCTTGCTTCCAATAATAGGATAAAGCAAGCATCAACAGCAGCCCACAGAACCGACTCATTTTTCTTAGCGATTGCTATGCTTTCACAGAGGTTTTCAGCTTGGCATGAACCGCACTTCGCTGCTGCTTCCTCGACAAGGTTTGGGTGTTTGCTTTGTCGCATCAGGGAAGTAGATCTGCGGGACAGCTGGTGCATCTTGGGCTTTGCTTTCCCGGGCTCCATGGTCGCACCCTGGGATCACCCTGCCAGGCCGAACTACTCAGACACAGCCACAAACCTGCAGCAGCGTGCGTGGCCTAGGATGACAGTCCATGCCAACTGCCATCTCCTGGGGTAGTAAGGCTTGGCTATTTGCTCTGGGGTTCATGCGGAGTCGGGGACTAGGCCAGTGCCTTTCCCATAGGAGTGGAGAGGCGACAGGATCCCTGCAAATCACCCGTGCACTGGGATGGGGAGCTGTGGAGGACTGTCCCCACTTCTACCCCGACACACCCCCTGCCACCCCCAACGCTGCCACATCTTGGAGGAAGATGGCATCTGACTGCCCTTTCTTCCAGGGAGCTGTATCTGCGAGTTCCGAGTATGGCGCTTGTAGGCAAGCCCACGTCTGCCCTAGGACAGGTGGCCTTGGAGATGCTGTCCCCTTGGGACAAGAGGCACAGAACAGGCTTGGCTTCTGCCCAGACTACTTCCTCTGAGTGGAGTATGCGCGCCTGCCCTAGCCAGCCCCTCGTGTCTTCCTTAAGCCAGGTTGCCGTCTCTACGCACAGGAAGCGGGTGAGGCTTGTCTTGCCACCATCCCACTGTCCTCGCCAGGGCCGGCTCCCCTGCTTTGCGACTGTTTCCCGACACCAAGGTCAACGGCTCCTTCTCTTCTCCCAGGGAGGCGTTCTGTTCCTTCCCCAGATTTGCTCCTGGGAACATGGTGACAGCCATGTCCCTATCCTTAAGGCCATTTCCAGATGTGCATCCACGCTTCTCTCTCAGGCAGTGGGGATGCTAGGGCCAAGAGAATTTCGCTCCATGCGGGTTTCTTCCACCGTGCTGCGCAGACTAGATCAGGCAAGCAGCAGCAGCATCCCACAAAGCGACTCATTTTTCCCTACGAATGCTGTGCTTTCCCAGATGAGAAGCTTGGGCTAAGAGGCTTTTGCTGTATACTGGTTTCTCCCACCTTGAGACTTGGCCTAGGCAAGCATGAGCAGCAGCCAGAATCACCGACTCTGATTTCTAAGCAATCGGAGAGGGTGACACTTGTCTTGCCACCAGCCAGCTATTCTTGACTATGCAGGCCCTGCTGTTTTATGACTTTTCATTAAGGCTGTTTCCACAGGCGCAACCACGATTCTCTCTCAGGTAGAGGGGATGCCCGGGCAAAGAGGATTTCGCTACAAGCGGGTTTATTCCACTGTGCTTCAGAGACTAGCTCAGGCAAGCAGCAGCAGCATCCCACAAAGCGACTCAGATTTCCCAACGAATGCTTTGCTTTCCCTGAGGAGAGGCCTGGGCAATGAGTATTTCCTGTATGTTGGTTTCTCCCACCTTGAGAATTGGCCTAGGCAAGCACGAGTAACAGCCCGCAGAAGTGACTCTGATTTCTCAGCAAATGGAGAGGGTGACACTTGTCGTGACAGCTGCCCACTGTTCTTGCCATGGCAGGCTCTCCTGTTTCATGACCGTTTCCAGACAGCAAGCCCAATGGCCCCTTCTCTTCTCCTGCAGCGCCGTGCAATGCCTGGCCCAACAATGGTCCCAGTGAGAACAGTAACAGACGTTTCCCTTTCCTTAAGTCTGTTTCCACAAGCGCAACCACGCTTCTCTCTCAGGTAGAGGGGATGCCAAGGCAAAGAGGACTATACTCCATGCGGGTTTATTACACCGTGCTTCGAAGACTGTGTTCAGGGAAGCGGCATCATCATCACACAGAACCGACTCTGATTTCCCAAAGAATGCTGTGCTTTCCCTGAGGGGATGCCCGGGGAAAAAGGCTTTCTCTCTATGCGGGTTTCCCCCACCGTGCTGCCAAAACTAGGCTAAGGCAAGCAGCAACAGCAGCCCATAGAACCGACTCTTTTTTCCCAGCGACTGCTATGCTTTCCCAGAGGTTTTCAGCTTGGCCCGATCCGCACTTCGCTGCTGCTTCTTCAGCAAGGCTTTGGGCGTTTGCTCTGTCGCGTCAGGGAAGCAGATTTGCGGGACAGCTGGTGCGTCTTGGGCCTTGCTTTCCCGGGCTCCATGGTCGCATCCTGGTTTCACCCTGCCAGGCCGATCTACGCAGACACAGCCACCACCCTGTAGTAGTGTGCGTGGCCTAGGAAGACAGTCCATGCCAGCTGCCATCTCCTGGCTTAGTAATATTTTGCGTTTTGCTCTGGCGTTCACGCAGACTTGGGGACTAGGCGAGTGCCTTCCCCATAGGAGAGGAGAGGCGACAGGATCCCTGCACAGCGCCCATGCACTGGGATGGGCAGCTTTTGGGGACTGTCCCCACTTCTTCCCCGACACACCCCCTGCCATCACCAACGCTGCCACATCTTGGAGGATGATGGCATCTGACTGCCCTTTCTTCCAAGGAGCTGTATCTGCGAATTCCGGTATGGCGCCCGGTGGCATGCCCACATCTGCCCTAGGGACAGGTGGCCTTGGAGATGCTGTCCCCTAGGAACCAGAGGTACAGAACTGGCCTGCCTTCTGCCCCGACTCCTTCCTCAGAGTGGAGTCGCGCGCCTGCCCTAGGCGCCCCCTCGTGTCTTCCTTAAGCCAGGCTTCCGTCTCTACGCACAGGGAGCTTGTGACGCTTGTCTTGCCACCGTCCCGCTGTTCTCGCCAGGTCAGGCTCTCATGATTTGCGACTGATTCCCGACAACAAGGCCAATGGCTCCTCCTCTTTTCCCGGGGAGACATTCTGCTCCTTCCCCAGACTTTCTCCTGGGAACACGGTGACAGCCGTGTCCTTATCCTTAAGGCCCTTTCCAGATGTGCATCCACCCTTCTCTCTCAGGCAGTGGGGATGCTAGGGCCAAGAGAATTTCGCTCCATGCGGGTTTCTTCCACCGTGCTGTGGAGACTAGCTCAGGCAAAAAGCAGCAGCATCCGACAAACCCGATTCAGATTTCCCAAAGAATGCTGTGCTTTCCCAGAGGAGAATCCTGGGCTTCTCCTGTATGGTGGTTTCTCCCACCTTGAGACTTGGCCTAGGCAAGCACGAGCAGCAGCGCGCAGAAGCGACTCTGATTTCTCAGCAAATGGAGAGGGTTACAAATGTCATGCCAGCTGCCCTCTGTTCGTGCCATGGCCAGTGAAAGAACCCCTTCCTCCTTGGAAAGGTTTTTTTTAGCATCCTATTGAAAGACCCACTTCCTCCTTGGTACGGTTTGTTTTAGCAACTTTTTGTCCCCATAGCCTGATGGCAACACATTGTCTGTGGTCACCCGGTCTGTCAAAGGAGAGACAAATGAGAAATGAAATGTACCGGGACTTTCCAGAGTGCTATCCCAAGGAACCGCCAGAACACCCTGACCCCAACGCCCAATCATGCCTGAATCAAATTGATTAATTAGACTCCTGTAACCATACATATCTGCTTCTGTAGGATCGCTTCCCACCACCGCTTCCTGCCAGAACAAACCGTTACAGTGCCTAACAATGCTGATTTAGGTTAACCAATCAGATTCCTGTAACCAAGCATCTGCTTCTGTAAACTCGCTTCCTGCCAACCCAACCTTGCCCTATATAATCTGCTCCCCAACTTAGCCCGGCACGCTCAGCCACAAAGGCTGATGCGTCCGCAGGCGCCTGTGTAACCAATAAACCTCTTGCAATTTGCATCCAGTGGAGGCGTGCTGTTTGATTCTTGGGTGCGACTCCAGGATCTTTCATTTGGAGGTTCCACCGAGATCTCATGATGTCTCACCCAAGACTCTAGCCAGTCCCCACCGGGAGGTAAGCTGGCCACTATCTGTGTCTCTGTCATCTATGTCTCTGTCATCTGTGTCTCTGTCTCTCTGATTGTATGTTATGTTCTTGTCTTTATGTTCTGTACAACAACGTTGTTGCTCTGTAGTAGGGGCAGGATTGAGAAGGAGTTGACGACCTCGGACTTCTCCCCTGCCACCTCGGGGACGCCTCGGGGTGTCTGAAGAGGTCCATTATCTTGGGCCACCTGTCGGTCAGAGAGGATCTCGCGTTCCTCCTGACTGTAACCCTTTCGGTCAGGGAGGATCTCGCGTTCCTTCTGACCGTAACCCTGTCGGTCAGGGAGGATCTCGCGTTCCTCCTGACCGTAACCCCGTCGGTCAGGGAGGATCTCGTGTTCCTCCTGACCGTCTCTTGTGTCCAGACTGTCCTGTTGACGTCCTAAGTGTCTATATGTTCTTTGCATCAGTTATAAAGGTAACATTCTATTTAGGGAAAAATGTCTGATCCGTTTGAATCTGAGGAATGTATGACTGTATGAATGTTTATGTGGCTCCACCGCCTTTGGCTACGGAGTCTGAGTGGGCTGCACCCTGAGTCTCGCGGAGCGTCATATGGCATAACGGTCATCTACTCCATGGAGTAGCCTGGTCCGGGGTTTATACGGATAGACCATAGCTAAGACACTCCTAAGTTCCCGCGAGGGACGCGAGCAGGACAGCACCTGAAAGATCCCCCTCCCTTGTCTGCGACATCATTCATGATGGGAGGGAAACCCAGAAAACTCCTATCTTAAGACTGTACACTTAAAAATAAAATTAAAAACGGAAAGACACTGGCATAAAAAGCTGGTTTTCTTTCTGTTTAAAAGGGAAAAGTTTTCTTAGATTAATTGATCTGTTAAAAAAAATGTAAATGGTTTTCTCTTTGCCAGCCCAGAAAACCCAACTTCTATGTTCTGTTTTATCAGGTGTTTAACATTCCTAATTATATTTAGGCATGTGTTTTAAAACTTTCTAAGGTTTTAGCAATTGTTGACAAGATTTAAACCAATAATAAGCCTTGGGTTACATTTGGGAAAATGCTATAATTATTCTAGAGATTCTATACGTTTCCTAAAGTTTTAATGTTTTGAAAGATCATCACTTGATATTGTAATTACGGAAATGCTATATATCACAGAATTAAACTGATTTCCTTGCAGCTAAATTGTAAACTCCCGTCTCTTCAGCTCTAACCATATACATTCCGAGTTTTTGTCATTTATAATGGTTTTAATTCTCTTGTAAAATGAGTTTTATCTTAAAGGAGATTCATATAAAGGTCTTTCAAGACAAGTAGATATTTCATATACTTGAAAATCCTAAAACTGAAATGGGTAAGAATTTCCAAAACTAACTAAAGCTGCATTCACCAGATTTAGTAAAATGAGACTAAATGAACTAAAAGATTATAGTATTATGTCTCTTAATGTTTTGTCTTGTTTTAGACATTGCTGGTTCTCTAATGTTTGCTCTTCCAGACTAGGGATACTTTTTCTTAAGTTATCTGTAACTCATAGAAATGTAAAAGTGCTCATTTGTAAACGAATCAAGGCATTCAACTTTTCTCTCTATCTGAACCCTCTGAAACCAAAAGGTCTCAGTAAGTATTCTTTCTTCCATGGCAATCAGTCATTTGCATAAGTTCAATAAGAATCTGTTCTCCTTCTAACAGGACAGCACTGGAAAATGATTATTTTACCAAGGCTTTGACTGGGATATCATATTTGAAAAGTTTCAGATATGACCAGACAGCTTTAAGGAACTAAGGTTGACTTTATAAAACCTGGAGCCATAAAGCCCCTTGGGACTGTTGGCCTGATACCTTGCTTACAGAGTTCCCAGCAGCCTCACCAGGTGAGTAAAGAATGTCACTCCTTGGTAGGTGCAGTCTCAGAAGAGGCATATGCCCAGATCGACAGGTATTGCAGGCATGCCTGATGGCAAGTACATGGCTTGGCTTCTGGCCTGGAGAGGCTACTAGAAGTTCAACCTAGAGATTCCTTATAAAAAGTTCCAGCAAAGCAGATTCTAAAAGATCTATTGATCACACTCACTGTTCTTGCTGAGCTTATGTAAATAATGGGCCAAATTTGTTAAAACTGGACTTGTTTCACAAGTAAATTAGTCCTGATTTGGCCATCTCTGAAAATAAAGGTTATTTTAGAGAGAAAAATTATGTTTTAATAACACACCTTTATGGATGTTAAATTCTAGACTTAGTTGTCTTTAAATGTTTGTTTACCTAAGCTAAACAATTTGAGGTAAACTTGAGAGAAGTTACACAATAGCTTCTTTAGTCGATCTTATTTTGTGGGGATATTGGCAGAAACCCACGGCACATGATTAAACAACTGGAAAAATGGAATTAATTCCCCTACAACTGTATAACTTAACTAACACCATGTTGATGGCTGGGATAATGAAATTGCCTAAAAGCCAGCCTATCACACTCCATAGGATTAACTATGGACTTGTGGAGGCAATGGATGACCCCACTTTCTTTATGAGTGGATTAAATAATGCATGGGGTACTCCCCTTATCTCTTGACAAGTTTTCCCACTTGCCAGTGATCCTCTGTAGTCAGAATATTGTTAAGCCTGGACCACTCAAAGGTCTTCTTATTGGTTTCAGCCCTTAGTCATATTTATCCTAAAAGCCACCTCTGTTAAGGTACAATTGCAAACAGATGCTTTAGCTAAGTCTCTCTCAGTGAATAGTTAAGTTCCTGGTTTGAAAGAGGGCTATGGCCAAATCTCCTTTTCAGGCTTCTCATTCTTATCGCCTTATTAACTTTAATATGTTGCTTTGTTCAGTGTTTCTCTACTTGGTTCCGAGACTCCATTGCTGCAATGACTTCACCAGGCAGATGATCCTTACCACGCGCAAAGATACTTCTTCACTGTCAGCGCTGGATTCAGCTGCCTCCGCCTTTCGTAACTCCCCTATACATTCCTCCACTGATCAATGTTGACCTCAGTAGGTAGAGACAGCTCTACGCCCCTATTCAGCAGGAAGAAGTTACAGAAGATGAGACCTTCCACCTTCAACCACCTTAAAGATTTAAGGATCAAAATTGTTCAGGAGGCTGGCTGAAGAGGGAGCAGGGGCTGGCGCCTTGCACCCCCTCTCCACCCACTCCCCTTGGTAATATATGTGACATTTCACAGGCACCCCTGACTGTCCTGTATCCGGATCTCTGTAAATTGGCTGTGGGGTTTTGGGACATAGGCTAACACGATGATCCCCATAAGCCACCAACATCCCCTACGAGTAAAGGAATGTCGCCCCCTAACCAGGGATGTGGAAATGGACCACGACACTACAAACTTAGTGCCAGGCACTCCCCTTTTATGTCTGCCCCACGCCGAGAAATAGTATTGCTAGCGGACGGGCCTATAAATGTAAAGGCCCTGATGACTTCTACTGCGCGGCCTGGGGATGTGAAACTATGGGTGATGTCTATTGGAAACCCACCTCACATTGGGATTTTATCACTGTTACAGCCAATTACTCCCATGAGATAAAACAGTCCCCGGGGGCTCGTCCTGGGTACTGGGACCAAGCAAACGACGGAAAATACTGTAAAAATGCATGGTGTCACCCCCTTAAGATTACCTTCACAGAGTCTGGAAAGAAAGCAGTTCACTGGACAAAAGGGTAGAGCTGGGGCCTTAGACTCTATAAGGAAAATTATGACTATGAGAAACAAAATAGATATCGAAGAGAGCCCCTTACCTTAACATTAGCTATATTACTAGGAGTTGGGGGAATAGCAGCAGGTATCGGAACGGAAACTTCTGCCCTACTTCAAAGCAACCAGCTTATGCATTTGCAGGCCGCCATGACTGCTGATTTAGAAGCTATAGAAAAATCAATCACTGCCTTAGAAAAATCCATAACCTCCCTCTCTGAGGTGGTTCTGCAAAATAGGAGGGGACTAGACTTATTGCTCTTAAGAGAAGGAGGATTATGCGCAGCCCTCAAGGAAGAATGCTGTTTTTATGCTGATCATACTGGGATTGTTAAAGAAACCATGAATAAACTCAGAGAGAGACTAGCCCAAAGAAAAAAGGATTTTGAATCCCACCAGGGCTGATTTGAAGGTTGGTTTAATCGATCTCCTTGGTTCACCACATTACTGTCCACCATTTTAGGGCCCCTTATTATACTTTTACTAATTCTCTCAATCGGCCCTTGTATCTTAAATAAACTCGTACAGTTCATGAAAGATCGCTTGTCAGTAATCCAGACAATGGTGCTGACACAGCAATATCAACTAATTAAACAGACCGGCTCTCAAGCTGACTTACTTCATGAACAAAGCGAATGGATATAGGATTCTATCCATGATAAAGAAAAAGCAAGGAATGAAAGACCCCCTTCCTCCTTGGTAAGGTTTGTTTTAGCAACCTATTGAAAGACCCCATTCCTCCTTGGTAAGGTTTGTTTTAGCAACCTATTGTCCCCATAGCCTGATGGCAACACATTGTCTGTGGTCACCCGGTCTGTCAAAGGAGAGACAAATGAGAAATGAAATGTACCGGGACTTTCCAGAGTGCTATCCCAAGGAACCGCCAGAACACCCTGACCCCAACGCCCAATCATGCCTGAATCAAATTGATTAATTAGACTCCTGTAACCATACATATCTGCTTCTGTAGGATCGCTTCCCACCACCGCTTCCCGCCAGAACAAACCGTTACAGTGCCTAACAATGCTGATTTAGGTTAACCAATCAGATTCCTGTAACCAAGCATCTGCTTCTGTAAACTCGCTTCCTGCCACCCCAACCTTGCCCTATATATCTGCTCCCCAACTTAGCCCGGCACGCTCAGCCCACAAAGGCTGATGCGTCCGCAGGCGCCTGTGTAACCAATAAACCTCTTGCATTTTGCATCCAGTGGAGGCGTGCTGTTTGATTTTTGGGTGCGACTCCAGGATCTTTCAGCAGGCTCTCCTGTTTCATAACCGTTTCCAGACAGCAAGGCCAAGGGCCCCTTGTCTTCTCCCGGAGCGGCGTGCTACAGCTAGCCCAGCAATGATACCAGGGGGCACCGTAACAGACGTTTCCCTTTCCTTAAGGCTGTTTCCACAGGTGCAATCACGCTTCTCTCTCAGGTAGAGAGGATACCCAGGCAAAGAGGATTACGCTCCATGTGGGTTTATTACACCGTGCTTCGAGAGTACGTTCAGGCAAGCGGCATCAGCATCGCATAGACCCGACTCTGATTTCCCAAAGAATGCTGTGCTTTCCTAGAGGGATGCCCAGGCAAAGAGGCTTTCGCTCTAAGCGGGATTCTCCCACCGTGCTGCCAAAACTAGGCTAAAGCAAGCAGCAATAGCAGCCCACATAGCAGACTCTTTTTTCCTAGCAATTGCTATGCTTTCAGAGAGGTATTCAGCTTGGCGTGAACCGCACTTCGCTGCTGCTTCCTCAGCAAGAATTTGGGCGTTTGCTCTGTCGCATCAGAGAAGTAGATCTCCGGGGCAGCTGGTGCCTCTTGGGCCTTGCTTTCCCGGGTTCCATGATCGCACCATGCGTTTACCCTGCCAGGCCTAACTACGCAGACACAGCTTCAAGCCTGTAGCAGCGTGCGTGGGATAGGATGACAGTCCATGCCAACTGCCATCTCCTGGCGTAGTAAGGCTTGGCTTTTGCTCTGGCGTTCAGGCGGATTCGGGGAATAGGCCAGTGCCTTCCCCTTAGGAAAGGAGAGGCGAGAGGATCCCTGCACAGCGCCCGTGCATTGAGATGGGGAGCTGCGGGGGACTCTCCACACTTCTTCCCCGACACACCCCCTGCCACCACCAATGCTCCCACATCTTGGAGGAAGATGGCATCTGACTGCCCATTATTCCAGGAAGCTGTATCTGCAAGTTCCGTGTATGGCGCCTGGTGGCATGCCCACGTCTGCCCTAGGGACAGGTGGCCTTGGAGATGCCATCCCCTTGGGACAAGCGGCACAGAAAGGGCCTGCCTTCTGACCAGACTCCTTCCTCAGAGTGGAGTATGCGCGCCTGCCCTTGCCGTACCCTCGTGGCTTCTTAAGCCAGGTTCCGTCTCTACGCACAGGGAGCGGGTGACGATTGTCCTGCCACCATCCCGCTGTTCTTGCCAGGGCAGGCTCTCCTGCTATGGAACTATATCCCGACAACAAGGCACACGGCTCCTTCTCTTCGTCCAGGGAGGCGTTCTGCTCCTTCCCCAGACTTGCTACTGGGAGCACGGTGACAGACATGTCCTTATCCTTAAGGCCCTTTCCAGATGTGCATCCACGCTTCTCTCTCAGGCTGTGGGGATGCTAGGCCCCAAAGAATTTGGCTCCATGCGGGTTTCTCCCTCCGTGCTGCGGAGACTAGCTCAAGCAATCAGCAGCAGCATCCCACAATCCCGATTCAGATTTCCCAACGAATGCTGTGCTGTCCCAGAGGATAAGCCTGGGTAAAGAGGCTTTCGCTGTATGGTGGATTCTCCCACTTTGAGAATTGGCCTAGGCTAGCACGAGCAGCAACTCGTAGACCCGAGTCTGATTTCTAATCAAACGGAGAGGTTGACACTTGTCTTGCCACCCGCCCGCTATTCTTGCCTATGCAGGCTCTCCTGTTTCATGACTTATCCTTAAAGCTGTTTCCACAGGCGCAACCACGCTTCTCTCTAAGGTAGAGGGGATGCCCAGCAAAGAGGATTTCGCTCCATACGGTTTTATGACACCGTGCTTCGAGACTATATTCAGGCAAGCGGCATCAGCATTGCACAGAACCGACTCTGAATTCCCAAAGAATGCTGTACTTTCCTAGAGGGGATGCCCAGGCAAAGAGGCTTTCGCTCTATGCGGGATTCTCCCACCGTGCTGCCAATACAATTCTAAAGCAAGCAGCAACAGCAGCCCACAGAACCGACTCTTTTTTCCTAGCGACTGCTATGATTTCGCAGAAGTTTTCAGCTTGGCCTGAACCGCACTTCGCTTTTGTTTCCTCATCAAGGCTTTGGGCGTTTGCTCTGTCGCGTCAGGGAAGTAGATCTGCTGGAGAGCACGTGCCTCTTGGGCTTTGCTTTCCCGGGCTCCATGGTCGCACCCTGGGTTCACCCTGCCAGTCCGAACTATGCAGACACAGCCTGAACCCTGCAGCAGCGAGCGTGTCCTAGGATGTCATTCCATGCCAACTGCCATCTCCTGGCGTAATAAGGCTTGGCTTTTTGCTCTGGTGTTCTGGCTGACTCGGGGACTAGGCCAGTACCTTCCCCATAGGAGAGGAGAGGCGACAGGATCCCTGCACAGCGCCCGTGCACTGGGATGGGGAACTGTGGGTGATTGTGCCACTTCTTCCCAGACACACCCCCTGCCACCCCTAACTCTATCGCATCTTGGAGGAAGATAGCATCTGACTGCCCTTTCTTCCAGGGAGCTGTATCTGCGAGTTCAGGGTATGGCGCTTGGTGGCAAGAACACGGCTGGCCTAGGGACAGGTGCTCTTGGAGATGCTGTCCCCTTGGGACACAAGGCACAGAAAAGGCCTGCCATATGCCTGGACTCCTTCCTCAGAGTGGAGTATTCGCGCCTTCCTTAGCCGTCCCCTCGTGTCTTCCTAAAGCCAGGCTTCTGTCCCTTCACACAGGAAGCGGGTGAGGCCTGTCTTGCGACCGTTCTTCTGTTCTCTCCTGGGAAGGCTCTCCTGCTTTGCGACTGTTTCTCGACAACAAGGCCAACGGCTCTTTTCTGTTCTCCAGGGGAGGCGTTCTTTTCCTTCCCCAGACTTACTCTTGGGGATCACGGTGACTGCTGTGTCCCTATCCTTAAGGCCCTTTCCAGATGAGCATCCACGCTTCTCTCTCAGGCAGTGGGGATTCTAGGGCCAAGAGAATTTCGCTCCATGCGGGTTTCTTCCACTGTGCTTTGGAGACAAGCTCAGGCATGCAGCAGCAGCATCCCACAAACCCGATTCAGATTTCCCAAGAATGCTGTGCTTTCACAGAGGAGAAGCCTGGGCAAAGAAGCTTGCGCTGTTTGCTGGTTTCTCCAACCTTGAGGCTTGGCCTAGGCAAGCACGAGCAGCAGCCCGCAGAACCGACTCTGATTTCTAAACAATCGGAGAGATTGACACTTGTCTTGTCTCGCGCCCGCTATTCTTCCCTATGCAGGCTCTCCTGTTTCATGACATTTCCTTAAGGCTGTTTCCACAGGCGCAATCACGCTTCTCTCTCAGGAAGAGGGGTTGCCCAGGCAAAGAGTATTATGCTCCATGTGGGTTTATTACACCGTGTTCGGAGACTATGTTCAGGCAAGCGGCATCAACATCGCACAGAACCGACTCTGATTTCCCAAAGAATGCTGTGCTTTCCCTGAGGGGATGCCCGGGCAAAAAGGCTTTCGCTCTATGCGGCTTTCTCCCACAGTGCTGCCAATACTAGGCTAAGGCAAGCAGCAACAGCAGCCCACAGAACCGACTCTTTTTGCTCAGCGACTGCTATGCTTTCCCAGAGGTTTTCAGCTTGGCCCGATCCGCACTTCACTGCTGCCTCTTCAGCAAGGCTTTGGGCGTTTGCTCTGTCGCGTCAGGGAAGTAGATCTGCGGGAGAGCTGGTGCGTCTTGGGCTTTGCTTTCCCGGGCTCCATGGTCACACCCTGGGTTCATCATGCCAGGCCCAACTACGCAGACAAAGCCACAAGCCTGCGGCAGCGTGCGTGGCCTAGGATGACACTCCATGCCAACTGCCATCTCCTGGCGTAGTAAGGCTTGGGTCTAGATCTGAAGTTCAGGCGGACTCGGGGACTAGTCCAGTGCCTTCCCCATAGGAGAGCAGAGGCGACAGGTTCCCTGCACAGCGCCCTTGCACTGGGATAGGGATCTGTGGGGGACTGTCCCCACATCTTCCCCGACACAACTCCTGCCACCCCCAACGCTGCCACATCTTGGAGGAAAATGGCTTCTGACTGCCCTTTCTTCCAGGGAGCTGTATCTGCAAGTTCCAGTTATGGCGACTCAGATTTCCCTACGAATGCTGTATTTTCCCAGAGGAGAAGCACGGGCAGAAATGCTTTCGCTGTATGGTGGTTTCTCCCACCTTGAGACTTGGCCTAGACAAGCACGAGCAGCAGCCCACAGAACCGACTCTGATTTCTATGCAAACGGAGAGCGTGACACTTTTTTGCCACCCGCCTGCTATTCTTGACTATGCAGGCTCTCCTGTTTCATGACTTTTCCTTAAGGCTGTTTCCCAAGGCGCTACCACGCTTCTCACTCGGTAGAGGGGATGCCCGTGCAAAGAGGATTTCACTCCATGCAGGTTTATTACTCCGTGTTTCGGAGACTATTTTCAGGAAAGCGGCATCAGCAACGCACAGAACCTACTCTAATTTCCCAAAGAATGCTGTGCTTTCCTAGAGGGGATGCCCAGGCAAAGAGTATTTCGCTCTATGCGGGATTCTCCCATCGTGCTGCCAATACTAGGCTAAAGCAAGCAGCAACAGCAGCCCACGGAACCGACTCTTTTTCGTAGCGATTGCTATGCTTTCGCAGAGGTTTTCAGCTTGGCATGAACTACACGTTGCTGCTGCTTCCTCAGCAAGGCTTTGGGCGTTTGCTCTGTCGCATCACGGAAGTAGATCTGCGGGAGAGCTGGTCCCTCTTGGGCCTTGCTTTCCCGGGCTCCATGGTCGCACGCTGGGTTCACCCTGCCAGCCCGAAATACGCAGACACAGCCACAACACTGCAGCAGCGTGCGTGGCTTACAATGACACTCCATGCCAACTGCCATCTCCTGGCTTAGTAAGGCTTGGCTTTTAACTCTGGCGTTCATGCAGACTCAGGGACTAGGCCAGTGCCTTCCCCTTAGGAGAGGAGAGGTGACAGGATCCTTGCACAGCGCCCGTGCACTGGGATGGGGAGCTTGGGGGACTGTCCCCACTTCTTCCCCGACACAGCCCTGCCACGCCCAACGCTGCCACATCTTGGAGGAAGATGGCAACTGACTGCCCTTTCTTCCAGGGAGCTGTATCTGCGTGTTCCGGGTATGGAGCCTGGTGGCAAGCCCACGTCTGCCCGAGGGACAGGTGGCCTTGGAGATGCTGTCCACTTGGGACAAGAGGCACAGAACAGGCCTGCCTTCTGCCCAGATCCTTCCTCAGAGTGGAGTATGCGCGATTGCCCTAGCCGGCTCCTCCTGTCTTCCTAAAGCCAGGCTTCCTTCCCAACGCACGGGAAGCGGGTGAGGTTGTCTTGCCACTGTCCTGCTGTTCTCGCCAGGGCAGGCTCTCCTGTTTTGCGACTGTTTCCCGACAACAAGGCCAACGGCTCCTTCTCTTCTTCCAGGAGGCGTTCTGCTCCTTCCCCAGACATGCTCTTGGGGAGCATGGTGACAGCCGTTTCCCTATCCTTAAGGCCCTTTCCAGTTGTGCATCCACGCTTCGCTCTCAGGCAGTGGGGATGCTAGGGCCATGAGAATTTCGCTCCATGCGGGTTTCTTCCACCGTGCTGCGGAGACTAGCTCAGACAAGTAGTAGCAGAATCCCACAAACCCGTTTCAGATTTCCCAACAAATGCTGTGCTTTCCCAGAGGCGAAGCCTGGGCAATGAGGCTTTCGCTGTATGCTGGTTTCTCCCACCTTGAGACTTAGCCTAGGTAAGCACGACCAGCACCCCGCAGAAGTGACTCTGATTTCTCAGCAAATGGAGAGGGTGACACTTGTCATGCCAGCTGCCCGCTGTTCTTGCCATGGCAGGCCCTCCTGTTACATAACCGTTTCCAGAGAGCAAGGCCAAGGGCCCCTTCTCTTCTCCCGGGGGGCGTCCTAGGCCTGGCCCAGCACTGCTCCCAGGGAGCAAGTAAAAGACGTTTCCCTTTCCTTAAGGCTGTTTCCACAGGCGCAACCACGCTTCTCTCACAGGCAGAGGGGATGCCAAAAAAAGGATTACGCTCCTTGCGGGGTTATTACACCGGGCTTCGGAGACTATTTTCAGGAAAGCGGCATCAGCATCGCACAGATCCGACTCAGATTTCCCAAATATTGCAGTGCTTTCCTAGAGGGGATGCCCAGGCAAAGAGGCTTTTGCTCTATGCAGGTTTCTCCCACCGTGCTTCCAATACTAGGCTAAAAGAAGCAGCAACAGAAGCCCACGGAACCGACTCTTTTTTCCTAGCGATTGCTATGCTCTCACAGAGGTTTTCAGCTTGGCTGAACCGCACTTCGCTGCAGCTTCCTCAGCAAGGCTTTGGGCGTTTGCTCTGTCGCGTCAGGGAAGTAGATCTGCGGGAGAGCTGTTGCCTCTTGGGCCTTGCTTCCCGGGCTCCATGGTCGCATCCTGGGTTCACACTGCGAGGCCGAACTACGCAGACACAGCCACAAGCCTGCAGCAGAATGCGTGGCCTAGGATGACACTCAATGCCAAGTGCCATCTCCTGGCGTAGTAATGCTTGGCTTTTGCTCTGGCGTTCAGGCGGATTCGGGGACTAGGCCAGTAATTCCCCTTAGGAAAGGAGAGGCACCAGGATCCCTGCACATCGCCCGTGCAGTGGGATGGGGAGCTGTGGAGGACTCTCCCCACTTCTTCCCCGACACACCCCCAGCCACCCTCCACAGTGCCATATCTTGGAGGACGATGGCAACTGACTGCCCTTTCTTCCAGGGAGCTGTATCTACGAGTTCTGGGTATGGCGCCTGGTGGCAAGCCCACGTCTGCCCTAGGGACAAGTGGCCTTGGAGATGCTGTCCCCTTGGGACAAGAGGCAGAGAAGAGGCCTGCCTTCTGCCCAGACTCCTTCCTCAGAGTGGAGTATGCACGCCTGCCCTAGCCGTCCCCTCGTGTATTCCTAAAGCCTAGCTTCCGTCTCTACGCACAGGGGGCGGGTGACGCTTGTCTTGCCACCATCCCGCTGTTCTCACCAGGGCAGGCTCTCCTGCTTTGCGACTGTTTCCCACAACAAGGCCAACGGCTCCTTCTCTTCTCCTGGGGAGGCGTTCTGCTCCTTCCCCAGACTTGTTCCTGGGGAGCGCGATGAAAGCCGTGTCCCTATCCTTAAGGCCCTTTCCAGATGTGCATCCACGCTTCTCTCTCAGGCAGTGGGGATGCTAGGGCCAAGACAATATCGCCTCATGCGGGTTTCTTCCACCGTGCTACTGAGACTAGCTCAGGCAAGAAACAGCAGCATCCCACAAGCGACTCAGATTTCCGAACGAATGCTGTGCTATCCCAGAGGAGAAGCCTGGGCAAAGAGGCTTTCGCTGTATGGTGGTTTCTGCCACCTTGAGACTTGGCATAGGAAAGCACGAGCAGCATCCCGCAGAAGCGACTCTGTTTTCTCAGCAAATGGAGAGGGTGACACTTGTCGTGCAAGCTGCCCGCTGTTCTTGCCATGGCAGGCTCTCCTATTTCATTATCGTTTCCAGACAGGAAGGCCAAGCGCCCCTTCTCTCTCCCGGAGCAGCGTGCTACACCTGGCCCAGAAGTGCTCCCAGGGAGCACAGTAACAGACGTTTCCCTTTCCTTAAGTCTGTTTCCACAGGCGCAACCACGCTTCTCTCTCAGGCAGAAGGGATGCCGAGGCAAAGAGGATTATGCTCCATGCGGGTTTATTACACCGTGCTTCGGAGACTATGTTCAGGCAAGCGGCATCAGCATCGCACAGAACCGATTCAGATTTCCTAAAAAAGGCAGTGCTTTCCCTGAGGGGTTGCCCGGGGAAAAAGGCTTTCAATCTATTCGGGTTTCTCCCACCGTGCTGCCAATACTACGCTAAGTCAAGCAGCAACAACAGCCCACAGAACCGACTCTTTTTTCCCAGCGACTGCTATGATTTCCCAGAGGTTTTCAGCTTGGCCCGATCCGCACATCGCTGCTGCTTCTTCAGCACGTCTTTGGACGTTTGCTCTGTCGCATCAGGGTAGTAGATCTGCGGGAGAGCTGGTGCGACATGGGCCTTGCTTTCCCGGGCTCCATGTTCGCATCCTGGCCGAACTACGCAGACACAGCCACCACCCTGCAGCAGCGTGCATGGCCTAGGTTGACAGTCCATGCCAACTGCATCTCCTGGCTTAGTAAGGCTTGGCTTTTTGCTCTGGCGTTCAGGCGAACTCGGGGACTAGTCTGTGCCTTCCCCTTAGGAAAGGAGAGGCGACAGGATCCCTGCACAGCGCCCGTGGACTGGGTTGGTGAATTGTGGGGAACTGCCCCACTTCTTCCCCGACACACCCCCTGCCACCACCAACACTGCCACATCTTGGAGAAAGATGGCATCTGACTGCCCTTTCTTCCTGGAGCTGTATCTGCGAGTTCCGGGTATGGCGCCTGGTGGCAAGCCCACGTCTGCCCTAGGGACAGGTGGCCTTGGAGATGATGTCCCCTTGGGACAAGAGGCACAGAACAGGCCTGCCTTCTGCCAGACTCCTTCCTCAGAGCGGAGTATGCGTGCTTGCCCTAGCCATCCTCTTGTGTCTTCCTAAGCCAGGCTTCCATCTCTATGCACAGGAAGCGGGTGACGCATGTCTTGCCACCGTACTCGCTGTTCTCACCAGGGCAGGATCTCCTGCTTTGCGACTGTTTCCCAACAATAAGGCCAACGGCTCCTTCTCTTCTCCTGGGGAGCCGTTTTGCTCCTTCCCCTGACTTGCTCTTGGGGAGAACGGTGAGATCCCTGTCCCTATCCTTAAGGCCCTTTCCAGATGTGTATCCAGCTTCTCTCTAAGGCAGTGGGGATGCTAGGGACAAGAGAATTTCGCTCCATGCGTGTTTCTTCCACCGTGCTGCGGAGACTAGGTCAGGGAAGCAGCAGCATCCCACAAACCCAATTCAGATTTTCCAACTAATGCTGTGCTGTCCCAGAGG
Source organism: Neogale vison (assembly GCF_020171115.1). NCBI lineage: Eukaryota > Metazoa > Chordata > Mammalia > Carnivora > Mustelidae > Neogale > Neogale vison. The sequence goes on from NC_058104.1 coordinate 44,640,122, forward strand.
AGAAGCCTGGGTAAGAGACTTTCGCTGTATACTGGTTTCTCCCACTTTGAGACTGGACTAGGCAAGCAGGAGCAGGAGCCGGCAGAAGCGACTCTGATTTCTCAGCAAATGGAGAGGGTGACACAGGTCGTGCTAGCTGCCCGCTGTTCTTGCCATGGTAGGCTCTCCTGTTTCATAACCGTTTCCAGACATCAAGGCCAAGGGCCCCTTGTTTCTCCTGGAGCGCCGTGCTACGCCTGGCCCAGCAATGCTACCAGGGAGCACCGTAACAGACGTTTCCCTTTGCTTAAGGCTTTTTCCACAGGCGCAACCACGCTTCTCTCTCAGGTAGAAGGGATGCCCGGGCAAAGAGGATTACGCTCCCTGCGTGTTTATTACACCGTGCTTCGCAGACTATGTTCAGGCAAGCGGCATCAGCATCGCACAGAACAACTCTGATTTCCCAAAGAATGCTGTGCTTTCCTAGAGGGCATGCCCAGGCAAAGAGTACTTCGCTCTATGCGGGATTTTCCCACCGTGCTGCGAAATCTAAGCTAAAGCATGCAGCAACAGCAGCCCACAGAACCGACTCTTTTTTCCTAGCGATTGCTAAGCTTTCCCAGAGGTTTTGAACTTGGCCTGAACCGCACTTCGCTGCTGCTTCCTTAGCAAGACTTTTGGTGTTTGCTCTGTCGCGTCAGGGAAGTAGATCTGCGTGAGAGCTGGTGCCTCTTGAGCCTTGCTTTTCCGAGCTCCATGGTCGGACCCTGGGTTCACCGTGCCAGGCCGAACTACGCAGACATAGCCGCAAGCCTGCAGCAGCGTGCGTGGCCTAGGATGACACTCCATGCCAACTGCCATCTCCTGGCGTAGTTAGGCTTGACTTTTGGTCTTGCACTCAGGCGGACTCGGGGACTAGGTCAGTGCCTTCCACATAGGAGAGGAGAGGCGGGAGGATCCATGCACAGCGCCCGTGCACTGGGAGGGGTAGCTGTGGGGGACTGTCCCCACCTCTTCCCTGATACACCCCCTGCCACCTCCAACGCTGCCACATCTTGGAGGAAGATGGCATCTGACTGCTCTTTCTTCCAGGGAGCTGTATCTGCGAGTCCCGGGTATGGCGCCTGGTGGCATGCCCACGTCTGCCCTGGGACAGGTGGCATTGGAGATGCTGTCCCCTTGCGACATGAGGCACAGAACAGGCCTGCCTTCTGCCCAGACTCCTTCCTCAGAGTGGAGTATGCCCACCTGCCCTAGCCGTCCCCTACTGTCTTCCATAAGCCAGGCTTCCATCTCTACACACAGGGAGCGGGTGACGATTGTATTGCCATCATCCCGCTGTTCTCGCCAGGGCAGGCTCTCCTGCTTTGCGACTGTTTCCCAACAACAAGTCAACGGCTCCTTCTCTTCTCCCGGTGAGGCATTCTGCTCCTTCCCCAGTCTTTCTCCTGGGAGCACGGTGACAGCCGTGTCCCTATCCTTAAGGCCCTTTCCAGATGTTCATCAACGCTTCTCTCTCAGGCTGTGGGGATGCTAGGGCCAAGAGAATTTCACTCCATGCGGGTTTCCTCCACCTTGCTATGGACACGAGCTCAGGGAGAAGAAGCAGCACACCCAAAGCGACTCAGATTTCCAACGAATGCTGTGCTTTCCCAGAGTAGAAGCCTGGTCAAAGAGGCTTTGACTGTACATTGGTTTCTCCTACCTTGAGACATTCCCTAGGCAAGAACGAGCAGCAGCCCACAGAAGTGACACAGATTTCTTAGCAAATGGAGAGGGTTACACTTGTCGTGCCAGCTGTCCACTGTTCTTGCCATGGCTGGCTCTCCTGTTTCATGACCGTATCCAGACAGCAAGTCCAAGGTCCCCTTCTCATCACGGAGCGGCGTGCTACGCCTGGCCCAGCAATGCTCCTAGGGAGCACAGTAACCGACGTTTCCCCTTCCTTAAGGCTGTTTCCACAGGCACAACCACGCTTCCCTCTCAGGCAGAGGGGATGCCCTGACAAAGAGGATTACGCTCCATGCAGGTATATTACACGGTGCATCGGAGACTATGTTCAGGCAAGCGGCATCAGCATCGCACAGAACCGACTCTGATTTCCCAAAGTATGCTGCACTTTCCCTGAGGTGATGCCCGGGGAAAAAGGCTTTCGCTCTATGCGGGTTATTCCCACCGTGCTGCCAATATTAGGCTAAGGCAAGCAGCAACAGCAGCCCACAGAACCGACTCTTTTTTCCCAGCGACTGCTATGCTTTCCCAGAGGTTTTAGCTTGGCCCGATCCGCACTTCGCTGCTGCTTCTTCAGCAAGGCTTTGGGCATGTGCTCTGTCGCGTCAGGGAAGTAGATCTGCGGGAGAGCTGGTACGTCTTGGGCCTTGCTTTCCCGGGCTCTATGGTCGCATCCTGGGTTCACCCTGCCAGGCCGAACTACGCAGACACAGCCACCAACCTGCAGCAGCGTGCGTGACCTAGGATGACAGTCCATGCCAGCTGCCATCTCCTGGAATAGTAAGGCTTGGCTTTTGCTCTGGTGTTAAGCGGACTCGGAGACTAGGCCAGTGCATTCCCCTGAGAAAGGAGAAGCGACAGGATCGCTGCACAGCACCCATGCACTGGGATGCGGAGCTGTGGGTGACTGGTTCCACATCTTCCTCGACACACCCCCTGCCAACCACAACGCTGTCACATCCTGAGGGAGATGCAATCTGACTGTCCTTTCTTCCAGGGAGCTGTATCTGCGAGTTCCGGGTATGGCGCCTCGTGGCATGCCCACGTCTACCCGAGGGAAGGGGGCCTTGGAGATGCTGTCCCCTTGGGACAAGAGGCACAGAACAGGCCTGCCTTCTGCCCAGACTCCTTCCCCAGAGTGGAGTATGCGCGCTTGCCCTACCTGTCCCCTCTTGTCTTCCATAAGCCAGGCTTCCATCTCTACGCACAGGGAGCGGGTGACGATTGTCCTGCCACCATCCCGCTCTTCTCGCCAGGGCAGGCTCTTCGGCTTTGCGACTGTTTTTCGACAACAAGGCCAACGGCTCCTTCTCTTCTCCCGGGGAGGCGTTCTGCTCCTTCCGCAGACTTGCTCTTGGGGAGCACGGTGACAGCTGTGTCCCTTTCATTAAGGCCCTTTCCAGATGTGCATCCACGCTTCTCTCTCAGGCAGTGGGTTTGCTAGGGCCAAGAGAATTTCGCTCCATGCGGGTTTCTTCCACCCTGCTGTGGAGACTAGCTCAGGCAAGCAGCATCAGCATCCCACAAACCCGATTCAGATTTCCCAACGAATGCTGTGCTTTCCCAGAGGAGAAGCCTGGGCAAAGAGGCTTTCGCTGTAATGTGGTTTCTCCCACCTTGAGACTTGGCCTAGGCAGCACGAGCAGCAGCCTGCAGAACCGACTCTGATTTCTAAGCAAACGGAGAGGGTGACACTTGTCTTGCCACCCGCCCGTTATTCTTGCCTATGCAGGCACACCTGTGTCATGACTTTTCCTTAAGGCTGATTCTACACGTGCAACCACGCTTCTCTCTCAGGTAGAGGGGATGCCAGGGCAAAGAGGATTTCGCTCCATGTGGCTTTATTACACCGTGCTTCGGAGACTATGTTCAGGCAATCGGCATCTGCATCGCACAGAACTGACTCTGATTTCCCAAAGAACGCTGTGCTTTCCCAGGGAAAAAGGCTTTCGCTCTATGCGGGATTCTCCCACCGTGCTGCCAATACTAGGCTAAAGCAACTAGCAACAGCAGCCTACAGAACCGACTCTTTTTTCCTAGCATTCGCTATTCTTTCGCAGAGGTTTTCAGCTTGGCCTGAACCGCACTGCGCTGCTGCTTCTTCAGCAAGGTTTTGGGCATTTGCTCTGTCGCGTCAGGGAAGTAGATTTGCGGGAGAGCTGGTGCGCCTTGTTCCTTGTATCCCGGGCACCATGTTCGCACCCTGGGTTCACCCTGCCAGGCAGAACTCGCAGACACAGCCAGAAGCCTGCAGCAGCGTGCGTGGCCTAGGATGACACTCCATGCCAACTGCCATCTCCTGGCCCGTAATGCTTGGCTTTTTGCTCTGGCGTTCAGGCAGACTCGGGGACTAGGTCATTGCCTTCCCCATAGGAGAGGTGAGGCGACAGGATCCCTGCATACCGCCCGTGCACTGGGATGGGAAGCTGTGGGGGACTGTCCCCACTTCCTCACCGACACACCCCCTGCAAAGCCAAACGCTGCCACATCTTGGAGGAAGATGGCATCTGACTGCCCTTTCTTCCAGGGATCAGTATCTGAGAGTTCGGGGGAATGGCTCCTGGTGCTTGGCCCACCTCTGCCCTAGGGAGAATTGGCCTTGGAGATGCTGTCCCCTTGGGACAAGAGGCACAGAACAGGCCTTCCATCTTCCCAGACTCCTTCCTCAGAGTGTAGTATGCGCGCCTGCCCTAGCCGTCCCCTCGTGTCTTCCCTAAGCCAGGCTTCCGTCTCTACGCACAGGGAGCGAGTGACACTTGTCTTGCCACCGTCCCGCTGTTCTCGCCAGGGCAGGCTCTCCTGCTTTGTGACTATTTCCGGACAACAAGGCCCACAGCGCCTTCTCTTCTCCCGGGGAGGCGTTCTGCTCCTTCCCAAGACTTCCTCTTGGGGAGCACGGTGATAGCCGTGTCCCTTTCATTAAGGCCTTTTCTAGATGTGCATCCACGCTCTCACTCAGGCCGTGGGGATGCTAGGGCCAAGAGAATTTCACTCCATGCGGGTTTCTTCCACCGTGCTGCGGAGACTAGCTCAGGCAAGCAGCAACAGCATCCCACAAACCCGATTGAGATTTTCCAACGAATGCTGTACTTTCCCAGAGGAGAGGCCTGGGCAAAGAGTCTTTCGCTGTATGCTGGTTTCTCCCACTTTGATACATGGCCTAGCCAAGCAGAAGCAGCAGCGTACAGAACCGAGTCTGATTTCTAAGCAAATGGAGAGGGTGAAACTTGTCTTCCACCCGCCCGCTATTTTTGGCTATGCAGCCTCTCAGGTTTCAGGACTTTTCTTTAAGGCTGTTTACACATTCGCAACCCCGCTTCTCTCTCAGGAAGAGGGGATGCCGGGGAAAGAGGATTTCACTCCATGAGGGTTTATTACACCGTGCTTCGGAGACTATTTTCAGGTAAGCGGTATCAGCATCGCACAGAACAGACTCTGATTTCGCAAAGAATGCTGTGCTTTCCTAGAGGGGATGCCCAGGCAAAGAGGCTTTCGCTCTATGCGGGATTCTCCCACCGTGCTGCCAATACAAGGCTAAAGCAAGCAGCAACAGCAGCCCACAGAACCGACTCTTTTTTCCTAGCGATTGCTATGTTTTCGCAGAGGTTTTCAGCTTGGCCTGAACTGCACTTCGCTGCAACTTCCTCAGCAAGGATTTGGGCTTTTGCTCTGTCACTTCAGGGAAATAGATCTGCGGGAGAGCTGGTGCGTCTTGGGCCCTGCTTTCCCGGGCTCCATGGTCGCACCCTGGGTTCACCCTGCCAGGCCGCAATACGCAGACACAGCCACAAAACTGAAGCAGCGTGCGTGGCCTAGGAGGACACTCCATGCCAACGGCCATCTCCTGGCGTAGTAAGGTTTGACTTTTTGCTCTGGATTACAGGGGGACTCGGGGACTAGGCCAGTGCCTTACCTTAGTAAAGGAGAGGCGACAGGATCCCTGCACAGCGCCCGTGCACTGGGATGGTGAGTAGTGGGGGACTGTCCCCACTTCTTACCTGACACACCCCGGGCCAACCCCAAAGCTGCCACATCTTGGAGGAAGATGGCATCTGACTGCCCTTTCCTCCATGGAGCTGTATCTGCGAGTTCCTGGTATGGAGCCTGAGGCAAGCCCACCTCTGCCGTAGGGACAGGTGGCCTTGGAGATGCTGTCCCCTTGGGACAAGAGGCACAGAACCGGCCTGCCGTCTGCCCAGACTCCTTCCTGAAGGCGGAGTATGCGAGCCTGCCCTAGCCGTCCCCTCGTGTCTTCCTAAAGCCAGGCTTCCATCCCTACGCACAGGAAGCGGGTGAGGCTTGTCTTGCCACCGTCCCGCTGTTCTCGCCAGGGCAGATTCTCCTGCTTTGCCACTGTTTCCTGACAACACGGCAAACGGCTCCTTCTCTTCTCCCGTGGAGGCGTTCTGCTCCTACCCCAGAATTGCTCTTGGGGAGCACGGTGACTGCCGTGTCCCTATCCTTAAGGACCTTTCTAGATATGCATCCACACTTCTCTCTCAGGCAGTGGGGTTGCTAGGGTCAAGCATTTCGCTCTATGCGGGTTTCTTTAACCGAGCGGCGGAGACTAGCTCAGGCAAGAAGTAGCAGCATCCCACAAACCCGATTGAGATTTACCAACGAATGCTGTGCTTTCCTAGAAGAGAAGACTGGGCAAAGAGGCTTTCTCTGTATGCTGGTTTCTCCCACTTTGAGACTTGGCCTAGGCAAGCAGGAGCAGCAGCCCGCAGAACCGACTCTGATTTCTAAGCAGACGGAGAGGGTGACACTTGTCTTGCCACCCGCGCTCTTCTTGCCAATGCAGGCTCTCCTTTTACATGACCCTTTCCAGACAGCAAGGCCAAGGGCCCCTTCCCTTCTCCTGGATCTGCGTGCTATGCCTGGCCCAAACAGGCTCTGAGGGAGCGCAGTGACAGACGTTTCCCTTTACTAAAGGTTGTTTCCACAGGTGCAACCACGCTTCTCTCTCAGGCAGAGGGGATACACGGGCAAAGAGGTTTTCGCTCCATGCGGGTTTTTTACACCGTGCTTCGGAGACTATGTTCAGGCAAGCGGCATCAGCATCGCACAGAACCGACTCTGATTTCCGAAAGAATGCTGTGCTTTCCTCGAGGGGATGCCCAGGCAAAGAGGCTCTCGATCCCTGCGGGATTCTCCCACCATTCTGCCATTATTAGGCTAAGGCAAGCAACAACAACAGCCCACAGAACTGACTCTTTTTTCCTAGCGAATGCTATCCTTTCGCAGAGGTTTTCAGTTTGGTCTGAACCGCACTTCGCTGCTGCTTCCTCAGCAAGGCTTTGGGAGTTCGCTCTGTTGCGTCAGGGAAGTAGATCTGCGGAAGAGATGGTGCCTCTTGGGCGTTGTTTTCCCGGACTCCATGGTGGCACCTTGGGATCACCCTGCCAGGCTGAACTACGATGACACAGCCACAACCCTGCAGCAGCGTGCGTGGCCTAGGATGACACTCCATGCCAACTATCATCTCCTGGCGTAGTGAGATTGTCTTTTTGCTCTGGCGTTCTGGCAGTCTCAGAAACAAGGCGAGTGCCTTCCCCATAGGAGAGGAGAGGCGAGAGGATCCCTGCACAGCGCCCGTGCACTGGGATGAGGAGCTATGGGGGACTTTTCCCCCTTCTTCCCCGACACACCCCCTGCCACCCCAATAGTTGCCCCATCTTGGAGCAAGATGGCATCTGATTGCCCTTTCTTCCAGGGATCTGTATCTGTGAATTCCGGGTATGGAGCCTGGTGGCAAGCCCCCGTATGCCCTAGGGACAGGTGTCCGTGGAGATGCTGTCCCCTTGGGACATGAGGCACAAAACAGGCCTATCGTCTGCCCAGACTCCTTCCTCAGAGTGGAGTATGCACGCCTGCCCTAGCCGTCCCCTCCTGTTTTCCTAAAGCCAGGCTTCCATCTCTATGCACAATGAGCGGGTGACGCTTGTCTTGCCACCCTCCCGCTGTACTCCCAGGGCAGGCTCTCCTGCTTTGCGACTGTTTCCCGACAACAAGGCCAACGGTTCCTTCTCTGTCCTGGGGAGGCATTCTGCCTCTTCCCCAGACTTGCTCTTGGGGAGCACGGTGACAGCCGTGTCCCTATCCTTAAGGCCATTTCAAGATATGCATCCACGCTTCTCTCGCAGGCAGTGGGGATGCTAGGGCCAAGAGAATTTCGCTCCATGCGAGTTTCTTCTACTATGCTACGGAGACTATCTCAGGCAAGCAGCAGCAGCATCCCACAAACCCGATTCAGATTTCCCAACGAATGCTGTGCTTTCCCAGAGGAGAAGCCTGGGCAAAGAGGCTGTAACTATATGCTGATTTCTCCCACCTTGAGACTTGGCCTAGGCAAGCACGAGCAGCAGCCCGCAGAACGGACTCTGATTTCAAAGCAAACGGAGCGGGTGACATTTGTCTTGCCACACGCCTGCTGTTCTTGCCATGGCAGGCTCTCCTGATTCATGACTTTCCTTAAGGATGATTCCACAGGCGCAACCACGCTTCTCTCTCGGGTAGAGCAAATGCCCGGGCAAAGAGGATTTCACTCCAAGCGGGTTTATTACACCATGCTTCGGAGACTATGTTCAGGCAAGAGGCATCAGCATCTCACAGAACCGACTCTGATTTCCCAACGAATGCTGTTCTTTCCCTGAGGTGAAGTCTGGGCAAAGAGGCTTTCGCTGTATGCTGGTTTCTCCCACCTTGAGACTTGGCCTAGGCAAGCACGAGCAGCAGGGCACAGAACCGACTCTGATTTCTAAACAAACGGAGAGGGTGACCCTTGTCTTGCCACCCGCCCGCTATTCTTGCCTATGCAGGCTCTCCTGTTTCATGACTTTTCCTTAAGGCTGTTTCCACAGGCGCAACCACGCTTCTCTCTCAGGTAGAGGGGATGCCCGGGCAAAGAGGATTTCGCTGCATGCGGGTTTATTACACCGTTCTACAGAGACTATGTTCAGGCAAGCGGCATCAGCATCACACAGAACCGACTCTGATTTCCCAAAGAATGCTGTGCTTTCCTAGAGGGGATGCCCAGGCAAAGAGGCTTTCGCTCTATGAGGGATTCTCCCACCGTGCTGCCAATACTAGGCTAAAGTAAGCAACAATATCAGCCCACACAACCGCCTCTTCTTTCCTAGCGTTTGCTATGCTTTCGCAAAGGTTTTCAGCTTGGCCTGAACCGCACTGCGCTGCTGCTTCCTCAGAAAGGATTTGGGCGTTTGCTCTGTTGCATCAGGGAACTAGATCTGTGGTAGAGCTGGTGACTCTTGGTCCTTGCTTTCCCGGGCTCCATGATCGCATCCTGGGTTCACCCTGCCAGGGCGAACTACGCAGACACAGTCACAGGACTGCAGCTGCGTGCGTGGCCTAGGATGACAGTCCATGCCAACTGCCATCTCCTGGCGTAGTAAGGCTTGGCTTTTTGCTCTGGCGTACAGGCGGACTTGGAAACTAGGCCAGTGCCTTCCCCTTAGGAAAGGATAGGCGACAGGATCCCTGCACAGCGCCCGTGCACTGGGATGGGGAGCTGTGGAGGACTGTCGCCACTTCTTGCCCCACACACCCCCTGACAACCACAACGCTGCCACATCTTGTAGGAAGATGGCATCTAACTGCCCTTTCTTCCAGGGAGCTCTATCTACGAGTTCCAGTTATGGAGCCTGGTGGCAAGCCCACGTCTGCCCTAGGGAAAGTTGGCCTTGGAGATGCTGTCCCCTTGGGTCAAGAGTCACAGAACAGGCCTGCCTTCTGCTCAGACTCCTTCCTCATAATGGAGTATGCGCGCCAGCCCAAGCCATCCCCTCGTGTCTTCCTAAACCAAGGCTTCCGTCTCAGCTCAGGGAGTGGGTATCGATTGTCTTGCCACCGTCCACTGTTCTCGCCAGGGCAGGCTCTCCTGCTTTGCGACTGTTTCCTGACAACAAGGCCAACGGCTCATTCTCTTCTCCCGGGGAGGCGTTCTGCTCCTTCCCCAGACTTGCTCTTGGGGAGCACGGTGACAGCCGTGTGCCTATCCTTAAGGCCCTTTCCAGATGATCATCCACGCTTCTCTCTCAGGCAGTGGGGATGCTGGGGCCAAGAGAATTTCGCTCCATGCACGTTTCTTCAAACGTACTGCGGAGACTAGCTCAGGCAAGCAGCAGCAGCATCCCACAAACCCGTTTCAGATTTCCCAAGGAATGCTGTGTTTTACCAGAGGAGAAGCCTGGGCAAAGTGGCTTTCACTGTATGGTGGTTTCTCCCACATTGAGACTTGGGCTAGGCAAGCACGAGCAGCAGCCCGCAGAACCGACTCTGATTTCTAAGCAAACGGAGAGGGTGACACTTGTCTTGCCACCTGCCCGCTGTTCTTCCCTATGCAAGCTCTCCTGTTTCATGACTTTTCCTTAAGGCTGATTCCTTAGGCGCAACCACGCTTCTCTCTCAGGTAGAGGCGATGCCCGGGCAAAGAGGTTTTCGCTCCATACGGGTTTATTACACCCTGCTTTGGAAACTATGTTCAGGCAAGTGACATCAGCATCGCACAGAACCGACTCTGATTTTCCAAAGAATGCTGTGCTTTCCTAGAGGGGATGCCCAGGCAAAGAGGCTTTCGCTCTATGCGGGATGCTCCCACCGTGCTGCCAATAGTAGGCTAAAGCAAGCAGCAACAGCAGCCCACAGAACCGACTCTTTTTTCCCAGCGATTGCTATGCTTTCGCAGAGGTTTTCAGCATGGCCTGAACCGCACTTCGCCTCTACTTCCTCAGTAAGGATTTGGGCGTTTGCTCTGTCGCGTCAGGGAATTAGATCTGCGGGAGAGCTAGTGCTTCTTGGGCCTTGCTTTCCCGGGCTCTATGGTCGCATCCTGGGTTCACCCTACCAGGCGGAACTATGCGGACACAGCCATAAGCCTGCAGCAGCGTGCGTGGCCTATTATGACAATCCATGTCACTGCCATCTCCTGGCGTAGTAAGGCTTGGCTTATGATCTGGCGTTCAGGCAGACTCGGGGACTAGGCCAGTGCCTTCCCCATAGGAGAGGAGAGGCGACAGTATCCCTGCACAGAGCCCGTGCATTGCGATGGGGAGCTGTGGGGGACTGTCCCCACTTCTTCCCCGACACACACCCAGCCACCCCCACACTGCCACATCTTGGACTATGATGGCATCTGACAGCCCTTTCTTCAGGGAGCTGTATCTGCGAGTTCCGGGTATAGCACCTGGTGGCATGCCCACGTCTGCCCTAGGGACAGGTGTCCTTGGAGATGCTGTCCCCTTGGGACAAGAGGCACAGAACAGGCCTGCCTTCTGCCCAGACACCTTCCTCAGAGTGGAGTATGCGCACCTGAACTAGCCGTCCCCTCGTGTCTTCCTTAAGCCAGGCTTCCGTCTCTACGCACAGGGATCGGGTGACGATTGTCTTGCCACCATCCCGCTGCTCTCGCCATGGCAGACTCTCCTGCTTTGTGACTGTTTCTCGACAACAAGGCCAACGGCTCCTTCTCTTCTCACGGGGAGGCGTTCTGCTCCTTCCGCAGACTTGCTACTGGGAGGACGGTGACAGCCGTGTCCCTATCCTTAAGGCCCTTTCCAGATGTGCATCCACGCTTCTCTCTCAGGCAGTGGGGATGCTAAGGACAAGAGAATTTCGCTCCATGCTGGTTTCTTCCACCGTGCTATGGAGACTAGCTCAGGCAAGAAGCAGCAGCATCCCACAAAGCGCCTCAGATTTCCCAACGAATGCTATGCTTTCCCAGAGGAGAGGCCTGGGCAAAGAGGCTTTCGCTGTACGCTGGTTTCTCCCACCTTGAGACTTCGCCTAGTTAAACACGAGCAGCAGCCCGCAGAAGTGACTCTGATTTCTCAGCAAATGGAGAGGATGACACTCATCATGCCAGCTGCCCGCTCTTCTTGCCATGGCAAGTTCTCCTGTTTCAATACCGTTTCCAGACAGCAAGGCCAAGGGCCCCTTCTATTTTCCTGGACCGGCGTGCTACAGCAGGCCCGGCAATGCTCCCAAGGAGCACAGTAACAGACGTTTCCCTTTACTGAAGGCTGTTTCCGCTGGTGCAACCACGCTTCTCTCTGAGACAGAGAGGATGCCCAGGCAAAGAGGATTATGCTCCATGTGGCTTTATTACACCGTGCTTCGGAGACTAAGTTCAGGTAAGCAGCATCAGCATCGCACAGAACCGAATCTGATTTCCCAAAGAATGCTGTGCTTTCCCTGAGGGGATGCCCGGGGAGAAAGGCTTTCGCTCTATGAGGGTTTCTTCCACTGTGCTGCCAATACTAGGCTAGGCAAGCAGCAACAGCAGCCCTCAGAACCGACTCATTTTTCCCAGCGAGTGCTATGCTTTCCAAGAGGTTTTTAGCGCGGCCCGATCCGCACTTCGCTACTGCTTCTTCAACAAGACTTTGGGCGTGTGCTCTGTCACGTCAGGGAGTAGATCTGTGGGCGAGCTGGTGCATCTTGGGCCTTGCATTCCCGGGCTCCGTGGTTGCATCCTGGGTTCACCCTGCCAGGCCGAACTACGCAGACACAGCCACCACCCTGCAGCAGTGTGCGTGGCCAGGATAACAGTCCATGCCAACTGCCATCTCCTGGCGTAGTCAGGCTTCGCTTTTTTCTCTGGCATTCAGGCGGACTCGGGGAGTAGGCCAGTGCTTTCTTATTAGGAAAGGAGAGGCGACAGGATCCCTGCACAGCGCCTGTGCCCTGGGATGGGGAGCTGTGGGGGACTGTCCCCACCTCTTCCCTGACACACCCCGTGCCACCTCCAACGCTGCCACATCTTGGAGGAAGATGGCATCTGACCGCTCTTTTCCAGGGAGCTGTATCTGCGAGTTCCGGGTATGGCGCCTGGTGGAAAGCCCACGTCTGGCCTGGGACAGGTGGCATTGGAGATCTATCCCATTAGGGACAAGAGGCTTAGAAGAGGCCTGCCTTCTGCCCAGAATCCTTCCTCAGAGTGGAGTATGCGCACCTGCCCTAGCCGTCCCCTCGTGACTTCCTTAAGCCAGGCTTCCGTCTCTACACACAGGGAGTGGGTGTCGATTGTCTTGCCACCATCCCGCTGTTCTTGCCAGGGCAGGCTCTCCTGCTTTGCGACTGTTTCCGGACAACAAGTCAACGGCTCCGTCTCTTCTCCTGGTGAGGCGTTCTGCTCCTTCCCCAGTCTTTCTCCTAGGAGCACGGTGACAGCCGTGTCCCTATCCTTAAGGCCCTTTCCAGTTGTGCATCCACGCTTCTCTCTCAGGCTGTGGGGATGCAAGGGCCAAGAGAATTTCGCTCCATGCGGGTTTCCTCCACCGTGCTACGGAGACGAACTCAGGAAGAAGCTGCAGCACTCCCAAAGCGATTCAGATTTCCCAACGAATGCTGTGCATTTCCAGAGGAGAAGCCTGGTCGAAGAGGCTTTCACTGTACATTGGTTTCTCCTACCTTGAGACATTCCCTAGGCAAGCACGTGAAGCAGCCCGCAGAAGCGACACTGATTTCTTAGAAAATGGAGAGGGTGACACTTGTCGTGACAGCTGTCCGCTGTTCTTGCCATGGCAGGCTCTCCTGTTTCATGACCGTTTCCAGACAGCAAGGCCAAGGGCCCCTTTTCATCCAGGAACTGCGTGCTACGCCTGGCCCATCAATGCTCTAAGAGAACACAGTAACCGACGTTTCCCGTGCCTTAAGGCTGTTTCCACAGGCTCAACCGCGCTTCTGTCTCAGGCAGAGGGGATGCCCAGGCAAAGAGGACTACGCTCCATGTGGGTATATTACACGGTGCTTCAGAGACTATGTTCAGGCAAGCGGCATCAGTATCGCACAGAACCGACCCTGATTTCCCAAAGAATGCTGTGCTTTCCCTGAGGGGATGCCCGGGGAAGAAGGCTTTCGCTCTATGCGGGTTTCTCCCACCGTGCTGCCAATACTAGGCTAAGGCAAGCAGCAACAGCAGCCCACAGAACCGACTCTTTTTTCCCAGCGACTGCTATGCTTTCCCAGAGGTTTTCAGCTTGGCCAGATCCGCACTTTGCTGCTGCTTCTTTAGCAAGGCTTTGGGAGTGTGCTCTGTCACGTCAGGGAAGTAGATCTCTGGGAGTGCTGGTGCGTCTTGGGCCTTGCTCTCCCGGGCTCCATGGTCGCATCCTGGTTCACCCAGCCAGGCCGACCTATGCAGACACAGCCACCACCCTGCAGCAGCGTGCATGGCCTAGGATGACACTCCATGCCAACTGCCATCTCCTGGCGTAATAAGGCTTGGCTTTTGATCTGGCGTTAGGCGGACTCGGAGACTAGGCCAGTGCCTTCCCCTTAGAAAGGATAGGCAACAGGATCCCTGCACAGCGCCCGTGCAATGGGATGAGGAGCTGTGGGGACTGTCAGACTTCTCCCCAGTTACAGCCCCAGCCACCCCCAAAGCTCCCACATCTTGGAGGAGGATGGTATCTGACTGCCCTTTCTTCCAGGGAGCTGTATCTGCGAGTTCCATGTACGGCACCTGGTGGCAAGCCCACGTCTGCCCTAGGGACAGGTGGCCTTGGAGATGCTGTCCCCTTGGGACAAGAGGCACAGAACAGGCCTGCCTTCTGCCCGGACTCCTTCCTCCGAGTGGAGTATGCGCACCTGCCTTAGCCGTTCCCTCTTGTCTTCCTTAAGCCAGGCTTCTGTCTCTACGCACAGGGAGGGGGTGAAGATTGTCTTGCCACCAACCCGCTGTTCTCGCCAGGGTAGGTCTCCTGCTTTGGGACTGTTTCCCGACAACAAGGCCAAGGGCTCCTTCTCTTCTCCCGGGGAGGCGTTCTGTTCCAGTCCCAGAGTTGCTCCTAGGAGCACGTGACAGCCGTGTCCCTATCCTTAATGCCTGTACCAGATGTGCATCCTCGATTCTCTCTCAGGCAGTGGGGATGCTAGGGCCAAGAGAATTTCGCTCCTTGCGGGTTTCTTCCACAGTGCTGCGGAGACTAGCTCATTCAAGCAACAGCAACATCCCACAAAGTGCATCAGATTTCCCAACGAATTCTCTGCATTCCCAGAGGAGAAGCCTGGGCAAATTGGCTTTCACTGTATGGTGGTTTCTCCCACCTTGAGACTTGGCCTAGGCAAGCACGAGCAGCAGCCCGCAGAAGTGACTCTTATTTCTCAGCAAATGGAGAGGGTGACACTTGTCTTGCCACCTGCCCGATATTCTTGCCTATGCAGGCTCTCCTGTATCATGACTTTTCCTTTAGGCTGTTTCCACAGGTGCAACCACACTTCTCTCTCAGGTAGAGAGGATGCCCAGGCAAAGAGGATTACGATCCATGCAGGTTTACTACACAGTGCTTCGGAGACTATGTTCAGGGAAGCGGTATCAGCATCACACAGAACAGACTCTGATTTCCCAAAGAATGCTATGCTTTCCCTGAGGGGATGCCCGGGGAAAAAGGCTTTCGCACTATGCCGGTTTCTCCCACCGTTCTGCCAATACTAGGCTAAGGCACGCAGTAACAATATCCCACACTACCGACTCTTTTTTTCCCAGCACTGCTATGCTTTCCCAGAGGTTTTCAGGTTGGCCCGATCCGCACTTCGCTACTGCTTCGCAGCAAGGCTTTGGGCGTTTGCTCTGTCGCGTCAGGGAAGTAGATCTGCGGAAGAGCTGGTGCCTCTTGGGCATTGCTTTCCCGGGCTCCGAGGACGCAACCTGGGTTCACCCTGCCAGGCCGAACTACGCAGACACAGCCACCACCCTGCAGCTGCGTGCGTGGCCTAGGATGACAGTCCATGCCAACTGCCATCTCCTGGCATAGTAAGGCTTTGCTTTCTGTTCTGGCGTTCAGGCGGACTCGGGGAATAGGCCAGTGCCTTCCCCTTAGGAAAGGAGACGCGAGAGGATCCCTGCACAGCGCCCGTGCACTGGGATGGGGATCTGTGGGGGACTGTCCCCACTTCTTCCCCGACACACACCCTGCCTCTCCTAACGCTGCCACATCTTGGAGGAAGATGGCATCTGACTGCCCTTTCTTCCAGGGAGCTGTATCTGCGAGTTCTGATTATGGCGCCTGGTGGCAAGCCCAAGTCTGCCCTAGGGACAGGTGGCCTTGGAGAATCTGTCCCCTTGGGACAGGATGCACAGAACAGGCCTGCCTTCTGCCCAGAGTCCTTCCTCTGAGTGGAGCATGCGCGCCTGCCTTAGCCGTTCCCTCTTGTCTTCCTCAAGGCAGGCTTCCGTCTCTATGCACAGGGAGCGGGTGACGATTCTCTTGCCACCAGCCCACTTTTCTCGCCAGGGTAGGCTCTCCTTCCTTGCGACTGTTTCCCGACAACAAGGCCAAGGTCTCCTTCTCTTCTCTCTGGCAGGCGTTCTGTTCCTGTCCCAGAGTTGCTCCTAGGAATACAGTGACAACCGTGTCCCTATCCTTAAGGCAATTTCCAGATGTGCATCCACGCTTCTCTCTCAGGCACGGGGATGCTAGGGCCAAGAGAATTTCGCTCCATGCGGGTTACTTCCACCCTGCTGCAGAGACTACCTCAGGCAAGCAACAGCAGCATCCCACAAAGCGCCTCAGATTTCCCAACGAATTCTGTGCTTTCACAGAGGAGAAGCCTGGGCAAAGAGGCTTTCGCTGTATGCTGGTTTCACCCACCTTGAGACTTGGCCTAGTCAAGCACGTGCAGCAGCCCGAAGAACCGACTCTGATTTCTAAGGAAACGGAGAGGGTGACACTTGTCTTGCCACCCGCCCGCTATTTTTGCCTATGCAGGCTCTCCTGTTTCATGACTTTTCCTTAAGGCTGTTTCCACAGGTGCAACCACGCTTCTCTCTCAGAGGGGATACCCAGGCAAAGAGGATTTCGCTCCATGCGGGTTTATTACACCTTGCTTCGGAGACTATGTTCAGGCAAGCGGCATCAGCATCGCACAAATCCGACTCTGATTTCCCAATGAATGCTGTGCTTTCCCTGAGGGGATGCGCGGGGAAAAAGGCTTTCGCTCTATGCGGGTTTCTCCAACCGTGCTGCCAATACTTGGCTAAGGCAAGCAGCAACAGCATCCACAGAACCGACTATTTTTTCCCAGCGACTGCTATGCTTCTCAGAGGTTTTCAGCTTGGCCCGATCCGCACTTCGCCGTTGCTTCTTAAGCAATGCTTTTAGCGTTTGCTCTCGCGACAGGGAAGTAGATCTGCGGGAGAGCTGGTGCCTCTTGGGCCTTGCTTTCCTGGGCTGCATGGTCGCATCCTGGATTCACCCTGCCAGGCCTAACTACGCATACACAGCCACCACCCTGCAACTGCGTGCGTGGCCTGGATGACAGTCCATGCCAAATGCCATCTCCTGGCATAGTAAGGCTTGGCTTTTTGCTCTGGCCTTAATGCGGACTCGGGGAATAGGCCAGTGCCTTCCCTTTAGGAAAGGAGAGGCGACAGTATCCCTGCACAGCTCCCATGCACAGGGATGGTGAGCTGTGGGGGACTTCGCCACTTCTTCAAAGACACACACCCTGCCACCCACAACGCTGCCATATCGTGGAAGAAGATGACATCTGACTGCCCTTTCTTCCAGGGAGAGGTTTCTGCGTGTTCCGGGTATGGCGCCTGGTGGTAAGCCCACGTATGCCCTAGGGACAGGTAGCCTTGGAGATGCTTTCCCCTGGGAACAAGAGGCACAGTACAGGCCTGCCTTCTGCCCAGACTCCTTCCTCAGAGTGAGTATGCGCGCCAGCCCTAGCCGCACAGAACCGACTCTGATTTCCGAACGAATGCTGTGCTTTCCCAGAAGAGAAGGCTGGGCTAAGAGGCTTTCACTGTTTGCTGGTTTCTCCCACCTTGAGATTTGGCCTAGGCAAGCACGAGCAGCAACCCGCAGAACCGACTCTTATTTCTAAACTAACGCAGAGGGTGACACTTGTCTTTCCAAACGTTCACTATTTTTGCCTATGCAGGCTCTCTTGTTTCAGGACTTTTCCTTAAGGCTGTATCCACAGGCGCAACCACGGTTCTCTCTCAGGTAGAGGGGATGCCCGTACAAAGAGGATTTCGCTCCATGCGGGTTAATTACACCGTGCTTCGGAGACTATGTTCAGGCAAGCGGCATCAGCATTGCACAGAACCGAATCTGATTTCAAAAAGAATGCTGTGCTTCCCTAGAGCGATGCCCAGGCAAGAAGGCTTTCGCTCTATGTGGGATTCTCCCACCGTGCTGCCAATACCAGGCTAAGGCAAGCAGCAACAGCAGCCCACAGAACCGACTCTATTTTCCTAGTGACTGTTATGCTTTCGCAGAAGTTTTCAGCATGGCCTGAAACGCACTTCGCTGTTGCTTCCACAGCAAGGCTTTGGGCCTTTGCTCTGTCGCGCCAGGGAGTAGATCTGCTGGAGAGCTTGTGTCCCTTGGTCCTTGCTTTCCCGGGCTCCATGGTCGCATCCTGGCTTCACCCTGCCAGGCCGAACTACGCAGATCCAGCCACAACCCTGCAGTACGGTGCGTGGCCTAGGATGACAGTCCATGCCAACTGCAATCTCCTGGCGTAGTAAGGTTTGGCTTTTTGCTCTGACGTTCAGGCGGACTCGTGGACTAGGCCAGTGCCTTCCCCTTAGGAGAGGAGAGGCGACAGGATCCCTACACAGCGCCCGTGCACTGGAATAAGGATCTGTGGGGGACTGGCCCCACTTTTTCCCCGACACACCCGCTGCCACCCCCAACGCTGCCACCTCTTGTAGGAAGATGGCATCTGACTGCCCATTCTTCCAGGGAGCTTTATCTGCGAGTTCCCCGTATCGAGCCTGGTGGCAAGCTCATGTCTGCCCTAGGGACAGGTGGCCGTGGAGATGCTGTCCCCTTGGGACAAGAGGCACAGAACAAGAATGCTGTCTGCCCAGACTCTTTTCTCAGAGTGGAGTATGCGCGCCTGTACTAGCCGTCCCCTCGTGTCTTTCTAAAGCCAGGCTTCTGTCCCTACGCACAGGAATTGGGTGATGCATGTCCTGCCACCGTCCCGCTGTTCTCGCCAGGGCAGGCTCTCCTGCTTTGCGACTGTTCCCGACAACAAGGCCAACGGCTCCTTCTCTTCTCCCGGGGAGGCGTTCTGCTCCTTCCCCAGACTTGCTCTTGTGGAGCATGGTGACAGCCGTGTCCTTATCCTTAACGCCCTTTCCAGATGTGCATCTACACTTCTCTCTCAGGCAATGGGGATGCTAGGCCTGAGAGAATTTGGCTCCATGCCGGTTCTTCCACCGTACTGCGGAGACTAGCTCAGGCAAGCAGCAGCAGCATCCCACAAACCCATTTCAGATTTCCCAACGAATGCGGTGCTTTCCCAGAGGAGAAGCCTTGGCAAAGAGGCTTTCGCTGTATGCTGGTTTCTCCCACCTTGATACTTGGCCTAGGCAAGCACGAGCAGCAGCCCGCAGAACCGACTCTGATTTCTAAGGAAACAGAGGGTGACACTTGTCTTGCAAACCGCCCGCTATTCCGTCCTATGCAGGCTCTCCTCTTTCATGACTTTTCCTTAAGGCTGTTCCGGGTATGGCGCCTGGTGGAAGGCCCACATCTGCCCTAGGGACAGGCGGCCTTGGAGATGCTGTCCCCTTGGGACAAAAGGCACAGAACTGGCCTGCTTTCTGCCAAGACTCCTTCCTCAGAATGGAGTATGAGCGTCTGCCCTAGCCGTCCCCTCGTATCTTCCTTTAGCCAGGCTTCCGACACCACGCACAAGGAGCGGGAGTCGATTGTCTTGTCACCATCCCGCTGTTCTCGCCAGGGCAGGATCTCCTGATTTTCGACTGTTTCCCGACAAAAAGGCCAACGGCTCCTTCTCTTCTCCCGGGGAGGCGTTCGACTTCTTCCCCAGACTTGCTCCTGGGAGCAGGGTGACAGCCATGTCCCTATCCCTTAGTCCCTTTCCAGATGTGCATCCATGCTTCTCCCTCAGGCAGTGGGGATGCTAGGGCCAAGAGAATTTCGGTCCATGCGGGTTTCTTCCACTGTGCTGCATAGACTAGCTCAGGCAAGGAGCAGCATCCCACAAACCTGATTCAGATTTCCCAACGAATGCTGTGCTTTCCCAGAGGAGAAGCCTGGGCAAAGAGGCTTTCACTGTACGGTGGTTTCTCCCACCTTGAGACTTGGCCTAGGCAAACACGAGCAGCAGCCCGCAGAACCGACTCTGATTTCTAAGCAAACGGAGAGGGTGACACTTGTCTTGCCACCCGCCCGCTATTCTTGACAATGCAGGCTCTCCTGTTACATGAACCTTTCCAGACAGTAAGGCCAACGGCCCGTTCTCTTCTCATGGAGCGGCGTGCTACGCCTGGCCCAGACATGCTCTCAGGGAGCGCAGTGACAGATGTTTCCCTTTCCTTATGGCTGTTTCCACAGGCGCAACCACGTTTCTCTATCAGGCAGAGGGGATGCCCGGGTAAAGTGGATTTCGATCCATGCGGGTTTATTACACCGTGCTTCGGAGACTATGTTCAGGCAAGCGGCATCAGCATCGCACAGAACCGACTCTGATTTCCCAAAGAATGCTATGCTTTCCTAGAGGGGATGCCCAGGCAAAGAGGTTTTCGCTCAATGCGGGATTCTCGCACAGTGCTGCCAATAGTAGGCTAAGGAAATAGCAACAACAGCACACAGAACCGTCTCATTTTTCCTAGCGACTGCTATGCTTTCGCAGAGGCTTTCAGCTTGGCCTGAACCGAACTTCCTAGCTGCTTCCTCAGTAAGGCTTTGGGCGTTCGCCCTGTCGCGTCAGGGAAGTAGAACTGCGGGAGAGCTGGTTCCTCTTGGGCTTTGCTTTCCCGGGCTCCATGGTCAGACCCTGGGGTCATACTGCCATGCTAAACTACGCAGACACAGCCACAACCCTACAGCAGCATGCGTGGCCTAGGATGACACTCCATGCCAACTAACATCTCCTGGCCTAGTAAGGCTTGGCTTTTTGCTCTGGCGTTCAGGCGGACTCGGGGACTAGGCCAGTGCCTTCTCCTTAGGAAAGGAAAGGCGACAGGATCCCTGGACTGCGCCCGTACACTTGGATGGGGAGCTGTGTGGGCTGTCCCCACTTCTTCCCCGACAGACCTCCTGCCACCCCCAAGGCTTCCACATCTTGGAGGAAGATGGCATCCGACTGACCTTTCTTTTAGGGCACTGTATCTTCGAGTTCCGGGTATGGCGCCTGGTGGCAGGCCCTCGTCTGCCCTAGGGACAGGTGGCCGTGGAGATGCTCTGCCCTTGGGAAAAGATGCACAAAAGAGGCCTGCTGTCTGTCCAGACTCCTTCCTCAATGTGGAGTTGCGCGCCTGCCCTAACCGTCCCCTCGTGTCTTCCTAAAGCCAGGCTTCCGTCCCTATGCACAGGTATCGGGTGACGCATGTCTTCCCACTGTCCCGCTGTTCTCGCAAGGGCAGGCTCTCCTGCTATGCGACTGTTTCCCAACAACAAGGCCAACGGCTCCTTCTCTTCTCCCGGGGAGGCGTTCTGCTCCTTCCCCAGACTTTTTCTTGGGGAACACGGTGCCAGCTGTGTCCCTATCCTTAAGGCCCTTAATAGATGTGCATCCACGCTTCTCTCTCAGGATGTGGGGATGCTAGTGCCAAGAGAATTGCAGTCCAGGCGGGTTTCTTCCACCGGGCTGCGGAGACTAGCTCAGCCAAGCAGCAGCAGCATCATACAAACCCGATTCAGATTTCCCAACGAATGTTGTACTTTCCCATACTAGAAGCCTGGGAAAATAGGCTTTCTCTGTATGCTGGTTTCTCCCACTTTCAGACTTGGACTAGGCAAGCAGGAGCAGCATCCCGCAGAACCAACTCTGATTTTTAAGCAAACAGAGAGGGTGACACTTGTCTTGCCACCCGCCCGCTATTATTGCCTATGCAGGCTCACCTGTTTCTTGACTTTTCCTTAATGCTGTTTTCACAGGCGCTACCACACTTCTCTCTCAGGTATAGGGGATGCATGGGCAAAGAGGATTTTTGCTCCATACGGATTTATTACACCGTGCTTCGGAGACTATGTTCAGGCAAGCGGCATCAGCATCGTAAAGAAGCGACTCTGATTTCCCAAAGAATGCTGTGCTTTCCTAGAGGGGATGCCCAAGCAAAGAGGCTTTTGCTCTAAGCGGGATTCTCCCACCGTGCTGCCAATACTAGGCTAAGGCAAGAAGCAACAGCAGCCCACAGAACTGACACTTTTTTCCCAGCGACTGCTATGCTTTCCCAGAGGTTTTCAGCTTTGCCCGATCCGCACTTCGCTGCTGCTTCTTCAGCAAGGTTTGGGCGTATGCTCTGTCGCGTCAGGAAAGTAGATCTACGGGAGAGCTGGTGCGTCTTGGGCCTTGCTTCCCGGGCTCCATGGTCGCATCCTGGGTTCACCCTGCCAGGCAAAACTACGCAGACTCAGCCACCACACTGCAGCGGGGTGTGTGGCCTCGGATGACAGCCCATGCCACCTGCCATCTCCTTGCGTAGTAAGGCTTGGCTTCTTGCTCTGGCGGAAGTCCTGAAGGCGGACTCGGGGACTAGGCCACTGCCTCCTCTTAGGAAAGGAGAGGCGACAGGATCCCTGCACAGCGACCGTGCACTGTGATGGGGAGTTGTCCGGGACTGTCCATACTTCTTCCCGACACACCCCCTGCTACCCCCAACGCTGCAACATCTTGTTGGAAGATGGCATCTGACGACCCGTTTTTCCAGGGAGCTGTAACTGAGAGTTCCGGGTATGGCGCCTGATGCCATGCCAACGTCTGCCCTAGGGAGAGGTGCCCTTGGAGATGCTGTAACCTTGGGACAAGAGGCACAGAACAGGCCTGCCTTCTGCCCAGAGTCCTTCCTTAGAGTGAAGTATGCGCTCATGCCCTAGCCATCCCCTCGTGTCTTCCTAAAGCCAGGCTTCCGTCACTACGCACAGGGAGCGGGTGACAATTGTCTTTCCACCATCCCGCTGTACTCGTCAGGGCAGGCTCTCCTGCTTTGCGACTGTATCCCGACAAGAAGGCCAACGGTTCCTTCTCTTCTCCCGGGGAGGCGTTCTGTTCCTTCCACAACTTGCTCCTGGGAGCACCGTGACATCCGTGTCCCTATCCTTAAGGCCCATTCCTGATGTGCATCCACGCTTCTCTCTCAGGCAGTAGGGATTCTAAGGCCAAGAGAATTTCGCTCCATGCGGGTTTCTACCACCGTGCTACGGAGAATAGCTCAGGCAAGAAGCAGCAGCATCCCAAAAAGCGACCCAGATTTCTCAAGGATTGCTGTGCTTTCCCAGAGGAGAAGCCTGGGCAAAGAGGCTTTCGCTGTATGGTGGTTTCTGCCACTTTGAGGCTTGGCCTAGGCAAGCACGAACAGCAGCCCGCAGAAGTGACTCTGATTTCTAAGCAACCGGAGAGGGTGACACTTGTCTTGCCACGCGCCCGCTATTCTTGCCTATGCAGGCTCTCCTGTTTCATGACTTTTCCTTAGGCTTTTTCCACAGGTGCAACCACGCTTCTCTCTCAGGAAGAGGGGATGCCCGGGAAAAAGAGGATTTCGCTCCATGCGGGTTTATTACACTGTGCTTCGGAGACTATGTTAGGTAAGCGGCATCAGCATCGCACAGAACCGAAACTGATTTCCCAAAGAATGCTGTGCTTTCCTAGAGGGAATGCCCAGGCAAAGAGGCTTTCTCTCTATGCGGGTTCCTCCAACCGTGCTGCCAATACTAGGCTAAGGCAAGCAGCAACAGCAGCCCACAGAACCGACTCTTTTTTCCTAGCCCTTGCTATGCTTTCGCAGAGGTTTTCAGTTGGCCTGAACCGCACTTCGCTGCTGCCTCCTCACCAAGGCTTTGGGCGTTTGCTCTGTCGCTGCAGGGAAGTAGATCTGCAGGAAAGCTGGTGCCTCTTGGGCCTTGCTTTTCTGAGCTCCATGGTCGCACCCTGGGTTCACCCTGCTAGGCCGAACTACGCAGACACATCCACAACCGGCAGCAGCGTACATGGCCTAGGATGACACTCCATGCCAAATGCTATCTAATGGTGTAGTAAGGCTTGGCTTTTTGCTCTGGCGTTCAGGCGGACACGGAGACTAGGTCAGTGCCTTCCCCTTAGTAGAGTAGAGGCGACAGGATCCCTGCAGAGGGCCCGTGTACTGGGATGGGGAGCTGTGAGGGACTGTCCACACTTCTTCCCCGACACACCCCCTGCTACCCCCAACGCTGCCACATCTTGGAGGAAGATGGCATCTGACTGCCCTTTCTTCCAGGGAGCTTTATCTGCGAGTTCCGGGTATGGCGCCTGGTGGCAGGCCCACGTCTGCCCTAGGGACAGGCGGCCTTGGAGATGCTGTCGCCTTGGGAAAAATGTCACAGAACAGGCCTGCCGTCTGCCCAGACTCCTTCCTCAGAGTGGAGTATGTGCGCCTGCCCTAGCCGTCCCCTCGTGTCTTCCTAAAGCCAGGCTTCCGTCCCTACGCACAGGAAGCGGGTGCGGCTTGTCTTGCCACCGTCCTGCTGTTCTCGCCAGGGCAGGCTCTCCAGCTCTGCCACTGTTTCCGGACAACAAGGCCAACGACTCCATCTCTTCTCCCGGGGAGGCGTTCTGCTCCTTCCCCAGACTTGATCTTGGGGAGCACGGTGACAGCCGTGTCCCTATCCTTAAGGCCCTTTCCAGATGTGCATCCACGCTTCTCTCTCAGGCAGGGGGGAAGCTAGGGCCAAGAGAATTTCGCTCCATCCAGGTTTCTTCCAACGTGCTGCGGAGACTAGCTCAGGCAAGCAGCAGCATCCCACAAACCCGATTCAGATTTCCCAACGAATGCTGTGCTTTCCCAGAAGAGAAGCCTGGGCAAGAGGCTTTCGCTGTATGCTGGTTTCTCCCACCTTGAGACTTGGCCTAGGCAAGCAGGAGCAGCAGCCCTCAGAACCGACTCTGATTTCTAAGCAAACGGAGAGGGTGACACTTGACTTGCCTCCCGCCAGCTATTCTTGCCTATGGAGGCTCTCCTGTTTCATGACTTTTCCCTAAGGCTGTTTTCACAGGCGTAACCACGCTTCTCTCTCAGGCAGAGGGGATGCCCGGGCAAAGAAGATTTCGCTCCATTCGGGTTTATCACACTGTGCTTCGGAGACTATATTCAGGCAAGCGACATCAGCATCGCACAGAACCGACTCTGAATTCCCAAACAATGCTGTTCTTTCCTAGAGGGGATGCCCAGGAGAAGAGGCTTTCACTCTATGCGGGATTCTCCCACTGTGCTGCCAATACTAGGCTAAGGCAAGCAGCAACATCAACCCACAGAACCGACTCTTTTTTCCTAGCGACTGCTATGCTTTCGCCGAGGTTTTCAGTTGGCCTGAACCTCACTTCGCTGCTTCTTCCTCAGCGTGGCTTTGGGCATCGCCTCAGGGAAGTAGATGGGCAGGAGAGCTAGTGCCTCTTGAGCCTTGCTTTCCCAGGATCCATGGTCGCACCCTGGGTTCAGCCTGCCAGGCCGAACAAGGCAGAAACATCCACAACCCTGCAGCAGCGTGCGTGGCCTAGGATGACACTCCATGGCAACTGCCACCTCCTGGCGTAGTAAGAGTTGGTTTTTAGCTCTGGCGTTCAGGCGGACTCGGGGACTAGGCAAGTGCTATCCCCTTAGGAAAGGAGAGGCGACCGCATCCCTGCACAGCGCCCGTGCACTGGGATGGGGAGCTGTGGGGGACTCTCCCCACTTCTACCCAGACTGACCTCCTGCCACCAGCAACGCTGCCACATCTTGGAGGAAGATGGCATTGACTGCCCTTTCTGCCAGGGAGCCGTATCTCCGAGTTCCGGATATGGTGCCTGGTGGCAAGCCCACGTCTGCCCTAGGGACAAGTGGCCTTGGAGATGCTGTCCCCTTGGGACAAGAGGCACAGAACAGGCCTGCCATCTACCCAGACTCCATCATCAGAGTGGAGTATGCACGCCCTCCGTAGCCGTCTCCTCATGTCTTCCTTAAGCCAGGCTTCTGTCTCTACGCAGAGGGAGCAGGTGATGATTGTCGTGCCACCATCCCGCTGTTCTCACCAGGGCAGGCTCTCCTGCTTTGCGACTGTTTCCCGACAACAAGGCCAACGGCTCCTTCTCTTCTCCCGGGCAGGCATTCTTCTCCTTCCCCAGACTTGCTCCTGGGAGCACGGTGACAGCCGTGTCCCCATCCTTAAGGCCCTTTCCAGATGTGCATGCCCGCTTCTCTCTCCGGCCGTGGGGATGCTAGGGCCAAAGAATTTCGCTCCAGGCGGTTTTCTTCCACCGTTCTGCGGAGACTAGCTCAGGCAATCAACAGCAGCATCCCACAAAGCGACTCAGATTTCCAAACGAATGCTGTGATTTCCCAGGGGGGAAGCCTGGGCAAAGAGGCTTTCGCTGTATGGTGGTTTCTCCCACCTTGAGACTTGTCCTAGGCAAGCACGAGCAGCAGCCCACAGAAGCGAATCTGATTTTTCTGCAAATGAAGAGGGTGACAATTGTGCCAGGTGCCCATTGTTCTTGCCATGTCAGGCTCTCGTGTTTCATGACAGTTTCCAGACAGCTAGGCCAAGGGCCCCTTCTCTTCTCCCGGAGCGGCATGCTACGCCTGGCACAACAATGCTCACAGGGAGCACAGTAACAGACTTTTCCCTTTTAAGGCTGTTTCTACAGGTGCAACCAGGCTTCTCTCTCAGGCAGAGGTGATGCCCAGGCAAAGAGGATTACGCTCCATGCGGGTTTATTACACCGTGCTTCGGAGACTATGTTCAGGCAAGCGGCATCAGCATCGCATGGAACCGACTCTGATTTCCCAAAGAATGCGGTGCTTACCTACGAACTACGCAGACACAGCCACCACCCTGCAGCCGCGTGGGAGGCCTAGGATGACAGTCCATGCCAACTGCCATCTCCTGGCGTAGTAAGGCTTGGCTTTTTGCTCTGGCGTTCAGGCGGACTTGGGGACTAGGCCAGTGCTATCCCCTTAGGAAAGGAGAGGCGACCAGATCCCTGCACAGCGCCCGTGCACTGGGGTGGGTCCTGTGGGGGACTGTCCCCACTTCTTCCCCGACACACCCCCTGCCACCCCCAACACTGCCACATCTTGGAGGAAGATGGCATCTGACTGCCCATTCTTCCAGGGAGCTGTATCTGCGAGTTCCGGGTATGGCGCCTGGTGGCAAGCCCACGTCTGCCCTAGGGACAGGTGGCCTTGGAGATGATGTCCCCTTGGGACAAGAGGCACAGTACAGGCCTAACTTCTGTCCAGAATCCTTCATCAGAGTGGAGAATGCGTGCCAGGCCGAGCCGTCCCCTCATGTCTTCCTAAAGCCAGCTTCTGTCTCTACGCACAGCAGCGGGTGACGCTTGTCTTGTCACCGTCCCGCTGTTCTCACCAGGGCAGGCTCTCCTGCTTTTCAACTGTTTCCCAACAACAAGGCCAACGGCTCCTTCTCTTCTCCCGGGGAGGCGTTCTGCTCTTTCCCCAATCTTGCTCTTGATGAGCAAGGGAAAGCCGTGTCCCGATCCTTAAGAACCGACAATGATTTCTAAGCAAACGGAGAGGCTAACACTTGTCTTGCCACACGCCCGCTGTTCCTGCCATGCCAGGCTCTCCTGTTTCATGACATTGCCTTAAGGCTGATTCCACAGGCGCAAGCACGCTTCTCTCTCAGGTAGAGGGGATGCCCGGGCAAAGAGGATTTCGCTCCATGTGGGTTTATTACACCGTGCTTCGAAGACTATTTTCAGGTAAGCGGCATCAGCATCGCACAGAACCGACTTGATTTCCCAACGAATGCTGTGCTTTCCCAGAGGAGAAGCCTGGGCAAAGAGGCTTTCGCTGTATGCTGGTTTCTCCCTCCTTGAGACTTGGCCTAGGCAAGCACGAACAGCTGCCCGCATAACCGACTCTGATTTCTAAGCAAATGGAGAGGGTGACACTTGTCTTGCCACCTGCCCGCTATTCTTGCCTATGCAGGCTCTCCTGTTACATGACTTTTTTAAGACTGTTTCCACAGGCGCAACCACACTACTCTCTCAGGTAGAGGTGATGCCCGAGCAAAAAGGATTTCGCTCCATGCGAGTTTATTACACCGTGCTTTGGAGACTATTTACAGGCAAGCGGCATCAGCATCGCACAGAACCGACTCTAATTTCCTATAGAATGCTGTGCTTTCCTAGAGGTGATGCCCAGGCAAGAGGCTTTTGCTTTATGCGGGATTATCCCACCGTGCTGCCAATACTATGCTAAAGCAAGCAGCAACAGCAGCCCACAGAACCAACACTTTTTTCCTTGCGATTGCTATGCATTCTCAGAGGTTTTCAGCTTGGCCTGAACCGCACTTCGCTGCTGCTTCCTCAGAAAGGCTTTGGGCGTTTGCTCTGTCGCGTCAGGGAAGTAGATCTGCAGGAGATCTGGTGCTTCTTGGGCCTTGCTTTCCCGGGCTCCATGGTCGCATCCTGGGTTCACCCTGCCAAGCAAACTATGCAGACACAGCAAGAACCTTCCAGCAGCGTGCGTGGCCTAGGATGACCGTCCATGCCAACTGCCATCTCCTGGCGTAGTAAGGCTTGGCTTTTTGCTCTGGAGTTCAGAGGCACTCGGGTACTAGGCCAGTGCCTTCACTTATGAAAGGAGAGTCGACAGGATCCCTGCACAGCGCCTGTGCACTGGGATGGGAGATGTGGGGGAAGGTCCCCACTTCTTTCCCGACACACCACCTGCCACCCCAACGCTGCCACATCTTGGAGGAAGATGGCAACTGACTGCCCTTTCTTCCAGGTTGCTGTATCTTCGGGTTCCAGGTATAGCGCCTGGTGGAATGCCCACGTCTGCCCTAGGGACAGGTGGCCTTGGAGATGCTGTCCCCTAGGGACAAGAGGCACAGAACAGGCCTGCCATCTGCCCAGACTCTTTCCTCAGAGTGGAGTATGCACGACAGCCCTAGTCGTTACCTCGTGTCTTCCTTAAGCCAGGCTTCCGTCTCTACGAACAGGGAGCGGGTAACTCTTGTCTTGCCAGGGTCCCGCTGTTCTCGGCAGGGTATGCTCTCCTGCTTTGCGACTGTTTCACGACAACAAGGCCAACGGCTCCTTCTCTTCTCCCGGGGAGGCGTTCTGCTCCTTCCCCAGACTTGCTCTTGGGGAGCACGGTGACAGCCGAGTCCCAATCCTGAAGGCCCTTTCCAGAATGTATCCACGCTTCTCTCTCAGGCAGTGTCGATGCTAGGGCCTAGAGAATTTCTCTCCATGCGTGTTTCTTCCACCGTCCTGCGGAGACTAGCTCAGGCAAGCAGCAGCATCGCACAAACCGGATCCAGATTTCCAAACGAATGTGTGCTTTCCCAGACGAGGAGCCTGGGCAAAGAGGCTTTCGCTGTATGCTGGTTTCTCCCACCTTGAGACTTGGCCTAGGCAAGCACAAGCAGCAGCCCTCAGAACCGACTCGGATTTCTAAGAAAACGGAGAGGGTGACAATTGTCTTGCCACCTGCCAGCTATTCTTGCTTATGCAGGCTCTCCTGTTTCATGACTTTTCCTTAAGGCTGATGACACAGGCACAACCACGCTTCTCTCTCAGGTAGAGGGGATGCACGGGTAAAGAGGATTTCCCTCCATGCGGGTTTATTACACCGTGCTTTGGAGTCTTTGTTCAGGCAAGCGGCAGCAGCATCGCACAGAACCGACTCTGATTTCCCAAAGAATGCTGTGCTTTCCCTGAGGGATGCACGGGGAAAAAGGCTTTCGCTCTATGCGTGTTTTTCCACCGTGCTTCGGAGACTCGCTCAGGCAAGCAGAAGCAGCATCCCACAAACCCGTTTCAGATTTTCCAACGAATGCTGTGCTTTCCCAGAGGAGAAGACTGGGCAAAGAGGCTTTCGCTGCATGGTGGTTTCTCCCACCTTGAGACTTGGCCTAGCCAAGCACGAGCAGCATCCCGCAGAACCGACTCTGATTTCTAAGCAAACGGAGAGGGTGACACTTGTCTTGCCACCCGCCCGCTATTCTTGCCAATGCAGGCTCTCCTTTTTCATTACTTTTCCATGGCTGTTTCCGTAGGCGCAACCACGATTCTCTCTCAGGTAGAGGGGATGGCCGAGCAAAGAGGATTTCGCTCCATGCGGGTTTATTACACTGTTCTTCGGAGACTATGTTCAGGCAAGCGGCATCAGCATCGCACAGAACCGACTCCGATTTCCCAAAGAATGCTGTGGTTTCCCTGAGGGATGCACGGGGAAAAAGGCTTTCGCTCTATGCGGGTTTCTCCCACCGTGCTGCCAATACTAGGCTAAGGCGAGCAGCAACATCAGCCCACAGAACCGACTCTTTTTCCCAGCGACTGCTATGCTTTCCCAGAGGTTTTCAGCTTTGCCCGATCCGCACTTCGCTGCTGTTTCTTCAGCAAGGCTTTGGGAGTTTGCTCTGCTGCATCAGGGAAGGAGATCTGCGGGAGAGCTGGTGCGTCTTGGGCGTGCTTTCCCGGCCTCTGTGGTCGCATCTTGTGTTCACCCTGCCAGGTCGAAGTACGCAGACACAGCCACCACCCTGTAGCAGTGTGCGTGGCCAAGGATGACAGTCCATGCCAACTGCCATCTCCTGACATAGTAAGGCTTGGCTTTTTTCTCTGGCTTTCAGACGGACTCGGGGACTAGGACAGTGTCTTCCCCTTAGGAGAGGAGAGGCTACAGTATCCCTGCACAGCACCCGTGCACTGGCATGGGGAGCTGTGGGGGACTGTCCCCACTTCTTCCCCGACACACCCCCTTCCACCCCCAACGCTGCCACATCTTGGAGGAAGATGGCATCTGACTGCCCTTTCTTCCAGGGAGCTGTATCTGCGAGTTCCGGGTATGGCGCCTGGTTGCAAGCCCACGTCTGCCCTAGGGACAGGTGGCCTTGGTGATGCTGTCCTCTTGGGACAAGTAGCAGAGAACAGGCCTGCCTCTGCTCAGACTCCTTCCTCAGAGTGCAGTATGTGCGCCAGCCCTAGCCAACACCTCGTGTCTTCCTTAAGCCAGGCTTCTGTTTCTACGCACAGGGAGCGGGTGACGCTTGTCTTCCTACCGTCCCGCTGTTCTCGCCAGGGTAGGTTCTCCTGCTTTGCGACTGTTTCCCGACAACGAGGCCAACGGCTTCTTCTCTTCTCCCAGGGAGGCGTTTTGCTCCTTCCCCAGACTTGCTCCTGGGAGCACGGTGACAGCCATGTCCCTATCCTTTAGGCCTTTCCAGTTGTGCATCCACGCTTCTCTCTCAGGCAGTGGGGATGCTAGGTCCAAGAGAATTTCGCTCCATGCCGGGTTCTTCCACCGTGCTACGGAGACTAGCTCAGGCAAGAAGCAGCAGCATCCTACAAAGGGACTCAGATTTCCCAACGAAAGCTCTGCCTTCCCAGAGGAGAAGCCTGGGCAAATTGGCTTTCACTGTATGGTGGTTTCTCCCACCTTGAGACTTGGCCTAGGCAAGAACGAGTAGCAGCCCGCAGAAGTGACTCTGATTTCTCAGCAAATGGAGAGGGTGACACTTGTCGCGCCACCTGCCCGCTGTTCTTGCCATGGCAAGCTGTCCTGTTTCATGACCATTTACAGACAGCAAGGCCAAGGGCCCCTTCTCTTCTGCGGGAGCGGCGTGCTACGCCTCGCCATTTAATGCTCCCTGGGAGCACAGTAACAGACGTTTCCCTTTCCTTATGGCTGTTTCCACAGGCACAACCACGCTTCTCTCTCAGGCAGAGAGGATGCCCATGCAAAGAGTATTACGCTCCATGCGGGTTTATTACACCGTGCTTGGGCGACTATGTTCAGGCAAGCGGCATCAGCATCTCGCAGATCCGACTCTGATTTCCAAAAGAATGCTGGGGTTTCCCTGAGGGTTGCCCGGGAATAAAGGCTTTCTCTCTATGCGTGTTTCTCCCACCATGCTGCCCATACTAGGCTACGGCAAGCAGCAACAGCAGCTCACAGAAGCGACTCTTTTTTTCCCAGCGATTGCTATGCTTTCTCAGAGGTTGTCAGCTTGGCCTGATCCGCAATTCGCTGCTGCTTCTTCAGCAAGGCTTTGGGCATTTGCTCTGTCGCGTCAGGGAAGTAGATCTGCGGGAGAGCTGGTGCGTCTTGGGCCTTGCTTTCCCGGGCTCCATGGTCGCATCCTGGGTTCACCCTGCTGGGCCGAACTACGCAGACACAGCCACCGCCCTGAAGCAGCGTGCGTGGCCTAGGATACAGTCCATGCCAACTGCCATCTCCTTGCGGAGTAAGGCTTGACTTTTTGCTCTGGCGTTCAGGCGGACTTGGGGACTAGGCAAGTGATATCCCCTTAGGAGAGGAGAGGTGACAGGATCCCTGCACAGCGCCCATGCACTGGGATGGGGAGCTGTATGGACTGTCCCCACTTCTTCCCTGACACACCCCCTGCCAAAACCAACGATGCCACATTTTGGAGGAAAATGACATATGACTGCCCTTTCTTCCAGGGAGCTGTATCTTTGAGTTCCGGGTATGGCACCTGGTGGCAAGCCCACGTCTGCCCAAGGGACAGGTGGCCTTGGAGATGCTGTCCCCTTGGGACAAGAAGCTCAGAACAGGCCTGCCTTCTGCCCAGACTCCTTCCTCAGAGTGGAGTATGCGCGCCAGCCCTAGCCATTCCCTCTGTCTTCCTAATGCCAGCTTCTGTCTCTACGCACAGGGAGCGGGTGACGCTTGTCTTGCCACCGTCCCGCTCTTTTCGCCAGCGCAAGCTCTCTTGCTTTGCGACTGTTTCCCGACAGCAAGGCCAACGGCTCCTTGTCTTCTCCCGGGTAGGCGTTCTGCTCCTTCCCCAGATTTGCTCTTGGGGAGCACGGAGACAGCCGTGTCCCTATCCTTAAGGCCCTTTCCAGATGTGCATCCACTCTTCTCTCTCAGGCAGTGGGGGTGCTAGGGCCAAGAGAATTTCGCTCCATGCGGGTTTCTTCCACCGTGCTGCGGAGAATAGCTCAGGCAAGCAGCAGCAGCTTCCCACAAACCCGATTTAGAAATCCCAACGAATGCTGTGCTTTCCCAGAGGAGAAGAGTGGGCAAAGAGGCAATCGCCTTATGGAGGATTCTCCCACCTTGAAACATGGCCTAGGCAAGCACGAGCAGCAGCCCGCTAACCGACTCTGATTTCTACGCGAACGGAGAGGGTGACACTTGTCTTGCTCCCGCCCACTGTTCTTGTCATGTGAGGCTCTCCTGTTTCATGATTTTTCCTTAAGGCTGTTTCCACAGGCGCAACCACGCTTCTCTCCCTGGTAGAGGGGATGCCCGGGCAAAGAGGATTACGCTCCCAGCGGGTTTATTACACCGTCCTTCGGAGACTATGTTCAGGCAAGTGGAATCAGCATCGCACAGAACCCACTCTGATTTCCCATCAAATGCTGTGCTTTCCTAGTGGGATGCCCAGGCAAAGAGGCTTTCGCTATGCGGGATTCTCCCACCGTGATGCCAATACTAGGCTAAAGAAAGCAGCAACAACAGCCCACAGAACCGACTCTTTTTTCCTTGTGATTGCTATGCTTTCGCAGAGGTTTTCAGCTTGGCCTGAACCACTTCGCTGCTGCTTCCTCAGCAAGGCTTTGGGCGTTTGCTCTGTCATGTCAGGGAAGTAGATCTGCGTGAGAGCTGGTGCCTCTTGGGCCTTGATTTCCCGGGCTCCATGGTCGCACCCTGTGTTCACCCTGCCAGGCCAAACTACGCAGACACAGCCACAAGCCTGCAGCAGCGTGTGTGGCCTAGGATGACAGTCCATGACAACTGCCATCTCCTGGCGTAGTAAGGCTTGGCTTTTTGCTCTGGCGTTCAGGCGGACTCGGGGACTAGGCCAATGCCTTCAACATAGGAGAGGAGAGGCGACAGGATCCCTGCACAGCGCCCGTGCACTGGGAAGGGGAGCTGTGGGGGACTGTCCCCACTTCTTCCCCGACACACCCCTGACACCCCCAACGCTGCCACATCTTGGAGGAAGATGGCATCTGACTGCCCTTTCTTCCAGGGAGATGTATCTGCGAGTTCCGGGTATGGCGCCTGGTGGCATGCCCATGCCTGCCCTAGGGAGAGGTGGCCTTGGAGATGCTATCCCCTTGGGACAGGAGGCACAGAAGAGGCCTGCCTTCAGCCCAGACTCCTTCTTCAGAGTGGAGTATGCGCGCAGCCCTAGCCGCCCCCTCGTGTCTTCCTTAAGCCAGGCTTCCGTTTCTACGCACAAGTAGCGGGTGACGCTTACTTGCCACAGTCCCGCTGTTCACACCAGGGCAGGCTCTCCTGCTTTGCGACTGTTTACCGACAACTAGGCCAACGGCTCCTTCTCTTCTCCCTGGGAGGCGTTCTGCTCCTTCCCCAGACTTTCTCCTGGGAGCACTGTGACAGCTGTGTCCCTATCCTTTAGGCCTTTTCCAGGAGTGCATACACGCTTCTCTCTCTGGCAATGAGGATGCTAGTGCCAAGAGAATTTCGCTCCATGCGGGTTTCTTCGATTGTGCTGCGGAGACTAGATCAGGCAACCAGCAGTAGCATCCCACAAACCCGATTCAGATTTCCCAACGAATGCTGTGCTTTCCCAGAGGAGAAGCCTGGGTAAAGAGCCTTTCGCTGTATTCTGGTTTCTCCCACTTTGAGACTTTGCCTAGACAAGCAGGAGCAGCAGCCCGCAGAACCGAGTCTGATTTCTAAGCAAACGGAGAGGGTGACACTTGTCTTGCCACACGCCCGCTATTCGTGCCAAAGCAGGCTCTCCTGTTACATGACCCTTTACAGACAGCAAGGCCAAGGGCCTCTTCTCTTCTCTGGGAGCGGAGTGTTATGCCTGGCCCAGACATGCCCTCGGGGTGTGCAGTGACAGACGTTTCCCTTTCCTTAAGGCTGTTTCCACTGGCGCAGCCACGCTTCTCTCTAGGCAGAGGGGATGCCCGGGCAAAGAGGGTTTCCCTCCATGAGGGTTAATTACACCGTGCTTCGGAGACTATGTTCAGGCAAGTGGCATCAGCATTGCACAGAACCGACTCTGATTTCCCATAGAATGCTGTGCTTTCCCTGAGGGGATGCCCAGGAAAAGAGGTTTTCGCTCTATGCGGGATTCTCCAACCGTGCTGCCAATACAGGATAAGGAAATCAGCACAGCAACCCACAGAACCGACTCTTTTTTCCTAGCGACTGCTATGCTTTCGCAGAGGTTTTCAGCTTGGCCTGCACCGCACTTCGCTGTTGCTTCCTCAGCAAGGCTTTGGGCGTTCGTCTGTCGCGTCAGGGAAGTAGATCTACAGTAGAGCTGGTGCCTCTTGGGCCTAGCTTTCCCGGGCTCCGTGGTCGCAACCTTGGATCACCCTGCCAGGCTGATCTACGCAGACACAGCCACAACACTGCACCAGCGTGAATGGCCTAGGATGACACTCCATGCCAACTGCCATCTCCTGGAGTAGTATGGCTTGGCTTTTTGCTCTGGCATTCAGGCGGACTAGGGGACTAGGCAAGTGCCTTCCCCATAGGAGAGGACAGGCAACAGGATACCTGCACCGCACCTGTGCACTGGGATGGGGAGCTGTGGGGGCCTGTCCCCACTTCTTCCCCGATACACAACCTGACACCCACAACACTGCCTCATCTTGAAGGAAGATGGCTTCTGACTGCCCTTTCTACCACGGAGCTATATCTGCGAGTTCCGGGTATGGCGCCTGGTGGCAGGCCCACGTCTGCGCTAGGGACAGGTGGCCTTGGAGATGCTGTCGCCTTGGGACAAGAGGCACAGAACAGGCCGGCCTTCTGCCCAGACTCCTTTTTCAGAGTGGAGTATGCACGCCTGCCCTAGCCGTCCCCTCGTGTCTTCCTAAAGACAGGCTTCCGTCTCTACGCACAGGGAGAACGTGACGCTTGTCTTGCCACCGTCCCGCTGTTCTCGCCAGGGCAGGCTCTCCTGCTTTGCGACTGTTTCCCGACAACAAGGCCAACGGCTCCTTCTCTTCTCCCGGGGTGGCGTTCTGCTCCTTCCCCAGACTTGCTCTTGGGGAGCACGGTGACAGCCGTGTCCCTATCCTTAAGGCCCTTTCCAGATGTGCATCCACGCTTCTCTCTCAGGCAGTGGGGAAGCTAGGGCCAAAAGAATTTGGCTCCATGCAGGTTTCTTCCACCGGGCTGCGGAGACTAGCTCAGGCAAGCAGCAGCAGCATCCCACAAACCCGATTCAGATTTCCCAAAAAATGCTGTGGTTTCCCAGAGGAGAAGCCTGGGCAAAGAGGCTATCTCTGTATGCTGGTTTCTCCCACGTTGAGACTTGGCCTAGGGAAGCAGGAACAGAAGACCGCAGAACCGACTCTGATTTCTAAGCAAATGGAGAGGGTGACACTTGTCTTGCCACCCGCCCGCTATTCTTGACAATGCAGGCTCTCCTGTGCATGACCCTTTCCAGACAGCAAGGCCAAGGGCCCCTTCTCTTCTCCTGGAGCGGCGTGCTATGCCTGGACCAGCCATGTTCTGAGGGAGCGCAGTGACAGATGTTTCCCTTTCCTTAAGGTTGTTTCCACAGGCGCAACCACGCTTCTCTCTCAGGCAGAGGGGATGTCTGGGCAAAGAGGATTTCGCTCCATGCGGGTTTATTACACCGTGCTTCGGAGACTATGTTCAGGCAAGCGGCATCAGCATCGCGCAGAACCGACTCTGATTTCCCTAAGAATGCTGTGCTTTCCCTGAGAGTTGCCCGGGGAAAAAGGCTTTGGCTCTATGCGTGTTTCTCTCACCGTGTTGCCAATACTAGGCTAAGGCAAGCAACAACAGGAGCCCACAAGACTGACTCTTTTTTCCCAGCGACTGCTATGCTTTCCCAGAGGTTTTCAGCTTGGCCCAATCCTCACTTTGCTGCTGCTTCTTCAGCAAGGCTTTGGGCGTATGCTCTGTCGCGTCAGGGAGGTAGATCTGCAGGAGAGCTGGTGCATCTTGGGCCTTGCTTTCCCGGGCTCCGTGGTCGGATCCTCGGTTCACCCTGCCAGGCCGAATTACGCAGACACAGCCACCACCCTGCAGCAGCGTGCGTGGCCTAGGATGACAGTCCATGCATCTGCCATCTCCTGGCGTAGTAAGGCTTGGCTTTCTGCTCTTGCATTTTGGTGGACTCGGGGACTAGGCCAGTGCCTTCCCCTTAGGAAAGGAGAGGCGACAGGATCCCTGCACAGCGCCCGTGCACTGGAATGGCATCTGTGGGGTACTGTCCCCACTTCTTCCCCGACACACCCCCTGCCACCCCCAACGTTGCCACATCTTGGAGGAAGATGGCATCGGACTGCCCTTTCTTCCAGGGAGCTGTATCTGCGAGTTCCGTGTATGGTCCTGGTGATAAGCCCACTCTGGCCTAGGGTCAGGTGGCCTCAGAGTAGCTGTCACCTTGGGACAAGAGGCACAGAACAAGCCTACCTTCTGCCCAGACTCCTTCCTCAGAGTGGGGTATGCGCTCCAGCCCTATCCGTCTCCTCGATTCTTCCTAACGCCAGGCTTCTGTCTCTACGCACAGGGAGCGGGTGACGCTTGTCTTGCCACCGTTCCACGGTTCTCGCAAGGGTAGGCTCTCCTGCTTTGCGACTGGTCCCAGACAACACGGCCAACGGCTCCTTCTCTTCTCCCGGGGAGGCGTTCTACTCCTTCCCCAGACTTGCTCCTGGGAGCATGGTGACAGCCATGTCCCTATCCTTAAGGCCCTTTTTAGATGTGGTTCCACGATTCTCTCTCAGGCAGTGGGGATGCGAGGGCCAAGAGAATTTCACTCCATGCGGGTTTCTTCCACAGTGCTGTGGAGACTAGCTCAGGCAAGCAGCAGCGGTATCCCACAAAACCGATTCTGATTTCCCAACGAATGCTGTGCTTTCCCAGAGGAGAAGCCTGGGCAAAGAAGCTTTCACTGTATGGTGGTTTCTCCCACCTTGAGACTTGGCCTACGCAAGCACGAGCATCAGCCCGCAGAACCGACTCTTATTTCTAAGCAAACGGAGAGGGTGACACATGTCTTGCCACCCGCCCGCTATTCTTGCCTATGCAGGCTCTCCTATTTCAAGACTTTTCCTTAAGGCTATTTCTACAGTTGCAACCACCCTTCTCTCTCAGGTAGAGGGAATACCCGGGCAAAGAGGATTTTGCTCCATCCGTGTTTATTACACCGTGCTTCAGAGACTATGTTCAGGCAAGCGGCATCAGTATCGCACAGAACCGACTCTGATTTCCCAAAGAATGCTGATTTCCTAGAGGGGATGCCCAGGCACAGAGCCTTTCGCTCTATGCGGGATTCTTCCACCGTGCTGCCAATACTAGGCTAAAGCAAGCAGCAACAGCAGCCCACAGAACCGACTCTTTTTTCCTAGTGATTGCTATGATTTCTCAGTGGTTTTCAGCTTGACCTGAAGAGGATTTCGCTGCTGCTTCCTCAGCAGGATTTGGGCGTTTGCTCTGTCGCCTCAGGGAAGGAGATCTGCGGTAGAGCTGGTGCCTCTTGGGCCTTGCTTCGCGGGCTCCATGGTCGCATTCTGGATTCACCCTGCCAGGCCGAACTAACACAGACACAGCCACAATCCTGCAGCAGCGTAGGTTGCCTAGGATGACACTCCATCCAACTGCCATCTCCTGGTGTAGTAAGCCTTGGTTTTTGCTCTGGCGTTCAGGTGGACTCAGGGACTAGGCCACTGCTTTCCCCTTACGGATGGAGGGGCGACAGGATCCCTGCACAGCGCCCGTGCACTGGGATGCGGAGCTGTGGGAGACTGTCCCCACTTCTTCCACGACACACCCCCTGCCACCCCCAACACTTCCACATCTTGGAGGAAGATGGGATCTGACTGCCCTTTTTTCCAGGGAGCTGTATCTGCGAGTTCCGGGTATGGCGCCTGGTGGCAACCCCACGTCAGCCCTAAGGAAAGGTGGCCATGGAGATGCTGTCACCTTGGGACAAGAGGCACAGAACAGGCCTGCCGTCTACTCAGACTCCTTCCTCAGAGTGGAGTATGAGCGTCTGCCCTAGCCGTCCCCTCCTGTCTTTTTTAAGCCAGGCTTCCGACTCTACACACAGGGAGCGGGTGACGATTGCCTTGCCACCATCCCGCTGTTCTCGCCAAGGCAGGCTCTCCTGCTTTGTGACTGATTCCCAACAACAAGGTCAACGGCTCCTTCACTTCTCCCGTGGAGACGTTCTGCTCCTTCTCCAGACTTGCTCCTGGAAGCACGGTGACGGCCTTGTCACTATCGTTTAGGCCCTTTCTAGATGTGCATCCACGCTTCTCTCTCAGTCAGTGAGGATGCTAGGGCCAAGAGAATTTCACTCTATGTGGGTTTCTTCTCCCATGCTGCGGAGACTAGCTCAGGCAAGCAGAAGCAGCAGCCCAAAGAACCCGATTCAGATTTCCCAACGAATGCTGTGCTTTCACAGAGGAGAATCCTGGGCAAAGAGGCTTTCGCTGTATGCTGGTTTCTCCCACCTTGAGACTAGGCCTAGGCAAGCAGGAGCAACAGCACGTAGAACCGCCTCTGATTTCTAAGCAAATGGAGAGAGTGACAGTTGTCTTGCCACCCGCCCACTATTCTTGCCTATGCAGGCTCTCCTGTTTCATGACTTTTCCTTAAGGCTGTTTCCACAGGTACAACCACGCTTCTCTCTCAGGTAGAGGGGATGCAGGGCAAAGAGGATTTCCCTCCATGCGGGTTTATTACACCGAGCTTCGGAGACTATGTTCAGGCAAGCGGCATCAGCATCGCACAGAAAGAATGTTGTGCTTTCCCTGAGGGGATTCCCGGGAAAAAAAGCCTTTCCCTCTATGCGGGATTCTCCCACCGGCTGCCAATACTAGGCTAAGACGAGAAGCAACAGCAGTCCACAGAACCGACTCTTTTTTCCCAGCGACTGCTATGCTTTCCCAGAGGATTTCAGCTTGGCCCGATCCTTGCTGCTTCGTCAGCAAGGCTTTCGGCATTTGCTCTGCCACTCAGGGAAGTAGATCTGCGGGAGAGCAGGTGCGTCTCGGGCCTTGCTTGCCCGGGCTCCATGGTCGAACCCTGGGTTCACCCTGCCAGGCCTTACTACGCAGACACAGCCACAACCCTGTAGCAGCGTGCGTTGCCTAGGATGACACTCCATGCCAACTGCCACCTCCTGGCGTAGTAAGGCTTTGCTTTTTGCTCTGGCGTTCAGGCGTAATTAGGGACTAGGCCAGTGCCTTGCCCATAGGAGAGGAGAGGCGACAGGATCCCTGCACAGCGCCCGTGCACTTGGATGGGGAGCTGTGGGGAACTGTCCCCACTTCTTCCCCGACACACCTCCTGCGAACCACAAAGCTGCCATATCTTGGAGGAAGATGACATCTGACTGCCCTTTCTTCCAGGGAGCTGTATCTGCGAGTTCCGGGTATGGCGCCTGGTGGCAAACGCACGTCTGCCCTAGGGACAAGTGTCTTTGGAGATGCTGTCCCCTTGGGACAAGAGGCACAGAACAGGCCTGCCTTCTGCCCAGACTCCTTCCTCAGAGTGGAGTATGCGCGCCTGCCCTAGCCTTCCCCTCTTGTCTTCCTTAAGCCAGGCTTCCGTCTCTACGCACAGGGAGCGGGTGACGATTGTCTTGTCACCATCCCGCTGTTCTCGCCAGGCCAGGCTCTCCTGCTTTGCGATTGTTTCCTGAAAAGAAGACCAACAGATCCTTCTCTTCCCCCGGTGAGTCGTTCTGCTCCTTCCCCAGACTTACTCTTGGGAGCATGGTGACAGTCGTGTCCCTATCCTTAAGGCCCTTTCCAGATGTGCATCCACGCTTCTCTCTCAGGCAGTTGGGATGCTAGGGCCAAGAGAATTTCCTTCCATGCGGGTTTCTTCCACCGTGCTGCGGAGACTAGCTCAGGCAAGCAGAAGCAACATCCCACAAACCCAATTCAGATTTCCCAACGAATGCTGTGCTATCCCAGAGGAGAAGCCTGGGCAAAGAGGCTTTCACTGTATGCTGGTTTCTCCAACCTTGAGACTTGGCCTAGGCAAGCAGGAGCAGCAGCCCGCAGAACCGACTCTGATTTCTAAACAGACGGAGAGGGTGACACTTGTCTTGCCACCCGCGCTCTTCTTGCCAATACAG
The DNA here is from genome assembly GCF_020171115.1 of Neogale vison. Taxonomy (NCBI): domain Eukaryota; kingdom Metazoa; phylum Chordata; class Mammalia; order Carnivora; family Mustelidae; genus Neogale; species Neogale vison. Next base: position 44,680,858 of record NC_058104.1, read on the forward strand.
GCTCTTCTTTTACATGACCCTTTCCAGACAGCAAGGCCAAGGGCCCCTTCCCTTCTCCTGGATCGGTGTGCTACGCCTGGCCCACACAGGCTCTGAGGGAGCGCAGTGACAGATGTTTCCCTTTCCTTAAGGTTGTTTCCATAGGCGCAACCACGCTCCTCTCTCAGGCAGAGGGGATGCCCGGGCAAAGAGGATTTCGCTCCATGCGGGTTTTTTACACCGTGCTTTGGAGACTATGTTCAGGCAAGCGGCATCAACATCGCACAGAACCGACTCTGATTTCCCAAAGATTGCTGTGCTTTCCTAGAGGGGATGCCCAGGCAAAGAGGCTTTCGATCCCTGCGGGATTCTCCCACCATGCTACAATTAAGGCTAAGGCAAGCAACAACAACAGCCTACAGAACCGACTCTTTTTTCCTAGCGAAGCTATGCTTTCGCAGAGGTTTTCAGTTTGGTCTGAACCGCACTTCGCTGCTCCTTCCTCAGCAAGGCTTTGGGCGTGTTCTCTACGCATCACGGAAGTAAATATGCGGGAGAGCAGGTGCGTCTTGGGCCTTGCTTTCCCGGGCTCCATGGTCGCATCCTGGGTTCACCCTGCCAGGCCGAACTACGCAGACACAGCCACCAACCTGCAGCAGCGTGCGTGGCCTAGAATGACAGTCCATGCCAACTGCCAACTCCTGGCGTAGTAAGGCTTGGCTTTTGCTCTGGCGTTCAGGCGGACTCGGAGACTAGGCCAGTGCCTTCCCCTTAGAAAGAAGAGGCGACAGGATCGCTGCACAGCGACCGTGCACTGGGATGCGGAGCTGTGGGGGACTGTTTCCACTTCTTCCCCGACACACCGCCTGCCAACCACAACGCTACTACATCCTGGAGGAAGATGGAATCTGACTGTCCTTTCTTCCAGGGAGCTGTTTCTGCGAGTTCCGGGTATGGCGCCTGGTGGCATGCCCACGTCTGCCCTAGGGACCGGTGGCCTTGGAGATGCTGTCCCCTTGGGAAAATAGGCACAGAACAGGCCTGCCTTCTGCCCAGACTCATTCCTCAGAGTGGAGTATGCGCGCCTGCCCTAGCCGTACCCTCTTGTCTTCCTTGAGCCATGCTTCCATCTCTACGCACAGGGAGCGGGTGACGATTTTCCTGCCACCATCCCGCTGTTCTCGCCAGGGCAGGCTCTTCTGCTTTGCGACTGTTTTTCGACAACAAGGCCAACGGCTCCTTCTCTTCGCCCCGGGATGCGTTCTGGTCCTTCCCCAGACTTGATCCTGGGAGCACGGTGACAGCCGTTTCCCTATCTTTAAGGCTCTTCCCAGATGTGCATCCACGCTTCTCTCTCAGGCAGTGGGGATGATAGGGCCAAGAGAATTTCGCTCCATGTGGGTTTCTTCCACCGAGCTGCAGAGACTAGATCAGGCAAGCAGCAGTAGCATCCCACAAACCCGATTCAGATATCCCAACGAATGCTGTGCTTTCCCAGAGGAGAAGCCTGGGCAAAGAGGCTTTCGCTGTAATGTGGTTTCTCCCACCTTGAGACTTGGCCTAGGCAGCACGAGCAGCAGCCCGCAGAAACGACTCTGATTTATAAGCAAACGGAGAGGGTGACACTTGTCTTGCCACCCGCCCGTTATTCTTGCCTATGCAGGCTCTTCTGTTTAATGACTTTTCCTTAATTCTGTTTCCACAGTCGCAACCACGCTTCTCTCTCAGGTAGAGGGGATGCCCGGGCAAAGAGGATTTCGCTCTATGCGGCTTTATTACACCGTGCTTCGGAGACTATGTTCAGGCAAGCGGCATCAGCATCATACAGTACCGACTCTGATTTCCCAAAGAATGCTCTGCTTTCCTAGAGGGGATGACCAGGCAAAGAGGCTTTCACTCTAAGCGGTATGCTCCCACCGTGCTGCCAATACTAGGGTAAAGCAAGCAGTAACAGCAGCCCACAGCACCGGCTCTATTTTCCTAGCGATTGCTATGCTTTCGCAGAGGTTTTCAGCTTGGCCAGAACCGCACATCGCTGCTGCTTCCTCACCAAGGATTTCGGTGATTGCTCTGTCGCGTCAGGGAAGTAGATCTGCGGGAGAGCTGGTGCCTCTTGGACCTTACTTTCACGGGCTCCATGGTCGCACACTCGGTTTTCCGTGCCAGACTGAACTACGCACACACAACCACAAGCCTGCAGGAGCGTGCGTGGCCTAGGATGACACTCCATGCCAACAGCCATCTCCTGGCCCGTAAGGCTTGGCTTTTTGCTCTGGCGTTCAGGCAGACTCGGGGAGTAGGTCATTGCCTTCCCCATAGGAGAGGTGAGGCGACAGGATCCCTGCATACCGCCCGTGCACTGGGATGGGAAGCTGTGGGGGACTGTCCCCACTTCTTCCCCGACACACCCCCTGCAAAGCCAAACACTGCCACATCTTGGAGGAAAATGGCATCTGACTTCCCTTTCTTCCAGGGATCAGTATCTGCGAGTTCCGGGTATGGCGCATGGTCGTTGGCCCACGTCTGCCCTTGGGACAGGTGGCCTTGGAGATGCTGTCCCCTTGGGACAAGAGGCACAGAACAGGCCTGCCATCTGCCCAGACTCCTTCCTCAGAGTGGAGTATGCGCGCCTGCCCTAGCTGTCCCCTCGTGTCTTCCCTAAGCCAGGCTTCCGTCTCTACGCACAGGAAGCGGGTGAGGCTTTTCTTGCCACCGTCCCGCTGTTCTCGCCTGGGCAGATTCTCCTGCTTTGCGACTGTTTCCCGACAACACGGCAAACGGCTCCTTCTCTTCTCCCGTGGAGGCGTTCTCATCCTCCCCAGAATTGCTCTTGGGGAGACGGTGACAGCCGTTTCCCTATCCTTAAGGCCCTTTCTAGATATGCATCCACGCTTCTCTCTCAAGCAGTGGGATTGCTAGGGTCAATAGAATTTCGCTCTATGTGGGTTTCTTCCACCGAGCTGCGGAGACTAGCTCAGGCAAGCAGCAGCAGCATCGCACAAACCCGATTGAGATTTACCAACAAATGCTGTGCTTTCCCAGAAGAGAAGCCTGGGCAAAGAGGCTTTCACTGTATGCTGGTTTCTCCCACTTTGAGACTTGGCCTAGGCAAGCAGGAGCAGCAGCCCGCAGAACCGACTCTGATCTCTAAGCAGACGGAGAGGGTGACACTTGTCTTGCCACCCGCGCTCTTCTTGCCAATGCAGGCTCTCCTTTTACATGACCCTTTCCAGACAGCAAGGCCAAGGGCCCCTTCCCTTCTCCTGGATCGGCGTGCTACGCCTGGCCCAAACAAGCTCTGAGGGAGCGCAGTGACAGATGTTTCCCTTTCCTTAAGGTTGTTTCCACAGGCGCAACCACGCTTCTCTCTCAGGCAGAGGGGATGCCCGGGCAAAGAGGAATTCGCTCCATGCGGGTTTTTTACACCGTGCTTCGGAGACTATGTTCAGGCAAGCGGCATCAGCATCGCACATAACCGACTCTAATTTCCCAAAGAATGCTGTGCTTTCCTAGAGGGGATGCCCAGGCAAAGAGGCTTTCGATCCCTGCGGGATTCTCCCACCATGCTGTCAATATTAGGCTAAGGCAAGCAACAACAACAGCCCACAGAACCGACTCGTTTTCCTAGCGAATGCTATGCATTCGCAGAGGTTTTCAGTTTGGTCTGAACCGCACATCGCTGCTCCTTCCTCAGCAAGACTTTGGGAGTTCTCTCTGTTGCGTCAGGGAAGTAGATCTGCGGGAGAGATGGTGCCACTTGGGCGTTTTTTTCCCCAACTCCATGGTGGCACCCTGGGATCACCCTGCCAGGCTGAACTACGATGACACAGCCACAACCCTGCAGCAGCGTGCGTGGCCTAGGATGACACTCCATGCCAACTATCATCTCCTGGCGTAGTAAGATTGGCTTTTTGCTCTGACGTTCTGGCAGTCTCAGAAACAAGGCGAGTGCCTTCCCCATTGGAGAGGAGAGGCGAGAGGATCCCTGCACAGCGTCCGTGCACTGGGATGAGGAGATGTGGGGGACTCTTCCCCCTTCTTCCCCGACACACGCCCTGCCACTCCCATAGTTGCCCCACCTTGGAGGAAGATGGCATCTGACTGCCCTTTCTTCAAGGGAGCTGTATCTGCGAGTTCTGGGTATGGAGCCTGGTGGCAAGCCCCCTTATGCCCTAGGGACAGGTGTCCGTGGAGATGCTGTCCCCTTGGGACATGAGGCACAGAATTGGCCTGCCATCTGCCCAGACTCATTCCTCAGAGTGGAGTATGCATGCCTGCCCTAGCCGTCCCCTCCTGTTTTCCTAAAGCCAGGCTTCCATCTCTACGCACAGTGAGTGGGTGACGCTTGTCTTGCCACCCTCCCGCTGTACTCCCCAGGGCAGGCTCTCCTGCTTTGCGACTGTTTCCCGACAACAAGGCCAACGGCTCCTTCTCTGTCCTGGGGAGGCGTTCTGCTCCTTCCTCAGACTTGCTCTTGGGGAGCACGGTGACAGCCGTGTCCCTATCCTTAAGGCCATTTCAAGATATGCATCCACGCTTCTCTCGCCGGCAGTGGGGATGCTAGGGCTAAGAGAATTTCGCTCCATGCGAGTTTCTTCTACTATGCTACGGAGACTAGCTCAGGCAAGCAGCAGCAGCATCCCACAAACCCGATTCAGATTTCCCAACGAATGCTGTGCTTTCCCAGAGGAGAGGCCTGGGCAAAGAGGCTTTCGCTGTACGCTGGTTTCTCCTACCTTGAGACTTCGCCTAGGTAAACACGAGCAGCAGCCCGCAGAAGTGACTCTGATTTCTCAGCAAATGGAGAGGATGACACTTGTCGTGCCAGCTGCCCGCTCTTCTTGCCAATGCAAGTTCTCCTGTTTGATGACCGTTTCCAGACCGCAAGTACAAGTGCCCCTTCTATTTTCCTGGAGCTGCGTGCTATGCCAGGCCCAGCAATGCTCCCAAGGAGCACAATAATAGACGTTTCCCTTTCCTGAAGGCTGTTTCCGCAGGTGCAACCACGCTTCTCTCTCAGACAGAGAGGATGCCCAGGCAAAGAGGATTACGCTCAATGTGGCTTTATTACACCGTGCTTCGGAGACTAAGTTCAGGCAAGCAGCATCAGCATCACACAGAACCGAATCTGATTTCCCAAAGAATGCTGTGCTTTCCCTGAGGGGATGCCCGGGGAGAAAGGCTTTCGCTCTATGAGGGTTTCTTCCACTGTGCTGCCAATTATGGCTAAGGCAAGCAGCAACAGCAGCCCACAGAACCGACTCTTTTTTCCCAGCGACTGCTATGCTTTAGAAGAGGTTTTCAGCTTGGCCCGATCCGCTCTTCGATACTGCTTCTTCAGCAAGGTTTTTGCCGTTTGCTCTGTCGCGTCTGGGAAGTAGATCTGCGGGAGAGCTGGTGCGTCTTGGGCCTTGCTTTCCCGGGCTCCGAGGTCGCATCCTGGGTTTACCCTGCCTCGCCGAACTACGCATACACAGCCACCAGCCTGCAGCATCGTGCGTGGCCTAGGATGACAGTCCTTGCCAACTGCCATCTCCTGGCGTAGTAAGGCTTGGCTTTTTGCTCTGGCGTTCAGGCAGACTCGGGGACTAGGCCAGTGCCTTTACCTTAGGAAAGGAGAGGCGACAGGATCCGTGCACAGCACCCATGCACTGGGATGGGGAGCTGTGGGGGACTCTCCCCACTTCTTCCGCGACACACACCCTGCCTCTCCTAACGCTGCCACATCTTGGAGGAAGGTGGCATCTGACTGCCCTTTCTTCCAGGGAGCTGTATCTGCGAGTTCCGGGTATGGCGCCTGGTGGCAAGCCCACGTCTGCCCTAGGGATAGGTGGAATTGGAGATGCTGTCCCCTTGGGAAAAGAGGCACAGAACAGGTCTGCCTTCTGCCCAGACTCCTTGCTCAGAGTGGAGTATGCACTCCAGACCTAGCAGTCCGCTCGTGTCTTCCTAAAGCCAGGCTTCCGTCTCTATGCACAAGACACTTGTCTTGCCACAGTCCCGGTGCTCTCGCCAGGTCAGGCTCTCCTGCTTTGCGACTGTTTCCCAACAACAAGTCCAACGGCTCCTTCTCTTCTCCTGGGGAGGCGTTCTGCTCTTCCCCAGACTTGCTCTTGGGGAGCACGGTGACAGCCGTGTCCCTATCCTTAATGCCCTTTCCAGATGTGTATCCACGCTTCTCTCTCAGGCAGTGGGGATGCTAGGGCCAAGAGAATTTCGCTCCATGCGGGTTTCTTCCACCATGCTGCGGAGACTAGCTCAGGCAAGCAGAAGCAGCATCCAACAATGCGACTCAGATTTCCCAACGAATGCTGTGCTTTCCCAGAGGAGAGGCCTGGGCAGAGAGGCTTTCGCTGTACGCTGGTTACTCCCACCTTGAGTCTTGGCCTAGGCAAGCATGAGCAGCAGCCCGCAGAAGTGACTCTGATTTCTCAGCAAATGGAGAGGGTGACACTTGTCGTACCAGCTGTCCGCTGTTCTTGCCATGGCAGGCTCTCCTGTTTCATGACCGTTTCCAGGCAGCAAGGCCAAGGGCCACTTCTCTTCTCCCGGAGCGGCGTGCTACGCCTGGCCCAGCATTGCTCCCCGGGAGCACAGTATCACATGTTTCCCTTTCCTTAAAGCCGTTTCCACAAGCGCACCACGCTTCTCTCTCAGGCAGAGGGGATGCCCAGGCAAAGAGGATTACGCACCATGCGAGTTTTTTACGCCGTGCTTCAGAGACTGTGTTCAGGGAAGCGGCATCAGCATCACACAGAACCGACTCTGATTTTCCAAAGAATGCTGTGCTTTCACTGAGGGGATGCCCGGGGAAAAAGGCTTTCACTCTATGGGGGTTTCACCCACACTGCTGTCAATACTAGGCTAAGGCAAGCGGCAACAGCAGCCCACAGAACCGACTCTTTTTTCCCAGCGACTGCTATGCTTTCCCAGAGGTTTTTAGCGCGGCCCGATCCGCACTTCACTGCTGCTTCTTCAACAAGTCTTTGGGCGTGTGCTCTGTCGCGTCAGGGAGTAGATCTGTGGGCGAGCTGGTGCATCTTGGGCCTTGCATTCCCGGGCTCCGTGGTCGCATCCTGGGTTCACCCTGCCAGACCTTACTACGCAGACACAGCCACCACCCTGCAGCAGCGTGCGTGGCCTAGGATAACAGTCCATGCCAACTGCCATCTCCTGGCGTAGTCAGGCTTCGCTTTTTTCTCTGGCATTCAGGCGGACTCGGGGAGTAGGCCAGTGCTTTCTCATTAGGAAAGGAGAGGCGACAGGATCCCTGCACAGCGCCCGTGCCCTGGGATGGGGAGCTGTGGGGGACTGTCCCCACCTCTTCCCTGACACACCCCGTGCCACCTCCAACGCTGCCACATCTTGGAGGAAGATGGCATCTACCGCTCTTTTCCAGGGAGCTGTATATGCGAGTTCCGGGTATGGCGCCTGGTGGAAAGCCGACGTCTGCCCTGGGACAGGTGGCATTGGAGATCTGTCCTTTTGGGACAAGAGGCACAGAAGAGGCCTGCCTTCTGCCGAGAATCCTTCCTCACAGTGGAGTATGCGCACCTGCCCTAGCCGTCCCCTCCTGTCATCCTTAAGCCAGGCTTCCGTCTCTACACACAGGGAGTGGGTGTCGATTGTCTTGCCACAATCCCGCTGTTCTTGCCAGGGCAGGCTCTCCTGCTTTGCGACTGTTTCCGGACAACAAGTCAACGGCTCCTTCTCTTTTCCCGGTGAGGCGTTCTGCTCCTTCCCCAGACTTGCTCCTGGGATCACGGTGACAGCCGTGTCCCTATCCTTAAGGCCCTTTCCAGTTGTGCATGCACGCTTCTCTCTCAGGCTGTGGGGATGCAAGGGCCAAGAGAAATTCACTCCATGCGGGTTTCCTCCACCGTGCTAAGGAGACAAACTCAGGAAGAAGCAGCATCACCCCCAAAGTGATTCAGTTTTCCCAACGAATGCTGTGCTGTCCCAGAGGAGAAGCCTGGTCAAAGAGGCTTTCACTGTATATTGTTTTCTCCTACCTTGAGACATTCCCTAGGCAAGCACGAGAAGCAGCCCGCAGAAGGGACACTGATTTATTAGCAAATGGAGAGGGTGACACTTGTCGTGACAGCTCTCCGCTGTTCTTGCCATGGCAGGCTCTTCTGTTTCATGACTGTTTCCAGGCAGCAAGGCCAAGGGCCCCTTCTCATCCCGGAACGGCGTGCTACGCCTGGCCCATCAATGCTCTAAGGGAAAACAGTAACCGACGTTTCCCCTTCCTTAAGGCTGTTTCCACAGGCTCAACCACGCTTCTCTCTCAGGCAGAGGGGATGCCCAGGCAAAGAGGACTACGCTCCATGTGGGTATATTACACGGTGCTTCGGAGACTATATTCAGGCAAGCGGCATCAGCATCGCACAGAACCGACCCTGATTTCCCAAAGAATGCTGTGCTTTCCCTGAGGGGATGCCCGGGGAAGAAGGCTTTCGCTCTATGCAGGTTTCTCCCACCGTGCTGCCAATACTAGGCTAAGGCAAACAGCACCAGCAGCCCACAGAACCGACTCTTTTTTCCCAGCGACTGCTATGCTTTCCCAGAGGTTTTCAGCTTGGCCCGATCCGCACGTTGCTGCTGCTTCTTCAGCAAGGCTTTGTGCGTGTGCTCTGTTGCGTCAGGGAAGTAGATCTCTGGGAGTGCTGGTGCGTCTTGGGCCTTGATTTCCCGGACTCCATTGTCGCATCCTGGATTCACCCAGCCAGGACGACCTATGCAGACACAGCCACCACCCTGCAGCAGCGTGCGTGGCCTAGATGACACTCCATGCCAACTGCCATCTCCTGGCGTAATAAGGCTTGGTTTTTGATCTGGCGTTAGGCGGACTCGGAGACTAGGCCAGTGCCTTCCCCTTAGAAAGGATAGGCGACAGGATCCCTGCACAGCGCCCGTGCAATGGGATGAGGAGCTGTGGGGACTGTCCTACTTCTCCCCAGTTACAGCCCCAGCCACCCCCAAAGCTCCCACATCTTGGAGGAGGATGGTATCTGACTGCCCTTTCTTCCAGGGAGCTGTATCTGCGAGTTCCATGTACGGCACCTGGTGGCAAGCCCACGTCTGCCCTAGGGACAGGTGGCCTTGGAGATGCTGTCCCCTTGGGACAAGAGGCACAGAACAGGCCTGCCTTCTGCCCGGACTCCTTCCTCCGAGTGGAGTATGCGCGCCTGCCTTAGCCGTTCCCTCTTGTCTTCCTTAAGCCAGGCTTCTGTCTCTATGCACTAGGAGGGGGTGAAGATTGTCTTGCCACCAACCCGCTGTTCTGCCAGGGTAGGCTCTCCTGCTTTGGGACTGTTTCCCGACAACAAGGCCAAGGGCTCCTTCTCTTCTCCCGGGGAGGCGTTCTGTTCCAGTCCCAGAGTTGCTCCTAGGAGCACGGTGACAGCCGTGCCCCTATCCTTAAGGCCCGTTCCAGATGTGCATCCACGATCTCTCTCAGGCAGTGGGGATGCTAGGGTCAAGAGAATTTCGCTCCATGCGGGTTTCTTCCACCGTGCTGCGGAGACTAGCGCAGGCAAGCAACAGCAACATCCCACAAAGTGCATCAGATTTCCCAACGAATTCTCTGCTTTCCCAGAGGAGAAGCCTGGGCAAAGAGGCTTTCGCTGTATGGTGGTTTCTCCCACCTTGAGACTTGGCCTAGGCAAGCACGAGCAGCAACCCATAGAAGCGACTCTGATTTCTCAGCAAATGGAGAGGGTGACACTTGTCTTGCCACCCGCCCGATATTCTTGCCTATGCAGGCTCTCCTGTTTCATGACTTTAACTTTAGGCTGTTTCCACAGGTGCAACCACGCTTCTCTCTCAGGCAGAGAGGATGCCCAGGCAAAGAGGATTACGAACCATGTGGGTGTATTACACATTGCTTCGGAGACTATGTTCAGGGAAGCGGTATCAGCATCGCACAGAACAGACTCTGATTTCCCAAAGAATGTTGTGATTTGCCTGAGGGGATGCCCGGTGAAAAAGACTTTCGCACTATGCCGGTTTCTCCCACCGTGCTGCGAATACTAGGCTAAGGCATGCAAAACAATATCCCACACTACCGACTCTTTTTTTCCAGCACTGCTATGCTTTCCCAGAGGATTTCAGGTTGGCCCGATCCGCACTTCGCTACTGCTTCGCAGCAAGGCTTTGGGCATTTGCTCTGTCGCGTCAGGGAAGTAGATCTGCGGGAGAGCTGGTGCCTCTTGGGCATTGCTTTCCCGGGCTCCGAGGACGCAACCTGGGTTCACCCTGCCAGGCCGAACTACGCAGACACAGCCACCACCCTGCAGCAGCGTGCGTGGCCTAGGATGACAGTCCATGCCAACTGCCATCTCCTGGCGTAGTAAGGCTTTGCTTTTTGTTCTGGCGTTCAGGCGGACTCGGGGACTAGGCCAGTGCCTTCCCCTTAGGAAAGGAGATGCGAGAGGATCCCTGCACAGCGCCCGTGCACTGGGATGGGGATCTGTGGGGGACTGTCGCCACTTCTTCCCCGACACACACCCTGCCACCCCCAATGCTGCCAACTCTTGGAGCAAGATGGCATCTGACTGCCCTTTTTTCCGGGGAGCTGTATCTGCGAGTTCTGGTCATGGCACCTGGTGGCAAGCCCACGTCTGCCCTAGGGACAGGTGGCCTTGGAGATCCTGTCCCCTTGCACAGGATGCACAGAACAGGCCTGCCTTCTGCCCAGACTCATTCCTCTGAGTGGAGCATGCGCGCCTGCCTTAGCCGTTCCCTCTTGTCTTCCTCAAGCCAGGCTTCCGTCTCTATGCACAGGGAGCGGGTGAAGATTCTCTTGCCACAATCCCGCTTTTCTCTCCAGGGTAGGCTCTCCTGCTTTGCGAAGGTTTCCCGACAACAAGGCCAAGGGCTCCTTCTCTTCTCCCGGGGAGGCGTTCTGTTCCTGTCCCAGAGTTGCTCCTAGGAGCATGGTGACAGCCGTGTCCCTATCCTTAAGGCACTTTCCAGATGTGCATCCACGCCTCTCTCTCAGGCAGTGGGGATGCTAGGGCCAAGAGAATTTCGCTCCATGCGGGTTTCTTCCACCCTGCTGCAGAGACTACCTCAGGCAAGCAACAGCAGCATCCCACAAAGCGCCTCAGATTTCCCAACGAATTCTGTGCTTTCACAGAGGAGAAGCCTGGGCAAAGAGGCTTTCGCTGTATGGTGGTTTCTCCAACCTTCAGACTTGGCCTAGGAAGTACGAGCAGCAGCCCGTAGAACACACTCTGATTTCTAAGCAAACGGGGATGGTGACACTTGTCTTGCCACCCGCCCGCTGTTCTTGCCATGGCAGGCTCTCCAGTTTTATGACTTTTCCTTAAGGCTGATTACACAGGGGCAGCCACGCTTCTCTCTCAGGTAGATGGGATGCCCGGCAAAGAGGATTTCGCTCCATGCGGGTTTATTACACCGTGCTTCGGAGACTATGTTCAGGCAAGCGGCATCAGCATCACACAGAACCGACTCTGATTTCCCAAAGAATGCTGTGCGTTCCTAGAGGGGATGCCCAAGCAAAGAGGCTTTTGCTCTATGCGGGATTCTCCCACCATACTGCCAATACTAGGCTAAAGCTAGTAGCAACAGCAGCCCACTGATCCGACTGTATTTTCCTAGCGATTGCTATACTTTGTCAGAGGTTTTCAGCTTGGCCTGAAACGCTCTTCGCTGCTGCTTCCTCAGCAAGGCTTTGGGTGTTTGCTCAGTCGCGTCAGGGAAGTATATCTGCGGGAGAACTGGTGCCCTTGGGCCTTGCTTCCCGGGCCCCATGGTTGCATCCTGAGTTCACCATGCCAGGCCGAACTACGCATAAACAGCCACCACCATGCAGCAGCATGCGTGGCCTAGGAAGATAGTCAATGCCAACGGCCATCCCCTGGCGTAGTAAGGCTTGGCTTTTTGCTCTGGCGTTCAGTCAGACTCGGGGACTAGGCCAGTGCCCTCCCCTTACGAGAGGAGAGGCGACAGGATCCCTGCACAGCGCTAGTGCACTGGCATGGGGAGCTGTGGGGGACTCTCCCAATTCTTCCCCGACACACCCCCTGCAACCACCAACGCTGCCACATCTTGGAGGAAGATGGCATCTGATAGCCCTTTCTTCCTGGGAGCTGTATCTGCGAGTTCCGGGTATGGCGCTTGGTGGCATGCCCACGTCTGCCCTAGGGACAGTTGTCCTTGGAGATGCTGTCCCCTTGGACAAGATGCACAGAACAGGCCTGCTTTCTGACCAGCCTCCTTCCTCAGAGTGGAGTATGCATGCCTGCCCTAGCCGTCCCCTCGTGTCTCCTAAATCCAGTCTTCCATCTCTACGCACAGGTATCGGGTGACGCTTGTCTTGCCACCGTCCCGCTGTTCTCGCCAGGGCGGGCTCTCCTGCTTTGTGACTGTTTCCTGACAACAAGGCCAACGGCTCCTTCTCATCTTCCGGGGAGGCGTTCTGCTCTTTCCCCAGACTTGCTCTTGGGGAGCACGGTGACAGCCGTGTCCCTATCCTTAACGCCCTTTCCAGATGTGCATCTACCTTCTCGCTCAGGCAGTGGGGATGCTAGGGCCAAGAGAATTTCGCTCCATGCGGGTTTCTTCCACCGTGCTGTGGATACTACTTCAGGCAAGCAGCAGCATCCCACAAACCCGATTCAGATTTCCCAACAAATGCTGTGCTTTCCCAGAGGAGAAGCCTGGGCAAAGAGGCTTTCACTGTATGGTGGTTGCTCCCACCTTGAGACTTGTCCTATGTAAGCACGAGCAGCAGCCCGCAGAACCGACTCTGATTTCTAAGCAAACGGAGAGGGTGACACTTGTCTTGCCACCCGCCCGCTATTCTTGCTATGTAGGCTCTCCTGTTTCATGTCTTTTACGTAAGGCTGTTTCCAAACACGCAGCCATGCTTCTCTCTCAGGTAGAGCGGATGCCCGGGCAAAGAGGATTTCGCTCCATGCGGGTTTCTTACACCTTGTTTCGGAGACTATGTTCACGCAAGCGGCATCAGCATCGCACAGAACCGACTCTGATTTCCCAAAGAATGCGGTGCTTTCCTAGAGGGGATGCCTAGGCAAAGAGGCTTTCGCTCTATGCGGTATTTTCCCACCGTGCTGCCAATACTAGGCTAAAACACGCAGCAAAAGCAGCACACAAAACCGACTCTTTTTTTCCTAGCGATTGCTATGCTTTCACAGAGGTTTTCATCTTGGCCTGAACATCTCTTCATTGCTACTTCCTCAGCAAGGATTTGGGGGTTTGCTCTGTCGCGTCAGGGGAATATATCTGCGGGAGAGCTGGTGCGCTTTTAGCCTTGTTTCCAGGGCACCGTGGTCGCACCCTGGGTTCACCCTGCCAGGCCGAACTACGCAGACCCAGCCACAAGCCTGCAGTAGCGTGCATGGCCTAGGATGACACTCCATGCCAACTGCCATCTCCTGGCATAGTAAGGCTTGGCTTTTTGCTCTGGTGTTCTGGCGGACACCTGGACGAGGCCAGTGCCTACCCCTTAGGAGAGGAGAGGTGACAGGATCCCGGCACAGCACCCGTGCACTCGGATGGAGAGCTGTCGGGGACTTTCCCCATTTCTTGCCCGACACACCCCCTGTCACCCCCAACGCTGCCACGTCTTGGAGGAATATGGCATCTGACTGCCCTTTCTTCCAGGGAGCTGTATCTGTGAGTTCCGGGTATGGAGCCTGGTGGCAAGCCCACGTCTGCCCTAAGGACAGGTCGCCTTGGAGATGCTGTCCCCTTGGGATAACAAGCACAGAACAGGCCTGCCTTCTGCCCAGACTCCTTCCTCAGTGTGGAGTATGCGCGCCTGCCCTAGCCGTCCCCTCGTGTAATCCTTAAGCCAGTCTTCCGTCTCTACTCACACGGAGCGGGTGACGATTGTTTTGCAGCAATCCAGCTGTTCTCGTCAGGGCAGGCTCTCCTACTTTGCGACTGTTTCCCGACAACAAGGCCAACGGCTCCTTCTCTTCTCCCAGGGAGGCATTCTACTCCTTTCCCAGACTTGTTCGTGGGGAGCACCGTGACAGCCGTGTCCCTATCCTTAAAGCCCTTTCCAGATGTGCATCCACGCTTCTCTCTCAGGCAGTGGGAATGCTAGGGCCAAGAGAATTTCTCTCCATGCGGGTTTCTTCCATCGTGCTACGGAGACTAGCTTAGGCAAGAAGCAGCAGCATCAAACAGGCGACTCAGATTTCCCAACGAATGCTGTGCATTCCCAGAGGAGAGGCCTGGGCAAAGAGGCTTTCGCTCTATGGTGCTTTCTCCCACCTTGAGCCTTGGCCTAGGCAAGCACGAGCAGCAGCCCGCAGAAGCGACTCTGATTTCTCAGCAAATGGAGAGGGTGACACTTGTCTTGCCACGCACCCGCTATTCTTGCCTATATATGCTCTCCTGTTTCATGACTTTTCCTTAAGGCTGTTTCTACAAGCGCAACCATGCTTCTGTCTCAGGTAGAGGGGTTGCCCGGGCAAACAAGATTTCGCTCCAAGCGGGTTTATTACACTGGGCTTCGGAGACTATGTTCAGTCAAGCGGCATCAGCATCGCACAGAACGGACTCTGATTTCCCACGAATGCTCTGCTTTCCCAGAGGAGAAGCCTGGGCAAAGAGGCTTTCGCTGCATTCTGTTTTTTCCCACCTTGAGACTTGGCCTAGGCAAGCAAGAGAAGCAGCCCACAGAACCGACTCTGATTTCTAAGCAAACGGAGAGGGTGACACTTGTCTTGCCACCCGCCCGCTATTTTTGCCTATGCAGGCTCTCCTGTTTCATGACTTTTCCTTAAGGCTGTTTCCACAGTTGCAACCACGCTTCTCTCTCAGTTAGAGGGGATGCCCGGGCAAAGAGGATTTCGCTCCATGCAGGGTTTCTTACACCGTGCTTCGGAGACTATGTTCAGGCAAGCGACATCAGCATCGCACAAAACCGACTCTGATTTCCCAATGAATGCTGTGCTTTCCCTAAGGGGATGTGCGGGGAAAAAGGCTTTCGCTCTATGCGGGTTTCTCCAACTCTGCTGCCAACACTTGGCTAAGGCAAGCAGCAACAGCAGCCCACAGAACCGACTCTTTTTTTCCCAGCGATTGCTATGCTTTCGCAGAGTTTTTGAGCATGGCCTGAACCGCACTTCGCTGCTGCTTCCACAGCAAGGCTTTGGGCGTTTGCTCTGTCGCGTCAGGGAGTAGATCTGCGGGAGAGCTGGTGCCTCTTGGGCCTTGCTTTCCCGGGCTCCATGGTCGCATCCTGGCTTCACCCTGCCAGGCCGAACTACGCAGACCAAGCCACAACCCTGCAGCAGGGTGCGTGGCCTAGGATGACACTCCATGCCAACTGCCATCTCCTGGTGTGTAAGGTTTGGCTTTTTGCTCTGGCGTTGATGCGGACTCGTGGAGAAGGCCAGTGCCTTCCCCTTAGGAGAAGAGAGGCGACAGGAACCCTGCACAGCGCCCGTGCACTGGGATAAGGATCTGTGGGGGACTGTCCCCACTTCTTCCCCGACACACCCTCTGCCACCCCCAACGCTGCCACATCTTGGAGGAAGATGGCATCTGACTGCCCATTCTTCCAGGGAGCTTTTTCTGCGAGTTCCCCGTATCCAGCCTGGTGGCAAGCTCACATCTGCCCTAGGGACAGGTGGCCTTGGAGAAGCTGTCCCCTTGGGACAAGAGGCACAGAACAAGAATGCCGTCTGCCCAGACTCTTTCCTCAGAGTGGAGTATGCGCACCTGTACTAGCCGTCCCCTCGTGTCTTTCTAAAGCCAGGCTTCTGTCCCTACGCACAGGAAGTGGGTGATGCATGTCCGGCTACCGTCCGGCTGTTCTCGCCAGGGTAGGCTCTCCTGCTTTGCGACTGTTTCCCGACAAAAAGGCCAACGGCTCCTTCTCTTCTCCCGGGGAGGCGTTCTGCTCCTTCCCCAGACTTGCTCTTGTGGAGCACAGTGACAACCATGTCCTTATCCTTAAGGCCCATTCCAGATGTGCATGTACGCTTCTCTCTCAGGCAGTGGGGATGCTAGGCCCGAGATAATTTGGCTCCATGCCGGTTCTTCCACCGTGCTGCGGAGAATAGCTCAGACAAGCAGCAGCAGCATCCCACAAACCCAATTCAGATTTCCCAACGAATGGGGTACTTTCCCAGAGGAAAAACCTGGGCAAAGAGGCTTTCGCTGTATGCAGGTTTCTCCCACCTTGAGACTTGGCCTGGGCAAGCACGAGCAGCTGCCCGCAGAACCGACTCTGATTTCTAAGGAAACTGAGGGTACACTTGTCTCGCCAACCGCCCGCTATTCCGTCCTATGCAGGCTCTCCTCTTTCATGACTTTTCCGGCTGTTCCGGGTATGGCGCCTGGTGGAAGGCCCACGTCTGCCCTAGGGACAGGCGACCTTGGAGATGCTGTCCCCTTAGGACAAGAGGCACAGAACTGGCCTGCCTTCTGCCCAGACTCCTTCCTCAGTGTGGAGTATGAGCGTCTGCCCTAGCCGTCCCCTCGTGTCTTCCTTAAGCCAGACTTCCGACTCCACGCACAAGTAGCGGGAGTCGATTGTCTTGCCACCATCCCGCTGTTCTCGCCAGGGCAGGATCTCCTGCTTTTCGACTGTTTCCTGACAAAAAGGCCAACGGCTCCTTCTCTTCTCCCGGGGAGGCGTTCTACTTCTTCCACAGACTTGCTCCTGGGAGCACGGTGACAGCCATGTCCCTATCCCTTAGTCCCTTTCCAGATGTGCATCCAAGCTTCTCTCTCAGGCAGTGGGGATGCTAGGGCCAAGAGAATTTCGCTCCATGCGGGTTTCTTCCACCGTGCTGCGTAGACTAGCTCAGGCAAGCTGCAGCATCTCACAAACCCGATTCAGATTTCCCAAAGAATGCTGTGCTTTCCCAGAGTAGAAGCCTGGGCAAAGAGTCTTTCACTGTATGGTGGTTTCTCCCACCTTGAGACTTGGCCTAGGCAAGAATGAGCAGCAGCCCGCAGAACCGACTCTGATTTCTAAGCAAACGGAGAGGGTGACACTTGTCTTGCCACCCGCCCGCTATTCTTGACAATGCAGGCTCTCCTGTTACATGAACCTTTCCAGACAGCAAGGCCAACGGCCCGTTCTCTTCTCATGGAGCGGCGTGCTACGCCTGGCCCAGACATGCTCTCAGGGAGCGCAGTGACAGACGTTTCCCTTTCCTTAAGGCTGTTTCCACAGGCGGAACCATGTTTCTCTATCAGGCAGAGGGGATGCCCGGGCAAAGAGGACTTCGATCCATGCGGGTTTATTACACCGTGCTTCGGAGACTATGTTCAGGCAAGCGGCATCAGCATCGCACAGAACCGACTCTGATTTCCCAAAGAATGCTGTGCTTTCCTAGAGGGGATGCCCAGGCAAAGAGGCTTTCGCTCAATGCGGGATTCTCGCACCGTGCTGCCAATAGTAGGCTAAGGAAATAGCAACAACAGCACATAGAACCGACTCTTTTTTCCTAGCGACTGCTATGCTTTCGCAGAGGTTTTCAGCTTGGCCTGAACCGAACTTCCTTCCTGCTTCCTCAGTAAGGCTTTGGGCGTTCGCCCTGTCGTGTCAGGGAAGTAGAACTGCGGGAGAGCTGGTTCCTCTTGGTCTTTGCTTTCCCGGGCTCCATGGTCGCACCCTGGGGTCATACTGCCATGCTAAACTACGCAGACACAGCCACAACCCTGCAGCAGCATGCGTGGCCTAGGATGAAGCTCCATGCCAACTGCCATCTCCTGGCGTAGTAAGGCTTGGCTTTTTGCTCTGGCGTTCAGGTTGACTCGGGGACTAGGCCCGTGCCTTCTCCTTAGGAAAGGAAAGGCGACAGGATCCCTGGACTGCACCCGTGCACTTGGATGGGGAGCTGTGGGGGCTGTCCCCACTTCTTCCCCGACACACCTCCTGCCACCACCAAGGCTTCCACATCTTAGAGGAAGATGGCATCTGACTGACCTTTCTTCCAGGGCCCTTCATCTTCGAGTTACGGGTATGGAGCCTGGTGGCAGGCCCTCCTCTTCCCTAGGGACAGGTGGCCGTGGAGATGCACTCCCCTTGGGAAAAGATGCACAAAAGAGGCCTGCCGTCTGTCTAGACTCCTTCCTCGGTGTGGAGTTGCGCGCCTGCCCTAGCCGTCCCCTCGTGTCTTCCTAAAGCCAGGCTTCCGTCCCTATGCACAGGAAGCGGGTGACGCATGTCTTCCCACTGTCCTGCTGTTCACGCGAGGGCAGGCTCTCCTGCTTTGCGACTGTTTCCCGACAACAAGGCCAACGGCTCCTTCTCTTCTCCTGGGGAGGCATTCTGTTCCTTCCCCAGACTTTTTCTTGGGGAACACGGTGACAGCCTTGTCCCTATCCATAAGGCCCTTTCCTGATGTTCATCCACGCTTCTCTCTCAGGATGTGGGGATGCTAGTGCCAAGAGAATTGCAGTCCAGGCGGGTTTCTTCCACCATGTTGCGGAGACTAGCTCAGCCAAGCAGCAGCAGCATCACACAAACCCGATTCAGATTTCCCAACGAATGTTGTACTTTCCTATAATAGAAGCCTGGGACAAAGAGGCTTTCTCTGTATGCTGGTTTCTCCCACTTTCAGACTTGGACTTGGGAAGCAGGAGCAGCATCCCGCAGAACCGACTCTGATTTTTAAGCAAACGGAGAGGGTGACACTTGTCTTGCCACCCGCCCGCTATTCTTGCCTATGCAGACTCACCTGTTTCTTGACTTTTCCTTAAGGCTGTTTTCACAAGCGCTACCACGCTTCTCTCTCAGGTAGAGGGGATGCATGGGCAAAGAGGATTTTTGCTCCACGGATTTATTAAACCGTGCTTCGGAAACTATGTTCAGGCAAGCAGCATCAGCATCGCACAGAACCAACTCTGATTTCCCAAAGAATGCTCTGCTTTCCTAGAGGGGATGCCCAGGCAAAGAGGCTTTCACTCTATATGGGAATCTCCCACCGTGCTGCCAATACTAGGCTAAAGCAAGAAGAAACAACAGCCCACAGAACCGACTCTTTTTTACTAGCGATTGCTATGCTTTTGCAGAAGTTTACAGATTGGCATGAACCGCGCTTCGATGTTGCTTCCTCAGCAATGATTTGGGCGTTTGCTCTGTCGCGTCAGGGAAGTAGATCTGTAGGAGAGCTGGTTCCTCTTGGGCCTTGCTTTCCCGGGCTCAATGGTCGCACCCTGGGTTCACACTCCCAGGACGAACTACGCAGACACAGCCACAACCCTGCAGCAGCGTGTTTGGCCTAGGATGACACTCCATGCCAACTGCCATCTCCTGGCTTAGTAAGGCTTGGCTTTTTCTCTGGCGTTCAGGCGGACACGGGCACTAGGCCAGTGCCTTCACCTTAGGAGAGGAGAGGTGACAGATCCTTGCACAGCGCCCGTGCACTGGGATGGGGAGCTGTGGGGGACTGTCGCCACTTCTTCCCCGACACACGCCCTGCCACCCTCAACGCTGCCACATCTTTGGGGAAGATGGCTTCTCACTGCCCTTTCATCCAGGGAGCTGTATCTGTGATTTTCTTGTATGGCGCCTGGCGGCAAGCCCACGTCTGCCTTAGGGACAGGTGGCCTTGGAGATGCTGTCCCCTTGGGACAAGAGGCACAGAACAGGCCTGCCTTCTGCCCAGACTCTTTCCTCAGAGTGGAGTATTCGCGCCTGCCCTAACCGTCCCCTCGTGTCTTCCTTAAGCCAGGCTTCCATCTCTACGCACAGGGAGTGGGTAACGTTTGTCTTGCCACGGTCCCGCTGTTCTCTCCAGGGCAGGCTCTCCTGCTTTGCGACTGTTTCCCGACAAGAAAGCCAACGGCTCCTTCTCTTGTCCCAGGGAGGCGTTCTGCTCCTTCCCCAGATTTTCTCTTGGGGTGCATGGTGACAGCCGTGTCCCTATCCTTAAGGCCCTTTCCAGATGTTCATCCATGCTTCTCTCTCATGCAGTGGGGATGCTAGAGCCAAGAGAATTTCGCTCCATGTGGGTTTCTTCCACCGAGCTGCGGAGACTAGCTAGGCAAGCAGCAGCAGCATCCCACAAACCCATTCAGATTTCCCAACGAAGCCTGGGCAAAGAGGCTTTCGCTGTATGGTGGTTTCTCCCATCTTGAGACTTGGCCTAGGGTAGCAGGAGCAGCAGCCCACAGAACTGACTCTGATTTCTAAGCAAACAGAGAGGGTGAAACTTGTCTTGCCACGCACCCGCTATTATTGCCTATGTAGGCTCTCCTGTTTCATGACTTTTCCTTAAGGCTGTTTCCAGAGGCGCAACCACGCTTCTCTCTCAGGTAGAGGGGTTTGTTAGGGTCCGTCATCAAAGGAACGAGACTGATACAAAGCGAAGGTCAAGCAAAACTTTATTTTGCGCCAAGCATCAGGAATCAAACGACCGGTCAGAGCTACCTCTTATGAAAAGGCGGTGACGATGATCCCAACACGGTCACTTCCAAGAAGGCCACTCTGGACGAGGCCACTCTAGATGACGCTGCTGCTCCGCAGATGAGGCCGCTCCATGATTGGAGCTGCTCCCAAGAAGAGGCCACTCCCATGACAAGGCAACTGCTCAATGAAGTTGCTCCCCGGACAAGGCCGCTCCCAAGAAGAGGCTGTTCTGGACATGACCACTTCCTGGATGAGGCCACTCCCAATGACGAAGAAGCAACAATGACAAGGAGGACAACCCGGATGACACAGATCTGCTCCCCACGATGCTACTCTGACCAGGCTTCCACCCGGAGGAAGCCACCACTGCGGACAAGGCCACTTGTGGTTCGGGGTGGCGAGGCATTCTGCGGCGAGGCTGCTGGTATCTAGGGGCCGTTGGCATCTCAGGGCTGCTTGCGCCTCGAGACCGCTGGCATCTAGGGGCTGCAGGTGTCAGGACCGCCGACTGCTGGCATCCAGGGGCTGTAGTCATCAGGACCGCTGGACTGCGCGGGTATCGGCAGCTCGCCGGGCTGCTGAAGGCAGGGCCGCCAGAGGATACAGGCTGCTGGCGGCGACTCGGGGCCGCCGGAGGCTGGAAGCTGCAGGCGGCGGCTTGGGGCCGCGGGAGGCTGGAGGCTGCAGGCGGCGGCTCGGGGCCGCCGGAGGCTGGAGGCTGCAGGCGGCGGCTCGGGGCCGCCGGAGGCTGGAGGCTGCAGGCGGCGGTTCGGGGCCGCCGGAGGCTGGACCGCCAGAGGCGGGGGCTCAGGCGTCTCGAGGCTGCAGGCGCGGTCGGGGCTGCTGCAGACTGTAGGCGGCGGCTTGGCGCCGCGGGAGGCTGGAGACTGCAAACGCGGTTGTAGCTCTTACAAGAGCTGTTACAGCTCCTCTATTCACCGTTGACTCCATTATTTCTGCCGACCACACCGCTTTCCGTACCGCTCTCCGCCGACCCCACCGCTCTCCTGCCGCAGGCCCTGACAGCCTGGAAAAGCAACCTTTATGGGGGTGGCTGACCCCGCCCCCACACAGGCAGTCAATTGAATTCCAATTTCACAAGTGGCTATACATACGCCTCACTGATTGGATGTCTCCACTCAGTCTGCCCCACGTTACATTCAGGGTCCACAAGCAAGTTCCTCTGGGAGGGGCAGACCCTTACAGGGATACCTGGACAAAGAGGATTTTGCTTCATGCGGATTAATTACACCGTGCTTCGGAGACTATGTTCAGGCAAACGGCATCAGCATCGCACAAAACCGACTCTGATTTCCCAAAGAATGCTGTGTTTCCTAGAGGGGATGCCCAGGCAACAAGGCTTTCGCTCTATGCAAGATTCTCCCACCGTGCTACCAATACCAGGCTAAAGCAAGCAACAACAGCAGCCCACGGAACCGACTCTTTTTTCCTAGTGATTGCTATGCTTTCACAGAGGTTTTCAGCTTGGCCTGAACCGCACTTCGCTGCTGCTTCCTCAGCAAGGCTTTGGGCGTTTGCTCTGTCGCTACATGGAAGTAGATCTGCGGGAGAGCTTGTAACTCTTGGGCCTTGCTTTCCAGGGCTCCATGGTCCCACCCTGGGTTCACCCTGCCAGGCCAAACTTCACAGACACAGCCACAACCCTACAGCAGAGTGCGTGGACCAGGAAGACACTCCATGCCAACTGCCATCTCCTGGCGTAGTAAGGCTTGGCTTTTTCTCTGGCGTTCAGGTAGACTCGGGAATAGGCCAGTGCCTTCCCCATAGGAGAGGAGAGGTGACAGGATCCCTGAACAACGCCCGTGCACTGGGATGAGGAGCTGTTGGGGACTTTCCCCCCTTTTCCCCGACACACCCTCTGCCACCCCCAACGCTGCCACATCTTGAAGGAAGATGGCATCTGACTGCCCTTTCTTCCAGGGAGCTGTATCTGTGAGTGCCGGGTATGGCGCCTGGTGGCAGGTCCACGTCTGCCCTAGGGACAGGTGGCCATGGAGATGCTGTCCCCTTGGGACAAGAGGCACAGAATAGGCCTGCTTTCGGCCCAGACTCCTTCCTCAGAGTGTTGTATGCGCGCCTGCCCTAATTGTCCAGTCGTGTCTTCCTTAAGCCAGGCTTCCGTCTCTATGCACAGGGAGCGTGTGACGACTGTCTTGCCACCATCCCTCTGTTCTCGCCAGGGCAGGCTCTCCTGCTTTGTGACTGGTTGCCGACAACAAGGCCAACGGCTCCTTCTCTTCTCCCAGGGAGACGTTCTGCTCCTTCCCCAGACGAGCTCTTGGAAAGCACGGAGACAGCCGTGTCACTATCCTTAAGGCCCTTTCCAGATGTGCATCCACGCTTCTCTCTCAGGCTGTGGGGATGCTAAGGCCAAGAAAATTTCCTCCATGGGGGTTTCTCCCACCGTGCTGCGGAGACTAGCTCAGGCAAGCAGAAGCAACATCCCACAAACCCAATTCAGATTTCCCAATGAAGGCTGTGTTTCCCAGAGGAGAAGCCTGGGCAAAGAGACTTTCGCTGTATGCTGGTATGTCCCACCTTGAGACTTGGCCTAGAAAGCACGAGCAGCAGCCCTCAGAAGTGACTCTGATTTCTCAGCAAATGGAGACGGTGACACTTGTCGTGCCAGCTGCCCGATGTTCTTGCCATGGCAGGCTCTCCCGTGTCATGGCCGTTTCCAGACAGTAAGGCCAAGGGCCCCTTCTCTTCTCCCGGAGCAGCGTGCTACACCTGGCCCAGCAATGCTGCCAGGGAGCACAGTAACAGACGTTTCCCTTTCCTTAAGGCTGTTCCCACAGGCGCAACCACGTTTCTCTCTCAGGTGAGGGGGATGCCGGGGCAAAGTGGATTTCGCTCCATGCGGGTTTATTACACAATGTTTCGGAGACTATATTCAGGCAAGCGGCATCAGCTTGGCACAGACCCGACTCTGATTTCCTAAAGAATGCTGTGCTTTCCTAGAGGGGATGCCCAGCAAAGAAGATTTCGCTCTATGCGGGATTCTCCCACCGTGCTGCTAATACTAGGCTAAAGTAAGCAGCAACAGCATCCCAAAAAACCCACTCTTTTTTCCTTGAGAATGCTCTGCTTTCGCAGAGGATTTCAGCTTGGCCTGAACCGCACTTCGCTGCTGCTTCCTCAGGAAGCATTTGGGCATTTGCTCTGTCGCATCAGGGAAGTTGATCGGCGGGAGAGCTGGTGCCTCTTGGGACTTGGTTTCCCGGGCTCCATGGTCGCACCCTGGTTTCACACTCCCAGGCCGAACTACGAAGCCACAGCCAGAAGCCTGCAGCAGCATGCGTGGCCTAGGATGACACTCCATGCCAACTGCCATCTCCTGGCGTAGTAAGGCTTGGCTTTTTGCTCTGGCGTCCAGGCGGACTCGGGGACTAGGCCAGTGTCTTCGTCATAGGAGAGGAGAGGCGACAGGATCCCTACACAGCACCCGTGCACTGCGATAGGGAGCTGTGGGGGACTCTCCCCACTTCTTCCCCGACACACCCCCTGCCAACCCCAACGCTGCCACATTTGGAGGAAAATGGCATCTGACTGCCCTTTCTTCCATGGAGCTGTATCTGCGAGTTCCGGGTATGGTGCCTGGTGGCATTCCCACGTTTGCCCTAGGCACAGGTGGTCTTGGAGATGCTGTCCCCTTGGGACAAGAGGCACAGAACAGGCCTGCCTTCTGCCCAGACACCTTCATCAGAGTGCAGTATGCTCGCCTGCCCTAGTCATCCCCTCGTGTCTTCCTTAAGCCAGCCTTCCGTCTCAACGCACAGGGAGCGGGTGACGACTGTCTTGCCACAATCTCGCTATTCTCGCCAGGGCAGGCTCTCCCTGTTTCCCGACAACAGGGCCAACGACTCCTTCTCTTCTCCCTGGGAGGCGTTCTGCTCCATCCCCAGACTTGCGCCTGGGAGCACAGTGACAGCCGTGTCCCTATCCCTAAAGCCCTTTCCAGATTGCATCCACGCTTCTCTCTCAGGCAGTGGGGATGCTAGGCTCAAGAGAATTTCGCTGCATGCGGGTTTCTTCCACCGTGCTGCAGAGACTAGCTCAGGCAAGCAGCAGCAGCATCCCACAAAGCGACTCAGATTTCCCAACGAATGCTGTGCATTCCCAGAGGAGAGGCCTGGGTAAATAGGCTTTCGATGTGTGGTGGTTACTCCCACCTTGAGACTTGGCCTAGGCAAGCACGAGCAGCAGCCCTCAGAAGTGACTCTGATTTCTCAGCAAATGTAGAGGGTGACACTTGTCGTGCCATCTGCCCGCTGTTCTTGTAATGGAAGGCTCTCCCGTGTCATGGTCGTTTCCAGACAGCAAGGCCAAGGGCCCTTTTTCTTTCCCGGAGCGACGTGCTACACCTGGCCCAGCAATGCTTCCAGGGAGCAAAGTAACAGACGTTTCCCTTTCCTTAAGGCTGTTTCCACAGGCGCAACCTCACTTCTCTCTCATACAGAGAGGATGCCCAGGCAAAGAGAATTACACTCCATGCGGCTTTATTACACCGTGCTTCGGAGACTATGTTCAGTCAAGCTGCAACAGCATCGCACAGACCCGACAATGATTTCCCAAAGAATGCTGTGTTTTCCGTGAGGGGATGCCCGGGGAAAAAGGTTTTCGCTCTATGCGGGTTTCTCCACCGTGCTGCCAATACTAGGCTAAGGCAAGCAGCAACAGCAACGCACAGAACCGTCTCTTTTTTCCTAGCGAATGCTATGCATTCGCAGAGGTTTTAAGCTTGGCCTGAATGGCACTTCGCTGCTGCTTCTTCAGCAAGGATTTGGGCGTTTGCTCTTTCGCGTCAGGGAAGTAGAACTGAGGGAGAGCTGGTGCCTCTTGGGCCTTGCTTTCCCGGGCTCCATGGTCGACCCAGGGTTCACCCTGCCAGGCCGAACTACGCAAACACAGCCACAAGCCTGCAGCAGCGTGCAAGACCTAGATGACACTCCATGCAAACTGGCATATTCTGGCGTAGTAAGGCTTGGCTTTTTGCTCTGGAGTTCAGGCGGACTCGGGGACTAGGACAGTGTCTTCCGCATAGAGAGGTGAGGCGACAGGATACCTACACAGCGCCCGTACACTGGGATGGGGAGCTTGAGAGACTGTCCCCACTTCTTCCTCGACACACCCCCTGCAACCCCCAACGCTGCCACTTCTTGGAGGAAGAGGGCATCTGACTGCCCTTTCTTCCAGGGAGCTGTATCTGCGAGTTCCGGGTATGGAGCCTGGTGGCATGCCCACGTCTGACCTAGGGACAGGTGGCCTTGGAGATGCTGTACCCTTGAGACAAGAGGCACAGAACAGGCCTGCCTTCTGCCCAGACTCCTTCCTCAGAGTGGAGTATGCGCGCCTGCCCTAGCCGTCCCCTCGTGTCTTCCTTAAGCCAAGCTTCCGTCTATACGCACTGGGAGTGGGTGACGATTGTCCTGCCACCATCCCGCTGTTCTCGCCTGGGCAGGCTCTCCTCCTCTGCGACTGTTTCCCGACAACAAGGCTAACGACTCCGTCTCTTCTCCCGGGGAGGCGTTCTGCTCCTTCCCCAGACTTGTTCTTGGGGTGCACGGTGACAGCCGTGTCCCTATCCTTAAGGCCCTTTCCAGATGTGCATCCAAGCTTCTCTCTCAGGCAGTGGGGATGCTAGGGCCAAGAGAATATCGCTCCATGCGGGTTTCTTCCACCGTGCTGCGGAGACTAGCTCAGGCAAGCAGCAGCAGCATCCCACAAACCCGATTCATATTTCCCAACGAATGCTGTGCTTTCCAATAGTAGAATCCTGGGACAAAGAGGCTTTCGCTGTATGCTGGTTCTCCCACCTTCAGACTAGGCCTAGGCAGGAAGGAGCAGCAGCCTGCAGAACCGACTCTGATTTCTGAGCAAAAGGAGAGGGGCACACTTGTCTTGCCACCCGCCCGCTATTATTGCCTATGCAGGCTGTCCTGTTTCATGACTTTTCCTTATGGCTGTTTTCACTGGCGCAACCACGCTTCTCTCTCAGGGAGAGGGGATGCGCGGGCAAAGAGGATTTCGCTCCATGCGGGTTTATTACACCGTGCTTCGGAGAATATGTTCAGGCAAGCGGCATTAGCATCTCACAGAACCGACTCTGATTTCCCAAAGAATGCTGTGCTTGCTTAGAGGGGATGTCCGGGCGTAGAGGCTTTCGCTCTATGTGGGATTCTCCCACCATGCTGCCAATACAAGGCTTAAGCTAGCAGCAACTGCAACCCTCAGAACAGACTCTTTTTTACAGCGATTGCTAAGCTTTCGCATAGGTTTTCCGCTTGGACTGAAACGCACTTCGCTGCTTCTTCCTCAGCAAGGCTTTGGGCGTTTGCTCTGTCGCGTCAGGGAAGCAGATCTGAGGGAGAGCTGGTGCCTCTTGGGCCTTGCTTTCCCGGGCTCCATGGTCGCACCCTGCGTTCAGCGTGCCAGGCCTAACTACGCAGACACATCCACAAAATGCAGCTACGTGCGGAGCCTAGGATGACACTCCATGCCAACTGCCATCTCCTAGCCTAGTAAGCTTGGCTTTTTGCTATGGCGTTCAGGCGGACTCGGGGACTAGTCCAGTGCCTTCCCCTTAGGAAAGGAGAGGCGACAGGATCCCTGCACAGCGCCCGTGCACTGTGATGCGGAACTGTTGAGGACTGTCCCCACTTCTTCCCCGACACACACCCTGCCACCCCCATCGCTGCCACATCTTGGAAGAAGATGGCATCTGACTGCCCTTTCTTCCAGGGAGCTGATTCTGTAAGTTCCTGGTATGGCGCCTGGTGGCAGGCCCACGTCTGCCCTAAGGACAGGTAGCCATGGAGATGCTGTCCCCTTGGGACAAGATGTACAAAACAGGCCGGCCGTCTGCTCAGACTCCTTCCTCAGAGTGGAGTATGCGAGCCTGCCCTAGCCGTCCCCTCGTGTCTTCCTAAAGCCAGGCTTCCGTCCCTACGCACAGGAAGCGGGTAACACATGTCTTGCCACCGTCCCGGTGTTCTCGCCAGGGCAGGCTCTTCTGCTTTGCGACTGTTTCCCGACAACAAGGTCAACGGCTCCGCTTCTCCCGCGGAGGCGCTCTGCTACTTCCCCAGACTTGCTCTTGGGGAGCACGGTGACAGCCGTGTCCCTTTCCTTTCGGCCCTTTCCTGATGTGCATCCACGCTTCTCTCTCAGGCAGTGGGGATGCTAGCGCCAAGTGAATTTCAATCCATGCGGGTTTCTTCCACCGTGCTGCAGAGAATAGATCAGGCAAGCAGTAGCAGCATCCCACAAACCCGATTCTGATTTCCCAACGAATGCTCTGCTTTCCCATAGTAGAAGCCTGGGACAAAGAGGCTTTCGCTCTATGCTGGTTCCTCCTACCTTCAGACTTGGCCTAGGCAAGCAGGAGCAGCAGCCCGCAGAATTGACTCTTATTTCTAAGCAAACGGAGAGGGTGACACTTGTCTTGCCACACGCCCACTATTCTTGCCTATGCAGGCTCTCGTGTTTCATGACTTTTCCTAAAGGCTGTTTTCACAGGCGCAATCACGCTTCTCTCTCAGGCAGAGGGGATGCCCGGGCAAAGAGGTTTTCACTCCATGCGTGTTTATTACAACATTCTACGGAGAATATGTTCAGGCAAGCGGCATCAGTATCGCAAAGAACCGACTGATTTCCCAAAGAATGCTGTGCTTTCCGAGAGGGATGCCCAGGCAAAGAGGCTTTCGCTCTCTGCGGGATTCTCCCACCGTGCTGCCATTACTAGGCTAAAGCAAGCAGCAACAGCAGCCCAAAGAACCGACTCTATTTTCCTAGTGATTGCTATGCTTTCGCAGAGTTTTTCCGCTTGGCCTGAAACGCACTTGGCTGCTTCTTCCTCAGCAAGGCTTTGGGCGTTTGCTCTGTCGCATCAGGGAGGTAGATCTGCGGTAGAGCTGGTGCGTCTTGGGCCGTGCTTCCCCGGGATCCATGGATGCACCCTGGGTTCAACCTGCCAGGCCGAACTACACAGACACATCCACAATACAGCAGCAGCGTGCGTGGCCTTGGAAGACTGTCCATTCAAACGGACATCTCCTGGCGTAGTAAGGCATGGCTTTTTGCTCTGGCATTCAGGCGGACTCGGGAACTAGGCCAGTGCCTTCCCCATAGGAGAGGAGAGGGGACAGGATCCCTGCACAGAGCCCGTGCACTGGGATGGGGAGCTGTGGGGGACTGTCCCCACTTCTTCCCCGATACACACCTGCCACCCCCAATGCTTCCACATCTTGGAGGAAGATGGCATCTGACTGCCCTTTCTTCCAGGGAGCTGTATCTGCGAGTTCCCGCTATGGCACCTGGTGGCAGGTCCATATGTGTCCTACAGACACGTGGCCTTGGAGATGCTGTCCCCTTGGGACAAGAGGCACAGAACAGGCCTGCCATCTGCCCAGACTCCTTCCTCAGAGTAGAGTATGCACGCCTGCCCTAGCTGTCCCCTCGTGTCTTCCCAAAGCCAGGCTTCCGTCCCTACGCACAGGAAGCGGGTGACACTTGTCTTGCAACCGTCCCGCTGTTCTCGCCAGTGCAGGCTCTCCTGCTTCGCGACCATTTCCCGACAACTAGGACAGAGGTTCCTTCTCTTCTCCCGGGGAGGCGTTCTGCTCCTTCCCCAGACTTGCTCTTGGGGAGCACGGTGACAGCCGTGTCCATATCCTTAAGGCCCTTAATAGATGTGCATCCACGATTCTCTCTCAGGCAGGGGGGATGCTATGGTAAAGAGAATTTCGCTCCATGCGGGTTTCTTCCACCGTGCTGCGGAGACAAGCTCAGGCAAGCAGCAGCAGCATCCCACAAACCCGATTCAGATTTCCCTTCGAATGCTGTGCTTTTCCAGAGGAGAAGCTTGGGCAAAGAGGCTTTTGCTGTATGCTGGTTTCTCCCACACTGAGACTTGGCCTAGGCAAGCAGGAGCAGCAGCCCGCAGAACCAACTCTGATTTCTAAGCTTACGGAGAGTGTGACACTTGTCTTGCCACCCGCCCGCTATTCTTGCCAGTGTAGGCTCACCTGTTGCATGACCCTTTCCACACCGCAAGGACAAGGGCCACTTCTCCTGGAGCGTCGTGCTACGCCTGGCCAAGACAGGCTCTCAGGGAGTGCAGTGACAGAGGTTTCCCTTTCCTTAAGGCTGTTTCCACAGGCGCAACAGCGCTTCTCTCTCAGGTAGAGGGGATGCCCGGGCAAAGATGATTTCGCTCCATGCGGGGTTATTACACCGTGCTTCGGAGACTATGTTCAGGCAAGCGACATCAGCATCGCACAGAACCGACTTTGATTTCCCAAACAATGCTGTGCTTTCCTAAAGGGGATGCCCAGGCAAAGAGGCTATCACTCCATGCGCAATTCTCCCAGATGCTGCCAATACTAGGCTAAGGCCAGCAGCAACAGCAGCCCACAGAACCGACTCTTTTTTCCTAGCGACTGCTATGATTTCGCAGAGGTTTTCAGTTGGCCTGAACCGCACTTCACTGCGTCTTCCTCAGCGAGGCTTTGGGCATTGGCTCTGTCGCCTCAGGGAAGTAGATGTGCAGGAGAGCTAGTGCCTCTTGAGCCTTGCTCCCACGATCTATGGTCGCACCCTGGGTTCAGCCTGCCAGGCCGAACAACGCAGAAACATCCACAACCCTGCAGCAGCGTGCGTGGCCTAGGATGACACTCCATGGCAACTGCCTCCTCCTGGCGTAGTATGAGTTGGCTTTTAGCTCTGGCGTTCAGGCGGACTCGGGGACTAGGCAAGTGATATCCCCTTAGGAAAGGAGAGGCGACCGGATCCCTGCACAGTGCCCGTGCACTGGGATGGGGAGCTGTGGGGGACTCTCCCAACTTCTACCCAGACTGACCTCAGGCCACCAGCAATGCTGCCACATCTTGGAGGAAGATGGCATCTGACTGCCCTTTCTTCCAGGGAGCTGTATCTGCGAGTTCCGGTTATGGCGCCTGGTGGCAAGCCCATGACTGCCCTAGGGGCAGGTGGCCTTAGAGATGCTGTCCCCTTGGGACAAGAGGCACAGAACAGGCCTTCCTTTTGCCCAGACTGCTTCCTCAGAGAGGAGTATGCATGCCAGCCCTAGCCGTCCCCTCGAGTCTTCCTAAAGCCAGGCTTCCGTCTCTACGCACAGGGAGCTGGTGACGCTTGTCTTGCCACCGTCCCTCTGTTCTGGCCAGGGCAGGCTCTCCTGCTTTGGACTGTTTCCCGACAACAAGGCCAACGGCTCCTTCTCTTCTCACGGGGAGGCGTTCTGCTCCTTCCCCAGACTTGCTCTTGGGGAGCACGGTGACAGCCGTGTCCCTATCATTAAGGCCCTTTCCAGATGTGCATCCACGCTTCTCTCGCAGGCAGTGCGGATGCTAGGGCCAAGAGAATTTCACTCTATTCGGGTTTCTTCCTCCGGGCTGTGGAAACTAGCTCAGGCAAGCAGCAGCAGCATCCCACAAACCCGATTCAGATTTCCCAACGATTGCTGTGCTTTCCCAGAGGAGAAGCCTGGACAAAGAGGCTTTCGCTGTATGGTGGTTTCTCCCACTTTGAGACTTACCCTAGGAAAGCACGAGTAGGAGCCTGCAGATCCGACTCTGATTTCTAAGCAAACGGAGAGGGTGACACATGTCTTGCCACCCGCCAGCTATTCTTGCCTATGCAGGCTCTTTCTTTTCATGACTTTTCCTTAAGGCTGCTTCCACCGGCGCAACCACACTTCTCTTTCAGGTAGAGGGAATGCCCGGGCAAAGAGGATTTTGCTCCATGCGGGTTTCTTCCACCTTGCTATGGAGACTAGCTCAGGCAAGCAGCAACTGCATCCCACAAAGTGACTCAGATTTCCCAGCGAATGCTGTGCTTTCCCAAAGGAGAGGCCTGGGCAAAGAGGCTTTCACTGTACGCTGGTTTCTCCCACCTTGAGTCTTGGCCTAGGCAAGCACGAGTAGCAGCCCACAGAAGTGACTCTGATTTCTCAGCAAATGGAAAGGGTGATACTTGTCGTGCCAGCCCCGCTGTTTTTGTCATGGCAGGCTCTCCTGTTTCATGACCGTTTCCAGACTGCAAGGACAAGGGGCACTTCTCTTCTCCCAGAGCGGCGTGCTACGCCTGGCCCAGCAATGCTCCCAGGGAGCACACTATCAGATGGTTCCCTTTCCTTAAGGCTGTTTCTACAGGCGCAACTGCGCTTCTCTCTCAGGCAGAGGGGATGCCAGGCAAAGAGGATTACGCTCCATGCGAGTTTATTACACCGTGCTTTGGAAACTCTGTTCAGGCAAGCGGCATCAGCATCACACAGAACCGACTCTGATTTACCAAAGATTGCTGTGCTTTCCTAGAGCGATGCCCAGGCAAAGAGGATTTCGCTCTATGTGGGATCCTCCCTCCGTGCTGCCAATAATAGGCTTAAGCAAGCAGCATCAGAAGCCCAAGTACCGACTTTTTTTTTCCTAGCGATTGCTATGCTTTCGCAGAGGTTTTCAGCTTGGTCTGAACCGCACTTCGCTGCTATTTCCTCAGCAAGGATTTGGGCCTTTGCTCTGTCCCGACAGGGAAGTAGATCTGCGGGAGAGCTGGTGGCTCTTGGGCCTTCCTTTCCCGGGCTCCATGGTCGCACCCTGGGTTCACACTGCCCGGCCGAAATACGCAGACACAGGCACAAGACTGCAGCAGCGTGCATGGCCTAGGATGACACTCCATGCCAATTGCCATCTCCTGGAGTAGTAAGGCTTGGCTTTTTGGTCTGGCGTTCAGGCGGACTCGGGGACTAGGCCAGTGCCTTCCCCATAGGAGAGAAGAGGCAAAAGGATCCCTGCACAGCACCCGTGTACTGGGATGGGGAGCTGTGGGGGACTCTCCCCACTTCTTCCCCGACACACCCCCTGCAACTCCCAACGCTGCCACATCTTGGAGGAAGATGGCATCTGACTGTCCTTTCTTCCTGGGAGCTGTATCTGCGAGTTCCGGATATGGCGCTTGGTGGCATGCCCATGTATGCCCTAGGGACAGGTGGCCTTGGAGATGCTGTCCCTTGGGAAAGGAGGCACAGAACAGGCCTGCCTTCTGCCCAGACTCCTTCTTCAGAGTGGAGTATGCGCGCCTGCCCTAGCCCTCCTCTCGTGTCTTCCTTAAGGCAGGCTTTCGTCTCTACACACAGGGAGCGGGTGATGCTTTTTTTGCCACCTTCCCGCTGTTCTTGCCAGGGCAGGCTCTCCTGCTTTGCGACTGTTTCCTGACAACGAGGCCAACGACTCCTTCTCTTCTCCTTTCGAGCCGTTCTGCCCCTTTCCCAGACTTGCTCTAGGGGAGCACGGTGACAGCCGTGTCCCTATCCTTAAGGCCCTTTCAAGATGTGCATCCACACTTCTCTCCTAGGCAGTGGGGATGCTAGGGCCAAGAGAATTTCGCCCCATGCGTGTTTCTTCCACTGTGCTGCGAGACTAGCTCAAGCAAGCAGAAGCAACATCCCACAAACCCGATTCAGATTTCCCAACGAATGCTGTGCTTTCCCAGAGGAGAAGACTGGGCAAAGAGGCTTTCGCTGTATGGTGGTTTCTCCCACCTTGAGACTTGGTCTCGGCAAGCACGAGCAGTAGCCCGCAGAACCGACTCTGATTTCAAAGCAAAGGGAGAAGGTGACACATGTCTTGCCACTCGCTTACTATTCTTGTCTATGTAGGCTCTCTGTTCCATGACTTTTCCTTAAGGCTGATTCCATAGGCGCAACCACGATTCTCTCTCAGGTAGAGGGGATGACCAGTCAGAGAGGATTACACTCCATGCAGGTTTATTACACCGTGCTTCAGAGACTATGTTCAGGCAAGCGGCATCAGCATCGCACAGAACCGACTCTGATTTCCCAAAGAATTCTGTGCTTTTCTAGAGGGGATGCCCAGGCAAAGAGGCTTTCGCTCTAAGCGGGGTTCTCCCACTCTGTTGCCAATACTATGCTAAAGCAAGCAGCATCAGCAGCCCACAGAACCGACACTTTTTTCTTGCGATTGCTATGAATTCTCAGAGGTTTTCAGCTTGGCCTGAACTGCACTTCGCTGCTGCTTCCTCAGCAAGGATTTGGGTGTTTGCTCTGTCGCGTCATGGAAGTAGATGTGCGGGAGAGCTGGTGCCTCTTGAACCTTGCTTTCCCGGGCTCCATGGTCACATCCTGGGTTCACCCTGCCAAGCAAACTATGCAGACACAGCAAGAAGCCTGCAGCAGCGTGCGTGGCCTAGAATGACCGTCCATGCCAACTGCCATCTCCTGGCGTAGTAAGGCTTGGCTTTTTGCTCTGGAGTTCAGGCGGACTCGGGTACTAGGCCAGTGCCTTCGCTTAGGAAAGGAGAGTCGACAGGATCCCTGCACAGCGCCTGTTCACTGGGATGGGAGATGTGGGGGAAGGCCCCCACTTCTTTCCCGACACACCACCTGCCACCCGGAACGCTGCCACATCTTGGAGGATGATGGCATCTGACTGCCGTTACTTCCAGGGTGCTGTATCTTCGAGTTCCGGGTATAGCGCCTGGTGGAATGCCCACGTCTGCCCTAGGGACAGGTGGCCTTGGAGATGCTGTCCCCTAGGGACAAGAGGCACAGAACAGGCCTGCCTTCTGCCCAGACTCCTTCCTCAGAGTGGAGTATGCACGACAGCCCTAGTCGTTACCTCGTGTCTTCCTTAAGCCAGGCTTCCGTCTCTACGCACAGGGAGCAGTTAACTCTTGTCTTGCAAGGGTCCTGCAGTTCTCGGCAGGGCATGCTCTCCTGCTCTGCGACTGTTTCACGACAACAAGGCCAACGGATCCTTTTCTTTTCCGGAGAGGCGTTCTGCTCCTTCCCCAGACTTGCTCTTGGGGAGCACGGTGACAGCCGAGTCCCTATCCTGAAGGCCCTTTCCAGAATGGATCCACGCTTCTCTCTCAGGCAGTGTGGATGCTAGGGCCTAGAGAATTTCTCTCCATGCAGGTTTCTTCCACCGTCCTGCGGAGACTAGCTCAGGCAAGCAGCAGCAGCATCGCACAAACCGGATCCAGATTTCCAAACAAACGTGTGCTTTCCCCAGAGGAGGAGCCTGGGCAAAGAGGCTTTCGCTGTATGCTGGTTTCTCCCACCTTGAGACTTGGCCTAGGCGAGCACAGCAGCAGCCCTCAGAATCGACACGGATTTCTAAGCAAACGGAGAGTGTGACACTTGTCTTGCCACCCGCCAGCTATTCTTGCCTATGCAGGCTCTCCTGTTTCATTACTTTTCCTTAAGGCTGATTACACAGGCACAACCACGCTTCTCTCTCAGGTAGAGGGGATGCCGGGCAAAGAGGATTTCCCTCCATGCGGGTTTATTACACCGTGCTTCGGAGTCTATGTTCAGGCAAGCGGCATCAGCATCGTACAGAACCGACTCTGATTTCCCAAAGAATGCTGTGCTTTCCCTGAGGGATGCACGGGGAAAAAGGCTTTCGCTCTATGCGGGTTTCTTCCACCGTGCTTCGGAGACTTGCTCAGGCAAGCAGAAGCAGCATCCCACAAACCCGTTTCACATTTTCCAATGAATGTTGTGCTTTCCCAGAGGAGAAGACTGGGCAAAGAGGCTTTCGCTGCATGTTGGTTTCTCCCACCTTGAGACTTGGCCTAGGCAAGCACGAGCAGCAGCCCGCAGAAACGACTCTGATTTCTAAGCAAACGGAGAGGGTGACATATGTCTTGCCACCGCCCGCTATTCTTGCCTATGCAGGCTCTCCTGTTTCATTACTTTTCAATGGCTGTTTCCGTAGGCGCAACCACGCTTCTCTCTCAGGTATAGGGGATGCCCGAGCAAAGAGGATTTCGCTCCATGCGGGTTTATTACACCGTGCTTCGGAGACTATGTTCAGGCAAGCGGCATCAGCATCGCACAGAACCGACTCTGATTTCCCAAAGAATGCTGTGCTTTCCTTGAGGGATGCACGGGGAAAAAGGCTTTTGCTCTATGCGGGTTTCTTCCACCGTGCTGCGGAGACTCGCTCAGGCAAGCAGAAGAGGCATCCCACACACCCGTTTCAGATTTTCCAACGAATGCTGTGCTTTCCCAGAGGAGAAGACTGGGCAAAGAGGCTTTCGCTGCATGCTGGTTTCTCCCACCTTGAGACTTGGCCTAGGCAAGCACGAGCAGCAGCCCGCAGAAACGACTCTGATTTCTAAGCAAACGGAGAGGGTGACACTTGTCTTGCCACACGCCCGCTATTCTTGCCTATGCAGGCTCTCCTGTTTCATTACTTTTCCATGGCCATTTCCGTAGGCGCAACCACGCTTCTCTCTCAGGCAGAGGGGATGCCCGAGCAAAGAGGATTTCGCTCCATGCGGGTTTATTACACCGTGCTTCGGAGACTATGTTCAGGCAAGTGGCATCAGCATCGCACAGAACCGACTCTGATTTCCCAAAGAATGCTGTGCTTTCCCTGAGGGGATGCCCGGGGAAAAAGGCTTTCTCTCTATGCGGGTTTCCCCCACCGTGCTGCCAATACTAGGCTAAGGCGAGCAGCATCATCAGCCCACAGAACCGACTCTTTTTTCCCAGCGACTGCTATGCTTTCCCAGAGGTTTTCAGCTTGGCCCGATCCGCACTTCTTCAGCAAAGCTTAGGGCGTTTGTTCTGCTGCGTCAGGGAAGGAGATCTGCGGGAGAGCTGCTGCGTCTTGGGCGTGCTTTCCCGGCCTCTGTGGTCGCATCTTGTGTTCACCCTGCCAGGCCGAAGTACGCAGACACAGCCACAACCCTGTAGCAGCGTGCGTGGCCTAGGATGACAGTCCATGCCAACTGCCATCTCCTGGCATAGTAAGACTTGGCTTTTTTCTCTGGCGTTAAGACGGACTCGGGAACTAGGCCAGTGTCTTCCCCTTAGGAGAGGAAAGGCGACAGGATCCCTGCACCACGCCCGTGTACTGCATGGGGAGCTGTGGGGGACTGTCCCCACTTCTTCCCCGACACACCCCCTGCCACCCTCAACGCTGCCACATCTTGGAGGAAGATGGCATCTAACTGCCCTTTCTTCCACGGAACTGTATCTGCGAGTTCCGGGTATGGCGCCTGGTGGCAAGCCCACGTCTGCCCTAGGGAGAGGTGGCCTTGGAGATGCTGTCCCCTTGGGACAAGTTGCAGAGAACAGGCCTGCCCTCTGCTCAGACTCCTTCCTCAGAGTGCAGTATGCGCGCCAGCGCTAACCACCCCCTCGTGTCTTTCTTAAGCCAGGCTTCTGTCTCGTCTCACAGGGAGCGGGTGACGCTTGTCTTCCCACCGTCCCACTGTTCTCGCCAGGGCAGGCTCTCCTGCTTTGCGACTGTTTCCCGACATCAAGGCCAACGGCTCCTTCTCTTCTCCCTGGGAGGCGTTCTGCTCCTTCCCCAGACTTGCTCCTGGGAGCACGGTGACAGCCGTGTCCATATCCTTTAGGCCTTTCCAGATGTGCATCCACGCTTCTCTCTAAGGCAGTGGGGATGCTAGGTCCAAGAGAATTTCGCTCCATGCCGGGTTCTTCCA
The DNA here is from genome assembly GCF_020171115.1 of Neogale vison. Classification (NCBI taxonomy): domain Eukaryota; kingdom Metazoa; phylum Chordata; class Mammalia; order Carnivora; family Mustelidae; genus Neogale; species Neogale vison. The sequence goes on from NC_058104.1 coordinate 44,717,732, forward strand.
CCGTGCTACGGAGAGTAGCTCAGGCAAGAAGCAGCAGCATCCTACAAAGGGACTCAGATTTCCCAACGAAAGCTCTGCCTTCCCAGAGGAGAAGCCTGGGCAAATTGGCTTTCACTGTATGGTGGTTTCTCCCACCTTGAGACTTGGCCTAGGCAAGCACGAGCAGCAGCCCGCAGAAGTGACTTTGATTTCTCAGCAAATGGAGAGGGTGACACTTGTCGCGCCACCTGCCCGCTGTTCTTGCCATGGCCATGGTCCTGTTTCATGACCATTTACAGACAGCAAGACCAAGAGCCCCTTCTCTTCTGCGGGAGCGGCGTGCTACGCCTAGCCCTCGAATGCTCCCAGGGAGCACAGTAACAGACGTTTCCCTTTCTTTATGGCTGTTTCCACAGGCACAACCACGCTTCTCTCTCAGGCAGAGAGGATGCCCATGCAAAGAGTATTACGCTCCATGTGGGTTTATTACACCGTGCTTGGGCGACTATGTTCAGGCAAGCGGCATCAGCATCGCACAGATCCGACTCTGATTTCCCAAAGAATGCTGTGCTTTCCCTGAGGGTTGCCCGGGAAAAAAGGCTTTCTCTCTATCCGTGTTTCTCCCACCATGCTGCCCATACTAGGCTAAGGCAAGCAGCAACAGCAGCCCACAGAAGCAACGCTTTTTTTCCCAGCGATTGCTATGCTTTCTCAGAGGTTGTCAGCTTGGCCCGATCCGCAATTCGCTGCTGCTTCTTCAGCAAGGCTTTGAGCATTTGCTCTGTCGCGTCAGGGAAGTAGATCTGCGGGAGAGCTGGTGCGTCTTGGGCCTTGCTTTCCCGGGCTCCATGGTCGCATCCTGGGTTCACCCTGCCAGGCTGAAATACGCAGACACTGCCACCGGCCTGCAGCAGCATGCGTGGCCTAGGATACAGTCCATGCCAACTGCCATCTCCTGGCGGAGTAAGGCTTGACTTTTTGCTCTGGCGTTCAGGCGGACTCGGGGACTAGGCAAGTGCTATCCCCTTAGGAGAGGAGAGGTGACAGGATCCCTGCACAGCGCCCGTGCACTGGGATGGAGAGCTGTGGGGCACTGTCCCCACTTTTTCCCGACACACCCCTTGCCAAAACCAACGATGCCACATCTTGGAGGAAAATGACATCTGACTGCCCTTTCTTCCAGGGAGCTGTATCTGCGAGTTCCGGGCATGTCACCTGGTGGCAAGCCCATGTCTGCCCAAGGGACAGGTGGCCTTGGAGCTGCTGTCCCCTGGGACAAGAGGCACAGAACAGGCCTGCCTTCTGCCCAGAATCCTTCATCAGAGTGGAGTATGCGCGCCAGCCCTAGCCTTTCCCTCTGTCTTCCTAAAGACAGGCTTCCGTCTCTACGCACAGGGAGCGGGTGAGGCTTGTCTTGCCACCGTCCCGCTCTTCTCGCCAGCGCAGGCTCTCCTGCATTGCGACTGTTTCCCGACAAAAAGGCCAACGGCTCCTTGTCTTCTCCCAGGTAGGCGTTCTGCTCCTTCCCCAGATTTGATCTTGGGGACCACGGAGACAGCCGTGTCACTATCCTTAAGGCCCTTTCCAGATGTGCATCCACGCTTCTCTCTCAGGCAGTGGGGGTGCTAGGGCCAAGAGAATTTCGCTCCATGCGGGATTCTACCACCGTGCTGTGGAGACTAGCTCAGGCAAGCAGGAGCAGCATCCCACAAACCCGATTCAGAAATCCCAACGAATGCTGTGCTTTCCCAGAGGAGAAGAGTGGGCAAAGAGGCATTTGCTGTATGGTGGTTTCTAGGCAAGCACGAGCAGCAGCCCGCAGAACCGACTCTTTTTTCCCAGCGACTGCTATGCTTTCCGAGAGGTTTTCAGCTTGGCCCGATCCGAAATTCGCTGCTGCTTCCTCATCAAGGCTTTGGGCGTTTGCTCTGTTGCGTCAGGGTAGTAGATCTGCGGGAGAGCTGGTGCGTCTTGGGCCTTGCTTTCTGGGCTCGAAGGTCGCATCCTGGGTTCACCCTGCCAGGCCGAACTACGCAGACACAGCCACCACCCTGCTGCAGCATGCGTGGCCTAGGATGACAATCCATGCCAACTGCCATCTCCTGCCGTTGTAAGGCTTGGTTTTTGCTCTGGCATTCGGGCTTACGCGGGGACTAGGCCAGTGCCTTCCCCTTAGGAAAGGAGAGGCGACAGGATCCCTGCACAGCGCCCGTGCACTGGGATGGAGAGCTGTGGGGCACTGTCCCCACTTTTTCCCGACACATCCCTTGCCAAAACCAACGATGCCACATCTTGGAAGAAAATGACATCTGACTGCCCTTTCTTCCAGGGAGCTGTATCTGCAAGTTCCGGGTATGTCACCTGGTGGCAAGCCCACGTCTGCCCTAGGGACAGGTGGCCTTTGAGATACTGTCCCCTTTGAACAAGAGGCACAGAACAGGTCTGCCTTAAGCCCAGACACCTTCCTCAGAGTGGAGTATGCGTGCCTGCCCTAGCCGTCCCCTCGTGTCTTCCTTAAGCCAGGCTTCCATCTCTACACACACGAGCGGGTATCGATTGTCCTGCCACCATCCCGCTGTTATCGCCAGGGCAGGCTCTCCTGCTTTGCGACTGTTTCCCGACAACAAGACCAAAGGCTCCTTCTCTTCTCCCGGGGAGGCTTTCTGCTCCTTCCCTAGACTTGCTCCTGGGAGCAAGGTGACAGCCGTGTCCCTATCCTTAATGCCCTTTCCAGATGTGCATCCACGCTTCTCTCTCAGGCAGTGGGGATACTAGGGCCTAGAGAATTTCGCTCCAAGTGGGTTTCTTCCACCGTGCTGTGGCGACTAGCCCTTGCAAGCAGCAGCTGCATCCCACAAAGCATCTCAGATTTCCCAACGAATGCTATGCTTTCCCAGAGGAGATGCCTGGGCAAAGGAGCTTTCGCTGTATGATGGTTTCTACCACCTTGAGACTTGGGGTAGGCAAGCACAAGCAGCATCTCGCAGAAGCGACTCTGTTTTCTCAGCAAATGGAGAGGGTGACACTTGACGTGCCACCTGCCCGCTGTTCTTGCCATGGCAGGCTCTCCTGATCATGACCGTTTCCAGACAGCAAGGCCAAGGGCCCCTTCTCTTCTCCAAGAGCAGCGTGCTATGCCTGGCCCAGCAATGCTCCAAGAGAGCACATTAACAGAAGTTTCCCTATCCTTAAGGCTGTTTCCACAGGTGCAACCATGCTTCTCTCTCAGGCAGAGAGGATACCCAGGCAAAGAGTATTACACTCCATGTGGGTTTATTACACCCTGCTTCAGAGACTATGTTCAGGCAAGCGGCATCAGCATCGCACAGTACTGACTCTGATTTCCCTAAGAATGTTGTGTTTCCCTGAGGGGATGCCCTGGGAAAAAGGCTTTCTCTCTATGCGGGTTTCTTCCACTGTGCTGCCAATACTAGGCTAAGGCAGGCAACAACAGCAGCCCACAGAACCGACTCTTTTTTCCCAGCGACTGCTATGTTTTCCCAGAGGTTTAAAGCTTGGCCCGATCCGCACTTCGCTGCTACATCTTCAGCAAGGATTTGGGCGTTTGCTCTGTCGCGTCAGGGAAGTAGATCTGCAGGAGAGCTGGTGCATCTTGGGCCTTGCTTTCCCGGGCTCCGTGGTCGGATCCTGGGTTCACCCTGCCAGGCCAAATTACGCAGACACAGCCACCACCCTGCAGCAGCGTGCGTGGCCTAGGATGACGGTCCATACCATCTGCCATCTCCTGGCGTAGTAAGGCTTGGCTTTCTGCTCTGGCATTTTGGTGGACTCGGGGACTAGGCCAGTGCCTTCCCCTTAGGAAAGGAGAGGCAACAGGATTCCTGCACAGCGCCCGTGCACTGGTATGCCATCTGTAGGGTACTGTCCCCACTTCTTCCCCGACACACCCCCTGCCACCCCCAACGTTGCCACATCTTGGAGGAAGATGGCATTGGACTGCCCTTTCTTCCAGGGAGCTGTATCTGCGAGTTCCGTGTATGGTCCTGGTGGCAAGCCCACGTCTGCCCTAGGGACAGGTGGCCTCGGAGTTGCTGTCAACTTGGGACAAGAGGCACAGAACAAGCCTACCTTCTGCCCAGACTCCTTCCTCAGAGTGTGGTATGCGCGCCAGCCCTATCCGTCTCCTCGATTCTTCCTAAAGCCAGGCTTCTGTCTCTACGCACAGGGAGCGGGTGACTCTTGTCTTGCCACCGTTCCACGGTTCTCGCCAGGGTAGGCTCTCCTGCTTTGCGACTGGTCCCAGACAACACGGCCAACGGCTCCTTCTCTTCTCCCGGGGAGGCGTTCTGCTCCTTCCCCAGACTTGCTCCTGGGAGCATGGTGACAGCCATGTCCATATCCTTAAGGCCCTTTTGAGATGTGGTTCCACGATTCTCTCTCAGGCAGTGGGGATGCTAGGCCCAAGAGAATTTCACTCCTTCCTAGAGCGAAGCCCAGGCAAAGAGGCTTTAGCTCTATACGGGATTATCCCACCGTGCTGCCAATACTAGGCTAAAGCAAGCAGCAACAGCAGCCCACAGAACCAACTCTTTTTTCCTAGTGATTGCTATGATTTCTCAGTGGTTTTCAGCTTGACCTGAACCGGATTTCGCTGCTGCTTCCTCAGCAGGATTTGGGCGTTTGCTCTGTCGCCTCAGGGAAGGAGATCTGCGGTAGAGCTGGTGCCTCTTGGGCCTTGCTTCGCGGGCTCCATGGTCGCATCCTGGGTTCACCCTGCCAGGCCGAACTACACAGACACAGCCACAATCCTGCAGCAGCGTAGGTGGCCTAGGATGACACTCCATGCCAACTGCAATCTCCTGGTATAGTAAGGCTTGGAAATTTGCTCTGGCATTCAGGTGGACTCAGAGACTAGGCAACTGCCTTCCCCTTACGAATGGAGGGGCGACAGGATCCCTGCACAGCGCCCGTGCACTGGGATGCGGAGCTGTGGGAGACTGTCCCCACTTCTTCCACGACACACTCCGTGCCACCACCATCACTTCCACATCTTGGAGGAAGATGGGATCTGACTGCCCTTTCTTCCAGGGATCTGTATCTGCGAGTTCCTGGTATGGCGCCTGGTGGCAAGCCCACGTCTGCCCTAGGGACAGGTGGCCATGGAGATGCTGTCCCCTTGGGACAAGAGGCACAGAACAGGCCTGCCGTCTACCCAGACTCCTTCCTCAGAGTGGAGTATGAGCGCCTGCCCTAGCCGTCCCCTCCTGTCTTTTTTAAGCCAGGCTTCAGACTCTATCCACAGGGAGCGGGTGACGATTGCCTTGCCACCATCCCGCTGTTCTCGCCAGGGCAGGCTCTCCTGCTTTGCGACTGATTCCCAGAACAAGGTCAACGGCTCCTTCACTTCTCCCGTGGAGACGTTCAGCTCCTTCTCCAGACTTGCTCCTGGAAGCACGGTGACAGCCGTGTCACTATCGTTTAGCCCCTTTCTAGATGTGCATCCACGCTTCTCTCTCAGTCAGTGAGGATGCTAGGGCCAAGAGAATTTCACTCTATGTGGGTTTCTTCTCCCGTGCTGCGGAAACTAGCTCAGGCAAGCAGAGACAGCATCCCAAAGAACCCGATTCAGATTTCCCAACGAATGCTGTGCTTTCACAGAGGAGAATCCTGGGCAAAGAGGCTTTCGCTGTATGCTGGTTTCTCCCACCTTGAGACTAGGCCTAGGCAAGCAGGAGCAACTGCACGTAGAACCGCCTCTGATTTCTAAGCAAATGGAGAGAGTGACAGTTGTCTTGCCACCCACCCGCTATTCTTGTCTATGCAGGCTCTCCTATTTCATGACTTTTCCTTAAGGCTGTTTCCACAGGCGCAACCACGATTCTCTCTCAGGTAGAGGGGATGCCAGGGCAAAGAGGATTTCGCTCCAGGCGGGTTTATTACACCGTGCTTCGGAGACTATGTTCAGGCAAGCGGCATCAGCATCGCACAGAACCGACTCTGATTTCCCAAAGAATGCTGTGCTTTCCCTGAGGGGATGCCCGGGGAAAAAGCCTTTCGCTCTATGTGGGATTCTCCCACCGGCTGCCAATACTAGGCTAAGGCGAGAAGCAATAGCAGTCCACAGAACCGACTCTTTTTTCCAAGCGACTGCTATGCTTTCCCAGAGGATTTCAGCTTGGCCCGATCCTTGCTGCTTCGTCAGCAAGGCTTTCGGCATTTGCTCTGCCACCTCAGGGAAGTAGATCTGCGTGAGAGCAGGTGCGTCTTGGGCCTTGCTTTCCTGGGCTCCATGGTCGAACCCTGGGTTCACCCTGCCAGGACGAACTACGCAGACACAGCCACAACCCTGTAGCAGAGTGCGTTGCCTAGGATGACACTCCATGCCAACTGCCACCTCCTGGCGTAGTAAGGCTTGGCTTTTTGCTCTGGCGTTCAGGCGGAATTAGGGACTAGGCCAGTGCCTTGCCCATAGGAGAGGAGAGGCGACAGGATCCCTACACAGCGCCCGTGCACTTGGATGGGGATCTGTGGGGAACTGTCCCCACTTCTACCCGACACACCCCCTGCCAACCACAAAGCTGCCATATCTTGGAGGAAGATGACATCTGACTGCCCTTTCTTCCAGGGAGCTGTATCTGCGAGTTCCGGGTATGGCGCCTGGTGGCAAACCCACGTCTGCCCCAGGGACAGGTGTCCTTGGAGATGCTGTCCCCTTTGGACAAGAGGCACAGAACAGGGCTGCCTTCTGCCCACACTCCTTCCTCAGAGTGGAGTATGCGCGCCTGCCCTAGCCGTCCCCTCGTGTCTTCCTTAAGCCAGGCTTCCGTCTCTACTGACACGGAGTGGGTGACGATTGTCTTGCCACCATCCCGCTGTTCTCGCCAGGGCAGGCTCTCCGGCTCTGGGACTGTTTCCCGACAACAAGGCCAACGGCTCCTTCTCTTCTCCCGAGGAGGCGTTCTGCTCCTTTCCCAGACTTGCTCCGGGGAGCACGGTGACAGCCGTGTCCCTATCCTTAAGGCCCTTTCCAGATGTCCATCCACGCTTCTCTCTCAGGCAGTGGGGATGCTAGGGCCAAGAGAATTTCGCTCCATGCGGGATCTTCCACCGTGCTGCGGAGACTAGCTCAGGCAAGCAGCAGCAGCATCCCACATACCCGATTCAGATTTCCCAATGAATGCTGTGCTTTCCCATAGTAGAAGCCTGGGACAAAGAGGCTTTCTCTGTACGCTGGTTTCTCCAACCTTCCGACTTGGCCTGAGCAAGCAGGAGCAGCAGCCCACATAACCGACTCTGATTTCTAAGGAAACGGAGCAGGTGACACTTGTCTTACCACCCGCCCGCTATTCTTGCCTATGCAGGCTCTCCTGTTTCATGACTTTTCCTTAAGGCTGTTTCCACAGGCGCAACCACGCTTGTCTCTCAGGTAGAGGGGATGCCCAGGCAAAGAGGCTTTCTCTCTATGCGGGATTCTCCCACCGTGCTGCCAATACTAGGCTAAGGCAATCAGCAACAGCAGCCTACAGAACCACTCTTTTATCGTAGTGACTGCTGTGCTTTCGCAGAGGTTTTCAGCTTGACCTGAACCACACTTCGCTGCTTCTTCCTCAGCAAGGATTTGGGCGTTCGCTCTGCCACGTCAGGGAAGTAGATCTTCAGAAGAACTGGTGTTTCTTGGGCCTTGCTTTCCCGGGCTCCATGGTCGCACCCTGGGATCACCCTGCCAGATCGAAATATGGAGACACAGCCACAAACCTGCAGCAGCGTTAATGGCCTAGGGTGACACTCCATGCCAACTGAAATCTCCTGGCATAGGAAGGCTTGGCTTTTTGCTCTGGCATTCAGGCGGACTCGGGGACTAGGCCAGTGCCTTCCCCATAGGAGAGGAGAGGCGACAAGATCCCTGCACAGCGACAGTGCACTGGGATGGGGAACTGTGGGGGACTGTCCCCACTTCTTCCCTGACACACCACCTGATACTCCCACGCTGCCACATCTTGGAGGATGATGGCATCTGACTGCCCTTTCTTCCAGGGATCTGTATCTGCGAGTTCCGGGTATGGCCCCTGGTGGCAATCCCACGTCTTCTTTAGGGACAGGTGGCCTTGGAGATGCTGTCCCCTTGGGACAAGAGGCACAGAACAGGCCTGCCTTCTGCCCAGACTCCTTCCTCCAAATGGAGTGTGTGCGCCTGCCCTAGCCATCCCCTCATGTCTTCCTAAAGCCAGGTTTCCATCCCAACGCACAGGAAGCTGGTGACTCTTGTCTTGCCATCGTCCCGCTTTTCCCGCCAGGGCAGGCTCTCCTTTTTGCGACCGTTTCCCGAGAACAAGGCCAACGGCTCCTTCTTTTCTCACGGGGAGGCGTTCTGCTCCTTCCGCAGACTTGCTCTTTGGAGCACTGTGACAGCCGTGTCCCTATCCTTAAGGCCCTTTCTTGATGTGTATCCACGCTTCTCTCTCAGGCATAGGGGATGCTAGGGCCAAGAGAATTTCGCTCCATGCGGGTTTCTTCCAACGTGCTGCAGAGACCAGCTCAGACAAGCAGCAGCAGCATCCCACTAACCCGAATCAGACTTCCTAACGAATGCTCTGCTTTACCAGAGGAGAAGCCTGTGCAAAGAGGCTTTCACTGTATGCTGCTTTCTCCCACCTTGAAACTTGGCTTAGGCAAGCACGAGCAGCAGCCCGCAGAACCGACTCTGATTTCTAAGCAATCGGAGAGGGTGACACTTGTCTTGCCACCCGCCTGCTATTATTGCCTATGCAGGCTCTCCTGTTTCATGATTTTTCCGTAAGGCTGTTTCCACAGGCGCAACCACGCTTCTCTCTCAGGCAGAGGGGATCCCCAGACAAAGAGGATTATGCTCCATGCGGGTTTATTACACCGTGCTTCGGAGACTATGTTCAGGCTAGCGTCATCAGCATCGCACAGAACTGACTCTGATTTCCCAAAGAATGCTGTGCTTTCCCTGGGGGGATGCCCGGGGAAAAAGTCTTTCGCTCTTTTGGTTTCTCCCACCATACTGCCAATACTAGGCTAAGGCAAACAGCAACAGCAGCCCATAGAACCGACCCTTTTTTTCTCAGCGATGCTATGCTTTCCCAGAATTTTTCAGCTTGGCCCGATCCGGACTTCGCTGCTGCTTCTTCCTCAAGGCTTTGGGCGTTTGCACTGTCGCGTCAGGGAAGTAGATGTGCGGGAGAGCTGGTGCCTCTTGGGCCTTGCTTTCCCGGGCTCCATGGTCGCATCCTGGGTTCACACTGCCAGGCTGAACTACGCAGACACAGCCACCACTCTGCAGCAGCGTGCGTGGCCTAGAATGACCGTCCATGCCAACTGCCATCTCCTGGCGTAGGAAGGCTTGGCTTTTTGCTCTGGTGTTCAGGAGACTCGGGGACTAGGCCAGTGCCTTCCCCTTAAGAAAGGAGAGGCGAAAGGATCCCTGCACAGCGCCCGTGCACTGCGATGGGGAGCTGTGGGGGACTCTCCCCACTTCTTCCCCGACACACCCCCTGCTAACCCCAATGCTGCCACATTTGGTGGAAAATGGCATCTGACTGTCCTTTCTTCCAGGGAGCTGTATCTGCGAGTTCCGGAAATGGCGCCTGGTGACAAGCCCACGTCTGCCCTCGGGACAGGTGACCTTGGAGATGCTGTCCCCTTGGGACAAGAGGCACACAACAGGCCTGCCTTCTGCCCAGACTCCTTCCTCAGAGTGGAGTATGTGCGCAGCCCTAGCCGCCTCTTTGTGTCTTCCTTAAGCCAGGCTTCTGTCTCTATGCACAGGGAGCGGGAGACGCATGCTAGCCACAGTCCCGCAGTTCTCGCCAGGGCAGCCTTTCCTGAATTGTGACTGTTTCCCGACAACAATGCCAAGAGCTCCTTCTCCTTTCCCGGGGAGGCATTCTGCTCTTCCCCAGACTTGCTCTTGGGGAGCACGGTGACAGCCGTGTCCCTATCCCTAAGGCCCTTTCCAGATGTGCATCCACGCTTCTCTCTCAGGCAGTGGAGATGCTACGGCCAAGAGAATTTCGATCCATGCGGGTTTCTTCCAACGTGCTGAGGAGACTGGCTCAGGCAAGCAGCAGCAGCATCCCACAAACCCGATTCAGATTTCGAAACGAATGCTGTGCTTTCCAAGAGGAGAAGCCTTGTCTTCTCCTGTATGGTGGTTTCTCCCAACTAGAGACTTGGCCTAGGCAAGCATGAGGAGCAGTCCGCAGAAGCGAATCTGATTTCTCAGTAAATGGAGAGGGTGACACATGTCGTGCCAGCTGCCCGCTGTTCTTGCCATGGCAGGCTCTCCTGTTTCCCAAGGGCCCCTTTTCTTCTCCTAGACGGCGTGCTACGCCTGGCCCAGCAATGCTACCATGGTGCATCCATAACAGACGTTTTCCTTTCCTTTAGGCTGTTTCCACAGGTGCAACCACTCTTCTCTCTCAGCCAGAGAGGATGCCCAGGCAAAGGGGATTACTCTCCATGCGGGTTTATTACACTGTGCTTTGGAAACTATGTTCAGGCAAGCGGCATCAGCATCACACAGAACCGACTCTGATTTCCCAAAGAATGCTGTGATTAACCTGAGGGGATGCCCGGGGAAAAAGGCTTTCGCTCTATGTGGTTTTCTCCCACCGTGCTGCCAATACTAGACTAAGGCAAGCAGAAACAGCAGCCCACAAACCGGGTTCAGATTTCCCAACGAATGCTGTGCTTTCCCAGAGGAGAAGCCTGGGCAAAGAGGCTTTCGCTGTATGGTGGTTTCTCCCAAATTGAGACTTGGCCTAGGCAAGCACGAACATCATCCCGCAGAAACGACTCTGATTTCTAAGCAAACGTAGAGGGTGAAACTTGTCTGGCCACCCGCCCGCTACTCTTGCCTATGCAGGCTCTCCTGTTTCATGACTTTTCCTTAAGGCTATTCCACAGGGACAACCACGCTTCTGTCAGGTAGATGGGATGCCGGGCAAAGAGGATTTCGCTCCATAAGGGTATATTACACCGTGCTTCGGAGACTATGTCAGGCAAGCGGCATCAGCATCGCACAGAACTGACTCTAATTTCCCAAAGAATGCTGTGCTTTCCTAGAGGGGATGCCCTGGCAAAGAGTCTTGCGTTCTATGCGGGATTCTCCCACCGTGCTGCTAATACTAGGCTAAGGCAAGCAGCCACAGCAGCGCACAGAACCGACTCTTTTTTCCCAGTACGGCTATGCGTTCCCAGAGGTTTTAAGCTTGACCCGAACCGCACTTCTCTGCTCCTTCTTCAGCAAGAATTTGGGCGTTTGCTCTGTCGCGTCAGGGAATTAGATCTCCAGGAGAGCTGGTGCCTCTTGGACCTTGCTTTCAGGGCACCATGGTCTCACCCTCGGTTCACCCAGCCAGGCCGAACAACGCAGACACAGCCACCACCCTGCAGCAGCGTGCGTGGCCTAGGATGACAGCCCATGCCAACTGCCATCCCCTGGCGTAGTAAGGCGTGCCTTTTTGCTCTGGCGTTCAGGCGGACTCGGGGACTAGGCCAGTGCCTTCCCATTGGAGAGGAGAGGCAAGAGGATCCCTGTAGAGCGCCCGTGCACTGGGAAGTGGAGCTGTGGGGGGCTGTACCCACTTCTTCCCCGTCAAACCCCCTGCCACCCCCAACGCCGCCACATATTGGAGGAAGATGTCATCTGACTGCCCTTTCTTCCAGGGAGCTGTATCTGCGAGTTCTTGGTATGGCGCCTGGTGGCAAGCCCACGTCTGCCCTAGGGACAACTGTCCTTGGAGATGCTGTCCCCTTGGGACAAGATGCACAGAACAGGCCTGCCTTCTGCAAGACTCCTTCCTCAGACTGGAGTATGTGCGCCAGCCCTAGCCGACCCCTCGTGTCTTCCTAAAGCAGGGCTTCCTTCTCTACACACAGGGAGCGGGTGACGCTTGTCTTGCCACCGTCCCGCTATTCTCGCCAGGGCAGACTCTCCTGCTTTGCGACTGTTTCCCGACAACAAGTCCAACGGCTCTTTCTCTTCTCCTGCGGAGGCGTTCTGCTACTTCCCCAGACTTGCTCTTGGGGAGCACGGTGACAGCAGTGTCCCTATCCTTAAGGCCCTTACGAGAGGTGCATCCACGCTTCTCTCTCAGGCAGTGGGGATGCTAGGGCCAAGAGAATTTCGCTCCATGCGGGTTTCTTCCACCGTGTTACGGAGACTAGCTCAGGCAAGCAGCAGCAGCAGCCCACAAACCCGATTCAGTTTTCCCAACGAATGCTGTGCTTTCCCAGAGGAGAAGCCTGGGCAAAGAGGCTTTCACTGTATGCTGGTTTCTCCCATCTTGAGCTTTGGCCTAGGAAAGCACGAGCAGCATCCCTCAGAACCGACTCTGATTTCTAAGCAAACGGAGAGCGTGACACTTGTCTTGCCACCCGCCTGCTATTCTTGCCTATGCTGGCTCTCTTGTTTCCTGACTTTTCTTTATTGCTGTTTCCACAGGCGCAACCACGCTTCTCCCTCAGATAGAGGGGAAGCCCGGGCAATGTGGATTTCGCCCCATGCGGGTTTATTACACCGTGTTTCGGAGACTATATTCAGGCAAGCGGCTTCAGCATCGCACTGAACCGACTCTGATTTCCCAAAGAATGCTGTGCTTTCCCTAGGAGGATTCCCTGGGAAAAAGACTTTTGCTCTATGCGGGTTTCTCCCACCGTGCTGCCAATACTTGGCTAGGGAAAGCAGCAACAGTAGCCCACAGAACCGACTCATTTTTCCCAGCGACTGCTATGCTTTCCCAGAGTTTTTCAGCTTGGCCCGATCCTCAATTCGCAGCTGCTTCTTTAGCTACGATTTGGGCGTTTGCTCTGTCGCGGCAGGGAAGTAGATCTGGGGGAGAGCTGGTGCCTCTTGGGCCTTTCTTTCCTGGGCTGCATGGTCGCACCCTGGGATCACCCAGCCAAACCGAACTACGCAGACACAGCCACAACCCTGCAGTAGCGTGCGTGGCCTAGGATGACACTCCATGCCAACTGCCATCTCCTGGCGTAGGAAGGCTTGGCTTTTAGCTCTGGCGTTCAGGAGGACTCGGGGACTAGGCCAGTGACTTCCCCATAGGAGAGGAGAGGCGACAGGATCCATGCACTGAATCCGTGCACTGGGATGGGGAGCAAGGGGGACTGTCCCCACATCTCCCCCGACACACCCCTGCCACCCCCAACGCCGCCACATCTTGGAGGAAGATGGCATCTGACTGCCCTTTCTTCCAGGGAGCTGTATCTGCGAGTTCCGAGTGTGGCGCTTTCTGGAAAACCCACGTCTGCCCTAGGGACAGGTGTCCTTGGAGATGCAGTCCCCTTGGGACAAGAGGCACAGAACAGGCCTGCCTTCTGCCCAGACTCCTTTCTCAGACTGGAATATGCGCGTCTTCCCTAGCCGTCCCCTCGTGTCTTCCTTAAGTCAGGCTTCCGTCTCTACCCACAGGGAGCGGGTGACGATTGTCTTGCCACCATCCTGCTGTTCTCGCCAGGCAGGCTCTCCTGATTTGCGACTGTTTCCCGACAACAAGGCCAACGGCTCATTCTCTTCTCCCGGGGAGGCGTTCTGCACCTTCCCCAGACTTGCTCCTGGGAGCACGGTTACAGCCGTGTCCCTATCCTTAAGGCCCTTTCTAGATGTGCATCCACGCTTCTCTCTCAGGCAGCGGGGATGCTAGGGCCAAGAGAATTTCGCTCAATGCGGGTTTCTTCCCCCGTGCTGCAGATACCAGCTCAGGGAAGCAGCAGCAGCATCCCACAAACCCGATTCAGATTTCCCAACAAATGCTGTGCTTTCTTAGAGGAGACGCCTGGGCAAAGAGGCTTTCGCTGTATGTTGGTTTCTCCCACCTTGAGACTTGGCCTATGCACGAACGAGCAGCAGCCTGCAGAACCGACTCTGATTTTTCAGCAATCGGAGAGGGTGACATTTGTTTGCCACCCGCCCGCTCTTCTTGCCATGGCAGACTCTCCTGTTTCATGACTTTTCCTTAAGCCTCTTTCCACAGGCGCAACCACGCTTCTCTCTCAGGTAGAGGGGATGCCGGGGCAAAGAGGATTTCGCTCCATGCGGGTTTATTACACCGTGCTTCGGAGACTATGTTCAGGCAAGCGGCATCAGCATCGCACAGAACCGACACTGATTTCCCAACGAATGCTGTGCTTTCCGTGAGGGGATGCAAGGGGAAAAAGGCTTTTGCTCTATGCTGGTTTCTCCCACCGTGCTGCCAATACTAGTCTAAGGCAAGCAGCAACAGCAGCCCACAGAACTGATTCTTTTTTCCCAGTGACAGCTATGCTTTCCAAGAGGTTTTCAGCTTGGCCCGATCCGCACTTCGCTGTTGCTTCTTCAGCAAGGCTTTGGACGTTTGCTCTGTCGTGTCAGAGACGTAGATCTGCGGGAGAGCTGGCGCGTCGTGGGCCTTGCTTTTCCGGGCTCTATGGTCGCACCCTGGGTTCACCCTGCCAGGCTGAACGACGCAGACACAGCCACCACCCTGCGGCAGCGTGCGTGGCCTAGGATGACAGTCCATGCCAACTGCTATCTCCTGGCTTAGTAAGGCTTGGCTTATACCTCTGGCGTTCAGGCGGACTCAGGGACTCGTCAGTGCCTTCCCGTTAGGAAAGGAGAGGCGACAGGATCCCTGCACAGCACCTGTGCACTGGGATGGGGAGCTGTGGGGGACTGTCCCCACTTCTTCCTGGACACACACCCTGACACCCCCAACGCTGCCACATCTAGGAGGAAGATGGCATATGACTGTCCTTTCTTCCAGGGAGTGGTATCTGCGAGTTCCGTGTATGGCGCCTGGTGGCAAGCCCACGTCTGCCCTAGGGACAGATGGCCTTGGAGATGCTGTCCCCTTGGGACAAGAGGCACCGAACAGGCCTGCCTTCTGCCCAGACTCTTTCCTCAGACTGGAGTATTCGCGCCTGCCCTAGCCGTCCCCTCGTGTCTTCCTTAACCAGGCTTCCATCTCTACGCAGAGAGAGCGGGTAACGATTGTCTTGCCACGGTCCCGCTGTTCTCTCCAGGGCAGGCTCTCCTGCTTTGCGACTGTTTCCCGACAACAAAGCCAACGCTCCTTCTCTTCTCCCAGGGAGGCGTTCTGCTCCTTTCCCAGATTTGCTCTTGGGGTGCACGGTGACAGTCGTGTCCCTATCCTTAAGGCCCTTTCCAGATGTGCATCCACGCTTCTCTCTCAGGCAGTGGGGATGCTAGGGCCAAGAGAATTTTGCTTCATGCGGGTTTCTTCCACCGTGCTGCGGAGACAAGCTCAGGCAAGCAGCAGCAGCATCCCACAAACCCGATTCAGATTTCCCAACGAATGCTGTGCTTTCCCAGAGTCGAAGCCTGGGCAAAGAGGCTTTCGCTGTATGGTGCTTTCTCCCACCTTGAGACTTGGCCTAGGCAAGCAGGAGCAGCAGCCTGCAGAACCGACTCTGATTTCTAAGCAAATGGAGAGGGTGAAACTTGTCTTGCCACGTACCCATTATTCTTGTCTATGCAGGCTCTCCTGTTTCATGACTTTTCCTTAAGGCTATTTCCACAGGCGCAACCACGCTTCTCTCTCAGGTAGAGGGGTTTGTTAGGGTCCGTGATCAAAGGAACGAGACTGATACAAAGCGAAGGTCAAGCAAAACTTTATTTTGCGCCAAGCATCAGGAATCAAACGACCGGTCAGAGCTACCTCTTATGAAAAGGCGGTGACGATGATCCCAACAAGGTCACTTCCAAGAAGGCCACTCTGGACGAGGCCACTCTAGATGACGCTGATGCTCCACAGATGAGGCCGCTCCATGATTGGAGCTGTTCCCAAGAAGAGGCCACTCCCAAGACAAGGCAACTGCTCAATAAAGTTGCTCCCCGGACAAGGCCGCTCCCAAGAAGAGGCTGTTCTGGACAAGACCACTTCCTGGATGAGGCCACTCCCAATGATGAAGAAGCAACAATGACAAGGAGGACAACCCGGATGACACAGATCTGCTCCCCACGATGCTACTCTGACCAGGCTTCCACCCGGAGGAAGCCACCACTGCGGACAAGGCCACTTGTGGCTCGGGGTGGCGAGGCATTTTGTGGCGAGGCTGCTGGTGTCTAGGGGCCGTTGGCATCTCAGGGCTGCTTGCGCCTCGAGACCGCTGGCATCTAGGGGCTGCAGATGTCAGGACCGCCGACTGCTGACATCCAGGGGCTGTAGGCATCAGGACCGCTGGACCGCTGGGCTCTCGGCAGCTCGCCGGGCTGCTGAAGGCAGGGCCGCTGTAGGCTACAGGCTGCTGGCGGCGGCTCGGGGCCGCCGGAGGATGGAGGCTGCAGGCGGCGGCTCGGGGCCGCCGGAAGCTGGACCGCCGGAGGCGGGGGCACCCGCGGCTCGAATCTAATGACGCGGCTCGGGGCTGCTGCAGACTGTAGGCGGCGGCTCGGCGCCGCGGGAGGCTGGAGACTGCAAATGCGGTTGTAGCTCTTACAAGAGCTGTTACAGCTCTTCTATTCACCGTTGACTCCCCTGCTCTCCGCTGACTTCCACCGCTCTCCGCACCGCTTCACCGCTCTCCACCGACTCCACTGCTCTCCTGAAGCAGCCCTTGACAGCATGGCAAAGCAACCTTTATGAGGGTGGCTGACCCCGCCCCCACACAGGCGGCCAAATGAATTCCAATTTCCCAAGTGGCATATACATACGCCTCACTGATTGGATGTCTCCACTCAGTCTGCCCCTCCCTTACATTCAGGGACCACAAGCAAGTTCCTCTGGGAGGGGCAGACCCTTACACGGATGCCTGGGCAAAGAGGATTTCGCTCCATGTGGATTAATTGCACCGTGCTACGGAGACTATGTTCTGGCAAGCGGCATCAGCATCGCACGGAACCGACTCTGATTTCCCAAAGATTGCTGTGTTTCCTAGAGGGGATGCACAGGCAACGAGGCTTTCGCTCTATGCGGGATTCTCCCACCATGCTACCAATAATAGGCTAAAGCAAGCAACAACAGCAGCCCACGGAACCGACTCTTTTTTCCTAGCGATTGCTATGCTTTCGCAGAGGTTTTCAGCTTGGCCTGAACTGCACTTCGCTGCTGCTTCTTCAGCAAGGCTTTGGGAGTTTGCTCTGTCGCTACAGGGAAGCAGATCAGCGGGAGAGCTTGTAACTCTTGGGCCTTGCTTTCCCGGGCTCCATGGTCGCACCCTGTGTTCACCCTGCCAGGCTAAACTTCACAGACACAGCCACAACCCTGCAGCAGCGTGCGTGGACTAGGAAGACACTCCATGCCAACTGCCATCTCCTGGCGTAATAAGGCTTGGCTTTCGGCTCTAGCGTTCAGGCAGACTCGGGGACTAGGCCAGTACCTTCCCCATCGGAGAAGAGAGGTGACAGGATCCCTGCACAGCGCCCGTGCACTGGGCAGGGGAACTGTGGGGGACTGTCCCCACTTCTTCCGCAACACACCCCCTGCCACCCCAAACGCTGACACATCTTGGAAAAAGAAGGCGTCTGACTGCCCTTACTTCCAGGGAGCTGTATCTGCGAGTTCCGGTTATGGAGCCTGGTGGCAAGCCCACGTCTGCCCTAGGGACAGGTGGCCTAGGAGATGCTGTCCCCTTGGGACAAGAGGCCACAGAATAGGCCTGTCATCTGCCCAGACTCCTTCTTCAGAGTGGTGTATGCGTGCCTGCCCTAGCTGTCTCCTCGTGTCCTCCAAATCCAGGCTTCCATCCCTACGCACAAGAAGCGGGTGAGGCTTGCCTTGCCACCGTCCCGCTGTTCTCGCCAGGGCAGGCTTTCCTGTTTTGCGACTGTTTTCCAACAACAAGGCCAACGGCTCCTTCTCTTATCCCGGGGAGGCGTTTTGTTCCTTCCCCAGACTTGCTCCTGGGAGCACGGTGACAGCCGTGTCCCTATCCTTAAAGCCCTTTACATATGTGCATCCATGCTTCTCTCTCAGGCAGTGGGGATGCTAGGGTCAAGAGAATTTTGCTTCATGCGGGTTTCTTCCACCGTGCTGCGGAGACAAGCTCAGGCAAGCAACAGCAGCATCCCACAAACCCGATTCAGATTTCCGAACGAATGCTGTGCTTTCCCAGAGGAGAAGCCTGGCAAAGAGGCTTTCGCTGTATGCTGGTTTCTCCCACTTTGAGACTTGGCCTAGGCAAGCAGAAGCAGGAGCCCGCAGAACCGACTCTGATTTCTAAGCAAATGGAGAGGGTGAAACTTGTCTTGCCACGTACCCATTATTCTTGTCTATGCAGGCTCTCCTGTTTCATGACTTTTCCTTAAGGCTATTTCCACAGGCGCAACCACGCTTCTCTCTCAGGTAGAGGGGTTTGTTAGGGTCCGTGATCAAAGGAACGAGACTGATACAAAGCGAAGGTCAAGCAAAACTTTATTTTGCGCCAAGCATCAGGAATCAAACGACCGGTCAGAGCTACCTCTTATGAAAAGGCGGTGACGATGATCCCAACAAGGTCACTTCCAAGAAGGCCACTCTGGACGAGGCCACTCTAGATGACGCTGATGCTCCGCAGATGAGGCCGCTCCATGATTGGAGCTGTTCCCAAGAAGAGGCCACTCCCAAGACAAGGCAACTGCTCAATAAAGTTGCTCCCCGGACAAGGCCGCTCCCAAGAAGAGGCTGTTCTGGACAAGACCACTTCCTGGATGAGGCCACTCCCAATGATGAAGAAGCAACAATGACAAGGAGGACAACCCGGATGACACAGATCTGCTCCCCACGATGCTACTCTGACCAGGCTTCCACCCGGAGGAAGCCACCACTGCGGACAAGGCCACTTGTGGCTCGGGGTGGCGAGGCATTTTGTGGCGAGGCTGCTGGTGTCTAGGGGCCGTTGGCATCTCAGGGCTGCTTGCGCCTCGAGACCGCTGGCATCTAGGGGCTGCAGATGTCAGGACCGCCGACTGCTGACATCCAGGGGCTGTAGGCATCAGGACCGCTGGACCGCTGGGCTCTCGGCAGCTCGCCGGGCTGCTGAAGGCAGGGCCGCTGTAGGCTACAGGCTGCTGGCGGCGGCTCGGGGCCGCCGGAGGATGGAGGCTGCAGGCGGCGGCTCGGGGCCGCCGGAAGCTGGACCGCCGGAGGCGGGGGCACCCGCGGCTCGAATCTAATGACGCGGCTCGGGGCTGCTGCAGACTGTAGGCGGCGGCTCGGCGCCGCGGGAGGCTGGAGACTGCAAATGCGGTTGTAGCTCTTACAAGAGCTGTTACAGCTCTTCTATTCACCGTTGACTCCCCTGCTCTCCGCTGACTTCCACCGCTCTCCGCACCGCTTCACCGCTCTCCACCGACTCCACTGCTCTCCTGAAGCAGCCCTTGACAGCATGGCAAAGCAACCTTTATGAGGGTGGCTGACCCCGCCCCCACACAGGCGGCCAAATGAATTCCAATTTCCCAAGTGGCATATACATACGCCTCACTGATTGGATGTCTCCACTCAGTCTGCCCCTCCCTTACATTCAGGGACCACAAGCAAGTTCCTCTGGGAGGGGCAGACCCTTACACGGATGCCTGGGCAAAGAGGATTTCGCTCCATGTGGATTAATTGCACCGTGCTACGGAGACTATGTTCTGGCAAGCGGCATCAGCATCGCACGGAACCGACTCTGATTTCCCAAAGATTGCTGTGTTTCCTAGAGGGGATGCACAGGCAACGAGGCTTTCGCTCTATGCGGGATTCTCCCACCATGCTACCAATAATAGGCTAAAGCAAGCAACAACAGCAGCCCACGGAACCGACTCTTTTTTCCTAGCGATTGCTATGCTTTCGCAGAGGTTTTCAGCTTGGCCTGAACTGCACTTCGCTGCTGCTTCTTCAGCAAGGCTTTGGGAGTTTGCTCTGTCGCTACAGGGAAGCAGATCAGCGGGAGAGCTTGTAACTCTTGGGCCTTGCTTTCCCGGGCTCCATGGTCGCACCCTGTGTTCACCCTGCCAGGCTAAACTTCACAGACACAGCCACAACCCTGCAGCAGCGTGCGTGGACTAGGAAGACACTCCATGCCAACTGCCATCTCCTGGCGTAATAAGGCTTGGCTTTCGGCTCTAGCGTTCAGGCAGACTCGGGGACTAGGCCAGTACCTTCCCCATCGGAGAAGAGAGGTGACAGGATCCCTGCACAGCGCCCGTGCACTGGGCAGGGGAACTGTGGGGGACTGTCCCCACTTCTTCCGCAACACACCCCCTGCCACCCCAAACGCTGACACATCTTGGAAAAAGAAGGCGTCTGACTGCCCTTACTTCCAGGGAGCTGTATCTGCGAGTTCCGGTTATGGAGCCTGGTGGCAAGCCCACGTCTGCCCTAGGGACAGGTGGCCTAGGAGATGCTGTCCCCTTGGGACAAGAGGCCACAGAATAGGCCTGTCATCTGCCCAGACTCCTTCTTCAGAGTGGTGTATGCGTGCCTGCCCTAGCTGTCTCCTCGTGTCCTCCAAATCCAGGCTTCCATCCCTACGCACAAGAAGCGGGTGAGGCTTGCCTTGCCACCGTCCCGCTGTTCTCGCCAGGGCAGGCTTTCCTGTTTTGCGACTGTTTTCCAACAACAAGGCCAACGGCTCCTTCTCTTATCCCGGGGAGGCGTTTTGTTCCTTCCCCAGACTTGCTCCTGGGAGCACGGTGACAGCCGTGTCCCTATCCTTAAAGCCCTTTACATATGTGCATCCATGCTTCTCTCTCAGGCAGTGGGGATGCTAGGGTCAAGAGAATTTCGCTACATGCTGGTTTCTTCCACCGTGCTGCGGAGACAAGCTCAGGCAAGCAACAGCAGCATCCCACAAACCCGATTCAGATTTCCGAACGAATGCTGTGCTTTCCCAGAGGAGAAGCCTGGCAAAGAGGCTTTCGCTGTATGCTGGTTTCTCCCACTTTGAGACTTGGCCTAGGCAAGCAGAAGCAGGAGCCCGCAGAACCGACTCTGATTTCTAAGCAAATGGAGAGGGTGAAACTTGTCTTGCCACGTACCCATTATTCTTGTCTATGCAGGCTCTCCTGTTTCATGACTTTTCCTTAAGGCTATTTCCACAGGCGCAACCACGCTTCTCTCTCAGGTAGAGGGGTTTGTTAGGGTCCGTGATCAAAGGAACGAGACTGATACAAAGCGAAGGTCAAGCAAAACTTTATTTTGCGCCAAGCATCAGGAATCAAACGACCGGTCAGAGCTACCTCTTATGAAAAGGCGGTGACGATGATCCCAACAAGGTCACTTCCAAGAAGGCCACTCTGGACGAGGCCACTCTAGATGACGCTGATGCTCCGCAGATGAGGCCGCTCCATGATTGGAGCTGTTCCCAAGAAGAGGCCACTCCCAAGACAAGGCAACTGCTCAATAAAGTTGCTCCCCGGACAAGGCCGCTCCCAAGAAGAGGCTGTTCTGGACAAGACCACTTCCTGGATGAGGCCACTCCCAATGATGAAGAAGCAACAATGACAAGGAGGACAACCCGGATGACACAGATCTGCTCCCCACGATGCTACTCTGACCAGGCTTCCACCCGGAGGAAGCCACCACTGCGGACAAGGCCACTTGTGGCTCGGGGTGGCGAGGCATTTTGTGGCGAGGCTGCTGGTGTCTAGGGGCCGTTGGCATCTCAGGGCTGCTTGCGCCTCGAGACCGCTGGCATCTAGGGGCTGCAGATGTCAGGACCGCCGACTGCTGACATCCAGGGGCTGTAGGCATCAGGACCGCTGGACCGCTGGGCTCTCGGCAGCTCGCCGGGCTGCTGAAGGCAGGGCCGCTGTAGGCTACAGGCTGCTGGCGGCGGCTCGGGGCCGCCGGAGGATGGAGGCTGCAGGCGGCGGCTCGGGGCCGCCGGAAGCTGGACCGCCGGAGGCGGGGGCACCCGCGGCTCGAATCTAATGACGCGGCTCGGGGCTGCTGCAGACTGTAGGCGGCGGCTCGGCGCCGCGGGAGGCTGGAGACTGCAAATGCGGTTGTAGCTCTTACAAGAGCTGTTACAGCTCTTCTATTCACCGTTGACTCCCCTGCTCTCCGCTGACTTCCACCGCTCTCCGCACCGCTTCACCGCTCTCCACCGACTCCACTGCTCTCCTGAAGCAGCCCTTGACAGCATGGCAAAGCAACCTTTATGAGGGTGGCTGACCCCGCCCCCACACAGGCGGCCAAATGAATTCCAATTTCCCAAGTGGCATATACATACGCCTCACTGATTGGATGTCTCCACTCAGTCTGCCCCTCCCTTACATTCAGGGACCACAAGCAAGTTCCTCTGGGAGGGGCAGACCCTTACACGGATGCCTGGGCAAAGAGGATTTCGCTCCATGTGGATTAATTGCACCGTGCTACGGAGACTATGTTCTGGCAAGCGGCATCAGCATCGCACGGAACCGACTCTGATTTCCCAAAGATTGCTGTGTTTCCTAGAGGGGATGCACAGGCAACGAGGCTTTCGCTCTATGCGGGATTCTCCCACCATGCTACCAATAATAGGCTAAAGCAAGCAACAACAGCAGCCCACGGAACCGACTCTTTTTTCCTAGCGATTGCTATGCTTTCGCAGAGGTTTTCAGCTTGGCCTGAACTGCACTTCGCTGCTGCTTCTTCAGCAAGGCTTTGGGAGTTTGCTCTGTCGCTACAGGGAAGCAGATCAGCGGGAGAGCTTGTAACTCTTGGGCCTTGCTTTCCCGGGCTCCATGGTCGCACCCTGTGTTCACCCTGCCAGGCTAAACTTCACAGACACAGCCACAACCCTGCAGCAGCGTGCGTGGACTAGGAAGACACTCCATGCCAACTGCCATCTCCTGGCGTAATAAGGCTTGGCTTTCGGCTCTAGCGTTCAGGCAGACTCGGGGACTAGGCCAGTACCTTCCCCATCGGAGAAGAGAGGTGACAGGATCCCTGCACAGCGCCCGTGCACTGGGCAGGGGAACTGTGGGGGACTGTCCCCACTTCTTCCGCAACACACCCCCTGCCACCCCAAACGCTGACACATCTTGGAAAAAGAAGGCGTCTGACTGCCCTTACTTCCAGGGAGCTGTATCTGCGAGTTCCGGTTATGGAGCCTGGTGGCAAGCCCACGTCTGCCCTAGGGACAGGTGGCCTAGGAGATGCTGTCCCCTTGGGACAAGAGGCCACAGAATAGGCCTGTCATCTGCCCAGACTCCTTCTTCAGAGTGGTGTATGCGTGCCTGCCCTAGCTGTCTCCTCGTGTCCTCCAAATCCAGGCTTCCATCCCTACGCACAAGAAGCGGGTGAGGCTTGCCTTGCCACCGTCCCGCTGTTCTCGCCAGGGCAGGCTTTCCTGTTTTGCGACTGTTTTCCAACAACAAGGCCAACGGCTCCTTCTCTTATCCCGGGGAGGCGTTTTGTTCCTTCCCCAGACTTGCTCCTGGGAGCACGGTGACAGCCGTGTCCCTATCCTTAAAGCCCTTTACATATGTGCATCCATGCTTCTCTCTCAGGCAGTGGGGATGCTAGGGTCAAGAGAATTTCGCTACATGCTGGTTTCTTCCACCGTGCTGCGGAGACAAGCTCAGGCAAGCAACAGCAGCATCCCACAAACCCGATTCAGATTTCCGAACGAATGCTGTGCTTTCCCAGAGGAGAAGCCTGGCAAAGAGGCTTTCGCTGTATGCTGGTTTCTCCCACTTTGAGACTTGGCCTAGGCAAGCAGAAGCAGGAGCCCGCAGAACCGACTCTGATTTCTAAGCAAATGGAGAGGGTGAAACTTGTCTTGCCACGTACCCATTATTCTTGTCTATGCAGGCTCTCCTGTTTCATGACTTTTCCTTAAGGCTATTTCCACAGGCGCAACCACGCTTCTCTCTCAGGTAGAGGGGTTTGTTAGGGTCCGTGATCAAAGGAACGAGACTGATACAAAGCGAAGGTCAAGCAAAACTTTATTTTGCGCCAAGCATCAGGAATCAAACGACCGGTCAGAGCTACCTCTTATGAAAAGGCGGTGACGATGATCCCAACAAGGTCACTTCCAAGAAGGCCACTCTGGACGAGGCCACTCTAGATGACGCTGATGCTCCGCAGATGAGGCCGCTCCATGATTGGAGCTGTTCCCAAGAAGAGGCCACTCCCAAGACAAGGCAACTGCTCAATAAAGTTGCTCCCCGGACAAGGCCGCTCCCAAGAAGAGGCTGTTCTGGACAAGACCACTTCCTGGATGAGGCCACTCCCAATGATGAAGAAGCAACAATGACAAGGAGGACAACCCGGATGACACAGATCTGCTCCCCACGATGCTACTCTGACCAGGCTTCCACCCGGAGGAAGCCACCACTGCGGACAAGGCCACTTGTGGCTCGGGGTGGCGAGGCATTTTGTGGCGAGGCTGCTGGTGTCTAGGGGCCGTTGGCATCTCAGGGCTGCTTGCGCCTCGAGACCGCTGGCATCTAGGGGCTGCAGATGTCAGGACCACCGACTGCTGACATCCAGGGGCTGTAGGCATCAGGACCGCTGGACCGCTGGGCTCTCGGCAGCTCGCCGGGCTGCTGAAGGCAGGGCCGCTGTAGGCTACAGGCTGCTGGCGGCGGCTCGGGGCCGCCGGAGGATGGAGGCTGCAGGCGGCGGCTCGGGGCCGCCGGAAGCTGGACCGCCGGAGGCGGGGGCACCCGCGGCTCGAATCTAATGACGCGGCTCGGGGCTGCTGCAGACTGTAGGCGGCGGCTCGGCGCCGCGGGAGGCTGGAGACTGCAAATGCGGTTGTAGCTCTTACAAGAGCTGTTACAGCTCTTCTATTCACCGTTGACTCCCCTGCTCTCCGCTGACTTCCACCGCTCTCCGCACCGCTTCACCGCTCTCCACCGACTCCACTGCTCTCCTGAAGCAGCCCTTGACAGCATGGCAAAGCAACCTTTATGAGGGTGGCTGACCCCGCCCCCACACAGGCGGCCAAATGAATTCCAATTTCCCAAGTGGCATATACATACGCCTCACTGATTGGATGTCTCCACTCAGTCTGCCCCTCCCTTACATTCAGGGACCACAAGCAAGTTCCTCTGGGTGGGCAGACCCTTACACGGATGCCTGGGCAAAGAGGATTTCGCTCCATGTGGATTAATTGCACCGTGCTACGGAGACTATGTTCTGGCAAGCGGCATCAGCATCGCACGGAACCGACTCTGATTTCCCAAAGATTGCTGTGTTTCCTAGAGGGGATGCACAGGCAACGAGGCTTTCGCTCTATGCGGGATTCTCCCACCATGCTACCAATAATAGGCTAAAGCAAGCAACAACAGCAGCCCACGGAACCGACTCTTTTTTCCTAGCGATTGCTATGCTTTCGCAGAGGTTTTCAGCTTGGCCTGAACTGCACTTCGCTGCTGCTTCTTCAGCAAGGCTTTGGGAGTTTGCTCTGTCGCTACAGGGAAGCAGATCAGCGGGAGAGCTTGTAACTCTTGGGCCTTGCTTTCCCGGGCTCCATGGTCGCACCCTGTGTTCACCCTGCCAGGCTAAACTTCACAGACACAGCCACAACCCTGCAGCAGCGTGCGTGGACTAGGAAGACACTCCATGCCAACTGCCATCTCCTGGCGTAATAAGGCTTGGCTTTCGGCTCTAGCGTTCAGGCAGACTCGGGGACTAGGCCAGTACCTTCCCCATCGGAGAAGAGAGGTGACAGGATCCCTGCACAGCGCCCGTGCACTGGGCAGGGGAACTGTGGGGGACTGTCCCCACTTCTTCCGCAACACACCCCCTGCCACCCCAAACGCTGACACATCTTGGAAAAAGAAGGCGTCTGACTGCCCTTACTTCCAGGGAGCTGTATCTGCGAGTTCCGGTTATGGAGCCTGGTGGCAAGCCCACGTCTGCCCTAGGGACAGGTGGCCTAGGAGATGCTGTCCCCTTGGGACAAGAGGCCACAGAATAGGCCTGTCATCTGCCCAGACTCCTTCTTCAGAGTGGTGTATGCGTGCCTGCCCTAGCTGTCTCCTCGTGTCCTCCAAATCCAGGCTTCCATCCCTACGCACAAGAAGCGGGTGAGGCTTGCCTTGCCACCGTCCCGCTGTTCTCGCCAGGGCAGGCTTTCCTGTTTTGCGACTGTTTTCCAACAACAAGGCCAACGGCTCCTTCTCTTATCCCGGGGAGGCGTTTTGTTCCTTCCCCAGACTTGCTCCTGGGAGCACGGTGACAGCCGTGTCCCTATCCTTAAAGCCCTTTACATATGTGCATCCATGCTTCTCTCTCAGGCAGTGGGGATGCTAGGGTCAAGAGAATTTCGCTACATGCTGGTTTCTTCCACCGTGCTGCGGAGACAAGCTCAGGCAAGCAACAGCAGCATCCCACAAACCCGATTCAGATTTCCGAACGAATGCTGTGCTTTCCCAGAGGAGAAGCCTGGCAAAGAGGCTTTCGCTGTATGCTGGTTTCTCCCACTTTGAGACTTGGCCTAGGCAAGCAGAAGCAGGAGCCCGCAGAACCGACTCTGATTTCTAAGCAGACGGAGAAGGTGACACTTGTCTTGCCACCTGCCCGCTATTCTTGCAAATGCAAGCTGTCCTGTTGCATGACCCTTTCCAGACAGCAAGGTCAAGGGCCCCTTCTCTTTTCCTGGAGCGGACTGCTACGCCTGGCGCAGACATGCTCTCAGGGAGCCCAGTGACAGACGTTTCCCTTTCCTTTAGGCTCTTTCCGCAGGTTCAATCACGCTTCTCTTTGAGGCAGAGGGGATGCCCGGGCAAAGAGGATTTCGCTCCATGCGGGTTTATTACACTGTGCTTCGGAAACTATGTTCAGGCAAGCGACATCAGCATCTCACAGAACCGAATCTGATTTCCCAAAAATGCTGTGCTTTCATAGAAGGGATGTCCAGGCAAAGAGGCTTTCACTCTATATTGGATTCTTCCACTGTCCTGCCAATACTAGGCTAAGGCATGCAACAACAGCAGCCCACAGAACCGACTCTGTTTTCCTAGTGACTGCTATGCTTCTGCAGAGATTTTCAGCTTGGCCTGAACCGCACTTCGCAGCTGCTTCCTAGCAAGGTTTTCGGCGTTCTCACTCTCGCGTCAGGGAAGTAGATCTGCGGGAGAGCTGGTGCCTCTTGGGCCTTGCGTTCCCCGGCTCCATGGTCGAACCCTGGGATCACCCTGCCAGGCTGAACTACGCTGACACAGCCACAACCCTGCAGCAGCGTGCGTGGCCTAGGATGACACTCCATGCCAACTACCCTCTCCTGGCATAGTAAGGCTTGGTTTTTCCTATGCCCTTCAGGCGGACTCGGGGACTAGGCCAGTGCCTTCCCCATAGGAGAGGAGAGGCGACAGTATCCCTGCACAGCGCCCGTGCACTGCGATGGGGAGCTGTGGGGGACTGTCCCCACTTCTTCACCGATACACCTCCTGCCACCCCTAACGCTGCCACATCTGGAGGAGGATGGCATCTGAAAGTCCTTTCTTCCAGGGAGCTATATCTGCGAGTTCAGGGTATGGCGCCTGGTGGCAGGCCCACGTCTGCCCTAGGGACAGGTGGCCTTGGAGATGCTGTCCCCTTGGGACAAGAGGCACAGAACAGGCCTGCCGTCTGCCGAGATTCCTTCCTCAGAGTGGAGTATCGTGCCACCCCTAGCCGTTCCCTCGTGTCTTCCTAAAGCCAGGCTTCCATCCCTTAGCTCAGGAAGCGGGTGAGGCTTGTCTTTCCACTGTCCCGCTGTTCACGCCAGGGTAGGCTCTCCAGCTTTGCGACTGTTTCCCGACAACAAGTCCATCGGCTCCACTTCACCCGGGGAGGCGTTCTGCTCCTTCACCACACTTGCTCTTGGGGAGCACGGTGACAGCCATGTCCCTTTCCTTAAGGCCCTTTCCAGATGTGCATCCACGCTTCTCTTTCAGGCACTGGGGATGCTAGGGCCAAGAGAATTTCAGTCCATGTGGATTTCTTGCAATGTGCTGGGGAGACTAGCTCAGGCAAGCAGCAGCAGCATCCCACACACCCGATTCAGATTTCCAAACCAATGCTGTGCTTTCCCATAGTAGAGCCTGGGACAAAGAAGCTTTTGATGTATGCTGGTTTCTCCCACCTTCAGACTTGCCCTAGGCAAGCAGGAGCAGCAGCCCGCAGAACCGACTCTGATTTCTAAGCTAATGGAAAGGGTGACACTTGTCTTGCCACCAGACCGCTATTCTTGCCAAAGCAGGATCTCCTGTTGCATGACCCTTTCTAGACAACAAGGCCAAGGGCCCCTTCTCTTCCCCTGGAGCGGCGTGCTATGCCTGGCACAGACATGCTCTCAGCGAGCGCAGTGACAGAGGTTTCCCTTTCCTTAAGGCTGTTTACACAGGCGCAACCACGCTTCTCTCTCAGGCAGAGGGGATCCCGGGGAAAGAGGATGACGCTCCATTCGGGTTTATTACACCGTGCTTCGGAGACTATGTTCTGGCAAGCGGCATCAGCATCACACAGAACCGACTCTGATTTCCCAAAGAAAAGCTTTCCTAAGCTTTTCCCAAAGCTGTGCTTTCCTAGAGTGATGCCCAGGCAAAGAGGCCTTCGCTCTATGTGGGATTCTCCCACCGTGCTGCCAATACTAGGCTAAGGCAAGCAGCAACAGCAGCCCATAGAACCGACTCTTTTTTCCTAGCGATTGCTATGCTTTTGCATAGGTTTTCCGCTTGGCCTGAAACGCACGTCGCTGCTTCTTCCTCAGCAAGGCTTTGGGCGTTTTCTCTGTCGCGTCAGGGAAGTAGATCTGTGGGAGAGCTGGTTCCTCTTGGGCCTTGCATTCCAGGGCTCCATGGTCGCACCCTGGGTTCACCCTGCCAGGCCAAACTACGCAGACACATCCACAACCCTGCAGCAGCGTGCGTGGCCTAGGATGACAGTCGATGCCAACTGCCATTTTCTGGCGGTGTAATGCTTGGCTTTTTGCTCTGGCATTCATATGGACTCGGGGACTAGGCCAGTGCCTTCCCCATAGGAAAGGAGACGATACAGGATCACTGCACAGTGCCCGTGCACTGCGATGGGGAGCTGTGGGGACTGTCCCCTCTTCTTTCCCGACACACCCCCTGCCCCCCCTAACGCTGCCAGGTCTTGGAAAACGATGGCATCTGACTGCCGTTTCTTCCAGGGAGCTGTATCTGCGTGTTCTGGGTATGGCGCCTGGTGGCAGGCCCAAGTCTGCCCTACAGATATGTGGCCTTGGTGATGCTGTCCCCTTGGGACAAGAGGCACAGAACAGGCCTGCCTTCTGCCAGACTCCTTCCTCAGAGTGGAGTATGCACGCCTGCCCTAGCCGTCCCCTCGTGTCTTCCCAAAGCCAGGCTTCCGTCCCTACAGACAGGAAGCGGGTGACGCTTGTCTTTCAAACGTCCTGCTGTTCTCGCCAGGGCAGGCTCTCCTGTATTGCAACCGTTTCCCGACAACAAGGCCAACGGCTCCTTCTCTTCTCCCGGGGAGGAGTTCTGCTCCTTCCCCAGACTTGCTCCTGGGAGCACGGTGACAGCCGTGTCCCTATCCTTAAGGCCCTTTCTAGTTGTGCATCCACGCTTCTCTCTCAGGCAGTGGGGATGCTAGGGTCAAGAGAATTTTGCTCCATGCTGGTTTCTTCCACTGTGCTTCGGAGACAAGCTCAGGCAAGCAGCAGCAGCATCCCACAAACCCGATTCAGATTTCCCAACGAATGCTGTGCTTTCCCAGAGGAGAAGCCTGGGCAAAGAGGCTTTCGCTGTATGCTGGTTTCTCCCACTTTGAGACTTGGCCTAGGCAACCTGGAGCAGCAGTCCGCAGAACCGACTCTGATTTCTAAGCAAACGGAGAGGGTGACACTTGTCTTGCCACCCGCCCGCTATTCTTGCCAATGCAGGCTCTCCTGTTGTATGACCCTTTCCAGACAACAAGGCCAAGGGCCCCTTCTCTTCTCCTGGATCCTCATGCTACGCCTGACCCAGACATGCTCTCTAGAAGCGCAGTGACAGAGGTTTCCCTTTCCTTAAAACTGTTTCCACAGGCGCAACCGCGCTTCTCTCTCAGGCAGAGGGGATGCCCGGTCAAAGAGTATTTCGCTCCATGCGGGTTAATTACACAGTGTTTCGTAGACTATGTTCAGGCAAGCGGCATCAGCATCGCAAAGAACCGACTCTGATTTCCCAAACAATGCTGTGCTTTCCTTGGCGTGAACCGCACTTCGCTGCTGCTTCCTCAGCAAGGCTTTGGGCCTTTGCTCTGTCGCTTCAGGGAAGTAGATCTGCGGCAGAGCTGGTGCCTCTTGGGCCTTGCTTTACCGGGCCCCATGGTCGCACCCTGGGTTCACCCTGCCAGGCCGAACTACGCAGACACAGCCACAACACTGCAGCAGCTTGTGTGGCCTAGGATGACACTCCATGCCAACTGCCATCTCCTGGCGTAGTAAGGCTTGGCTTTTTGCTCTGGCGTTCAGGCCGACTCGTGGACTAGGCCACTGCCTTCCCATTAGGAAAGTAGAGGCGACAGGATCCATGCACTGGGCCCGTGAACTGGGATGGTGAGCTGTGGAGTACTGTCCCCACTTCTTCCCTGACACACGCCCTGCTACCCCAAATGCTGCCACACTTGGAGGAAGATGGCATCTGACTGCCCTTTCTTCCAGGGAGCTGTATCTGCGAGTTCCGGGTATGGCGCCTGGTTTCAGGCCCACGTCTGCCCTAGGGACAGGTGGTCTAGGAGAATCTGTCCACTTGAGACAAGAGGCACAGAACAGGCCTGCCATTTGCCCAGACTCCTTCCACAGAGTGGAGTATGCGCGCTAGCCCTTGCCGTCCCCTCCTGTCTTCCTAAAGTGAGGCTTCCGTCCCTATGCACAGGAAGCAGTGACGCATGTCTTTCCACCATCCCGCTGTTCTCGCCAGAGCAGGCTCTCCTGCTTTTCGACTGTTGCCCGACAACAAGGCAAACGGCTCCTCTTCTCCCGGGGAGGCGTTATGCTCCTTCCCCAGACTTGCTCCTGGTAGCACGGTGACAGCCGTGTCCCTAACCTTATGCCCTATCCGATGTGCATCCACGCTTCGCTCTCAGGCATTGGGGATGCTATGTCCAAGAGAATTTCGCTCCATGCGGGTTTCTTCCACCGTGCTGCGGAGACTAGCACAGGCAAGCAGCAGCAGCATCCCACAAACCTGATTCAGATTTCCCAACGAATGCTGTGCGTTCACAGAGGAGAAGCATGGACAAAGAGGGATTCGCTGTATGCTGGGTTCTCCCACCTTGAGACTTGGCCTAGGCAAGCACGAGCAGCCGCCCGCGGAACCGACTCTGATTTCTAAACAAACGGAGAGGGTGACACTTGTCTTGCCACCTGCCCGCAATTCTTGCCTATGCAGGCTCTCCTGTTTCATGACTTTTCCTTAAGGCTGTTGCCACAGGCGCAACCATGCTTCTCTCTCAGGAAGAGGGGATGCCCGGGCAAAGAGGATTTTGCTTCATGCGGGTTTATTCCACCGTCCGTTGGAGACTATGTTCTGGCAAGCGGTATCAGCATCGCAAAGAACCGACTCTGATTTCCCAAAAATAGCTGTGCTTTACTTGAGGGGATGTCCGGGCAAAAAGGCTTTCGCTCTAGGCGGGTTTCTCCCACCGTGCTGCCACTACTAGGCTAATGCGAACAGCAACAGCAGCCCACAGAACCGACTCTTTTTTTCCCAGCGACTGCTATGCTTTCGCAGAGGTTTTCAGCTTGGCCTGAACCGCACTTCGCTGCTGCTTCCTCAGCAAGGCTTTGGGCGTTTGCTCTGACGCGTCAGGGAAGTAGATCTGCGGGAGAGCTGGTGCCTCTTGGGCCTTGCTTTCCCGGGCTCCATGGTCGCATACTGGGTTCAACCTGCTGGGCTGAACTACGCAGACACAGCCACAAGCCTGCAGCAGCGTGCGTGGCCTAGGATGACAGTCCATGCCAACTGCCATATCCTGGCCTAGTAAGGCTTGGCTTAAGATCTGGCGGTCAGGCGGACTCGGGGACTAGGCCAATTCATTCCCCATAGGAGAGAAGATGCGACAGGATCCCTGCAAAGCGCCCGTGCACTGGGTTGGGGAGCTGTGGGGGGCTGTCCCCATTCCTCCCCGACACACCCCCTGCCACCCCCAACGCTGACACATCTTGGAGGAAGATGGCATCTGACTGCCCTTTCTTCCAGGGATCTGTATCTGCGAGTTCCGGGTATGGCCCCTGGTGGCAATCCCACGTCTTCTTTAGGGACAGGTGGCCTTGGAGATGCTGTCCCCTTGGGACAAGAGGCACAGAACTGGCCTGCCTTCTGCCCAGACTCCTTCCTCCAAATGGAGTGTGTGCGCCTGCCCTAGCCATCCCCTCATGTCTTCCTAAAGCCAGGTTTCCGTCCCAACGCACAGGAAGCTGGTGACTCTTGTCTTGCCATCGTCCCGCTTTTCCCGCCAGGGCAGGCTCTCCTTTTTGCGACCGTTTCCCGAGAACAAGGCCAACGGCTCCTTCTTTTCTCACGGGGAGGCGTTCTGCTCCTTCCGCAGACTTGCTCTTTGGAGCACTGTGACAGCCGTGTCCCTATCCTTAAGGCCCTTTCTTGATGTGTATCCACGCTTCTCTCTCAGGCATAGGGGATGCTAGGGCCAAGAGAATTTCGCTCCATGCGGGTTTCTTCCAACGTGCTGCAGAGACCAGCTCAGACAAGCAGCAGCAGCATCCCACTAACCCGAATCAGACTTCCTAACGAATGCTCTGCTTTACCAGAGGAGAAGCCTGTGCAAAGAGGCTTTCACTGTATGCTGCTTTCTCCCACCTTGAAACTTGGCTTAGGCAAGCACGAGCAGCAGCCCGCAGAACCGACTCTGATTTCTAAGCAATCGGAGAGGGTGACACTTGTCTTGCCACCCGCCCGCTATTATTGCCTATGCAGGCTCTCCTGTTTCATGATTTTTCCGTAAGGCTGTTTCCACAGGCGCAACCACGCTTCTCTCTCAGGCAGAGGGGATCCCCAGACAAAGAGGATTATGCTCCATGCGGGTTTATTACACCGTGCTTCGGAGACTATGTTCAGGCTAGCGTCATCAGCATCGCACAGAACTGACTCTGATTTCCCAAAGAATGCTGTGCTTTCCCTGGGGGGATGCCCGGGGAAAAAGTCTTTCGCTCTTTTGGTTTCTCCCACCATACTGCCAATACTAGGCTAAGGCAAACAGCAACAGCAGCCCATAGAACCGACCCTTTTTTTCTCAGCGATGCTATGCTTTCCCAGAATTTTTCAGCTTGGCCCGATCCGGACTTCGCTGCTGCTTCTTCCTCAAGGCTTTGGGCGTTTGCACTGTCGCGTCAGGGAAGTAGATGTGCGGGAGAGCTGGTGCCTCTTGGGCCTTGCTTTCCCGGGCTCCATGGTCGCATCCTGGGTTCACACTGCCAGGCTGAACTACGCAGACACAGCCACCACTCTGCAGCAGCGTGCATGGCCTAGGATTACACTCCATGCCAACTGCCATCTCCTGGCGTAGGAAGGCTTGGCTTTTTGCTCTGGTGTTCAGGAGACTCGGGGACTAGGCCAGTGCCTTCCCCTTAAGAAAGGAGAGGTGAAAGGATCCCTGCACAGCGCCCGTGCACTGCGATGGGGAGCTGTGGGGGACTCTCCCCACTTCTTCCCCGACACAACCCCTGCTAACCCCAATGCTGCCACATTTGGTGGAAAATGGCATCTGACTGTCCTTTCTTCCAGGGAGCTGTATCTGCGAGTTCCGGAAATGGCGCCTGGTGACAAGACCACGTCTGCCCTCGGGACAGGTGACCTTGGAGATGCTGTCCCCTTGGGACAAGAGGCACACAACAGGCCTGCCTTCTGCCCAGACTCCTTCCTCAGAGTGGAGTATGTGCGCAGCCCTAGCCGCCTCTTTGTGTCTTCCTTAAGCCAGGCTTCTTTCTCTATGCACAGGGAGCGGGAGACGCATGCTAGCCACAGTCCCGCAGTTCTCGCCAGGGCAGCCTTTCCTGAATTGTGACTGTTTCCCGACAACAATGCCAAGAGCTCCTTCTCCTTTCCCGGGGAGGCATTCTGCTCTTCCCCAGACTTGCTCTTGGGGAGCACGGTGACAGCCGTGTCCCTATCCCTAAGGCCCTTTCCAGATGTGCATCCACGCTTCTCTCTCAGGCAGTGGAGATGCTACGGCCAAGAGAATTTCGATCCATGCGGGTTTCTTCCAACGTGCTGAGGAGACTGGCTCAGGCAAGCAGCAGCAGCATCCCACAAACCCGATTCAGATTTCGAAACGAATGCTGTGCTTTCCAAGAGGAGAAGCCTTGTCTTCTCCTGTATGGTGGTTTCTCCCAACTAGAGACTTGGCCTAGGCAAGCATGAGGAGCAGTCCGCAGAAGCGAATCTGATTTCTCAGTAAATGGAGAGGGTGACACATGTCGTGCCAGCTGCCCGCTGTTCTTGCCATGGCAGGCTCTCCTGTTTCCCAAGGGCCCCTTTTCTTCTCCTAGACGGCGTGCTACGCCTGGCCCAGCAATGCTACCATGGTGTATCCATAACAGACGTTTTCCTTTCCTTTAGGCTGTTTCCACAGGTGCAACCACTCTTCTCTCTCAGCCAGAGAGGATGCCCAGGCAAAGGGGATTACTCTCCATGCGGGTTTATTACACTGTGCTTTGGAAACTATGTTCAGGCAAGCGGCATCAGCATCACACAGAACCGACTCTGATTTCCCAAAGAATGCTGTGATTAACCTGAGGGGATGCCCGGGGAAAAAGGCTTTCGCTCTATGTGGTTTTCTCCCACCGTGCTGCCAATACTAGACTAAGGCAAGCAGAAACAGCAGCCCACAAACCGGGTTCAGATTTCCCAACGAATGCTGTGCTTTCCCAGAGGAGAAGCCTGGGCAAAGAGGCTTTCGCTGTATGGTGGTTTCTCCCAAATTGAGACTTGGCCTAGGCAAGCACGAACATCATCCCGCAGAAACGACTCTGATTTCTAAGCAAACGTAGAGGGTGAAACTTGTCTGGCCACCCGCCCGCTACTCTTGCCTATGCAGGCTCTCCTGTTTCATGACTTTTCCTTAAGGCTATTCCACAGGGACAACCACGCTTCTGTCAGGTAGATGGGATGCCGGGCAAAGAGGATTTCGCTCCATAAGGGTATATTACACCGTGCTTCGGAGACTATGTCAGGCAAGCGGCATCAGCATCGCACAGAACTGACTCTAATTTCCCAAAGAATGCTGTGCTTTCCTAGAGGGGATGCCCTGGCAAAGAGTCTTGCGTTCTATGCGGGATTCTCCCACCGTGCTGCTAATACTAGGCTAAGGCAAGCAGCCACAGCAGCGCACAGAACCGACTCTTTTTTCCCAGTACGGCTATGCGTTCCCAGAGGTTTTAAGCTTGACCCGAACCGCACTTCTCTGCTCCTTCTTCAGCAAGAATTTGGGCGTTTGCTCTGTCGCGTCAGGGAATTAGATCTCCAGGAGAGCTGGTGCCTCTTGGACCTTGCTTTCAGGGCACCATGGTCTCACCCTCGGTTCACCCAGCCAGGCCGAACAACGCAGACACAGCCACCACCCTGCAGCAGCGTGCGTGGCCTAGGATGACAGCCCATGCCAACTGCCATCCCCTGGCGTAGTAAGGCGTGCCTTTTTGCTCTGGCGTTCAGGCGGACTCGGGGACTAGGCCAGTGCCTTCCCATTGGAGAGGAGAGGCAAGAGGATCCCTGTAGAGCGCCCGTGCACTGGGAAGTGGAGCTGTGGGGGGCTGTACCCACTTCTTCCCCGTCAAACCCCCTGCCACCCCCAACGCCGCCACATATTGGAGGAAGATGTCATCTGACTGCCCTTTCTTCCAGGGAGCTGTATCTGCGAGTTCTTGGTATGGCGCCTGGTGGCAAGCCCACGTCTGCCCTAGGGACAAGTGTCCTTGGAGATGCTGTCCCCTTGGGACAAGATGCACAGAACAGGCCTGCCTTCTGCAAGACTCCTTCCTCAGACTGGAGTATGTGCGCCAGCCCTAGCCGACCCCTCGTGTCTTCCTAAAGCAGGGCTTCCTTCTCTACACACAGGGAGCGGGTGACGCTTGTCTTGCCACCGTCCCGCTATTCTCGCCAGGGCAGACTCTCCTGCTTTGCGACTGTTTCCTGACAACAAGTCCAACGGCTCTTTCTCTTCTCCTGCGGAGGCGTTCTGCTACTTCCCCAGACTTGCTCTTGGGGAGCACGGTGACAGCAGTGTCCCTATCCTTAAGGCCCTTACGAGAGGTGCATCCACGCTTCTCTCTCAGGCAGTGGGGATGCTAGGGCCAAGAGAATTTCGCTCCATGCGGGTTTCTTCCACCGTGTTACGGAGACTAGCTCAGGCAAGCAGCAGCAGCAGCCCACAAACCCGATTCAGTTTTCCCAACGAATGCTGTGCTTTCCCAGAGGAGAAGCCTGGGCAAAGAGGCTTTCACTGTATGCTGGTTTCTCCCATCTTGAGCTTTGGCCTAGGAAAGCACGAGCAGCATCCCTCAGAACCGACTCTGATTTCTAAGCAAACGGAGAGCGTGACACTTGTCTTGCCACCCGCCTGCTATTCTTGCCTATGCTGGCTCTCTTGTTTCCTGACTTTTCTTTATTGCTGTTTCCACAGGCGCAACCACGCTTCTCCCTCAGATAGAGGGGAAGCCCGGGCAATGTGGATTTCGCCCCATGCGGGTTTATTACACCGTGTTTCGGAGACTATATTCAGGCAAGCGGCTTCAGCATCGCACTGAACCGACTCTGATTTCCCAAAGAATGCTGTGCTTTCCCTAGGAGGATTCCCTGGGAAAAAGACTTTTGCTCTATGCGGGTTTCTCCCACCGTGCTGCCAATACTTGGCTAGGGAAAGCAGCAACAGTAGCCCACAGAACCGACTCATTTTTCCCAGCGACTGCTATGCTTTCCCAGAGTTTTTCAGCTTGGCCCGATCCTCAATTCGCAGCTGCTTCTTTAGCTACGATTTGGGCGTTTGCTCTGTCGCGGCAGGGAAGTAGATCTGGGGGAGAGCTGGTGCCTCTTGGGCCTTTCTTTCCTGGGCTGCATGGTCGCACCCTGGGATCACCCAGCCAAACCGAACTACGCAGACACAGCCACAACCCTGCAGTAGCGTGCGTGGCCTAGGATGACACTCCATGCCAACTGCCATCTCCTGGCGTAGGAAGGCTTGGCTTTTAGCTCTGGCGTTCAGGAGGACTCGGGGACTAGGCCAGTGACTTCCCCATAGGAGAGGAGAGGCGACAGGATCCATGCACTGAATCCGTGCACTGGGATGGGGAGCAAGGGGGACTGTCCCCACATCTCCCCCGACACACCCCTGCCACCCCCAACGCCGCCACATCTTGGAGGAAGATGGCATCTGACTGCCCTTTCTTCCAGGGAGCTGTATCTGCGAGTTCCGAGTGTGGCGCTTTCTGGAAAACCCACGTCTGCCCTAGGGACAGGTGTCCTTGGAGATGCAGTCCCCTTGGGACAAGAGGCACAGAACAGGCCTGCCTTCTGCCCAGACTCCTTTCTCAGACTGGAATATGCGCGTCTTCCCTAGCCGTCCCCTCGTGTCTTCCTTAAGTCAGGCTTCCGTCTCTACCCACAGGGAGCGGGTGACGATTGTCTTGCCACCATCCTGCTGTTCTCGCCAGGCAGGCTCTCCTGATTTGCGACTGTTTCCCGACAACAAGGCCAACGGCTCATTCTCTTCTCCCGGGGAGGCGTTCTGCACCTTCCCCAGACTTGCTC
The DNA here is from genome assembly GCF_020171115.1 of Neogale vison. Taxonomy (NCBI): domain Eukaryota; kingdom Metazoa; phylum Chordata; class Mammalia; order Carnivora; family Mustelidae; genus Neogale; species Neogale vison. Next base: position 44,755,317 of record NC_058104.1, read on the forward strand.
CTGGGAGCACGGTTACAGCCGTGTCCCTATCCTTAAGGCCCTTTCTAGATGTGCATCCACGCTTCTCTCTCAGGCAGCGGGGATGCTAGGGCCAAGAGAATTTCGCTCAATGCGGGTTTCTTCCCCCGTGCTGCAGATACCAGCTCAGGGAAGCAGCAGCAGCATCCCACAAACCCGATTCAGATTTCCCAACAAATGCTGTGCTTTCTTAGAGGAGACGCCTGGGCAAAGAGGCTTTCGCTGTATGTTGGTTTCTCCCACCTTGAGACTTGGCCTATGCACGAACGAGCAGCAGCCTGCAGAACCGACTCTGATTTTTCAGCAATCGGAGAGGGTGACATTTGTTTGCCACCCGCCCGCTCTTCTTGCCATGGCAGACTCTCCTGTTTCATGACTTTTCCTTAAGCCTCTTTCCACAGGCGCAACCACGCTTCTCTCTCAGGTAGAGGGGATGCCGGGGCAAAGAGGATTTCGCTCCATGCGGGTTTATTACACCGTGCTTCGGAGACTATGTTCAGGCAAGCGGCATCAGCATCGCACAGAACCGACACTGATTTCCCAACGAATGCTGTGCTTTCCGTGAGGGGATGCAAGGGGAAAAAGGCTTTTGCTCTATGCTGGTTTCTCCCACCGTGCTGCCAATACTAGTCTAAGGCAAGCAGCAACAGCAGCCCACAGAACTGATTCTTTTTTCCCAGTGACAGCTATGCTTTCCAAGAGGTTTTCAGCTTGGCCCGATCCGCACTTCGCTGTTGCTTCTTCAGCAAGGCTTTGGACGTTTGCTCTGTCGTGTCAGAGACGTAGATCTGCGGGAGAGCTGGCGCGTCGTGGGCCTTGCTTTTCCGGGCTCTATGGTCGCACCCTGGGTTCACCCTGCCAGGCTGAACGACGCAGACACAGCCACCACCCTGCGGCAGCGTGCGTGGCCTAGGATGACAGTCCATGCCAACTGCTATCTCCTGGCTTAGTAAGGCTTGGCTTATACCTCTGGCGTTCAGGCGGACTCAGGGACTCGTCAGTGCCTTCCCGTTAGGAAAGGAGAGGCGACAGGATCCCTGCACAGCACCTGTGCACTGGGATGGGGAGCTGTGGGGGACTGTCCCCACTTCTTCCTGGACACACACCCTGACACCCCCAACGCTGCCACATCTAGGAGGAAGATGGCATATGACTGTCCTTTCTTCCAGGGAGTGGTATCTGCGAGTTCCGTGTATGGCGCCTGGTGGCAAGCCCACGTCTGCCCTAGGGACAGATGGCCTTGGAGATGCTGTCCCCTTGGGACAAGAGGCACCGAACAGGCCTGCCTTCTGCCCAGACTCTTTCCTCAGACTGGAGTATTCGCGCCTGCCCTAGCCGTCCCCTCGTGTCTTCCTTAACCAGGCTTCCATCTCTACGCAGAGAGAGCGGGTAACGATTGTCTTGCCACGGTCCCGCTGTTCTCTCCAGGGCAGGCTCTCCTGCTTTGCGACTGTTTCCCGACAACAAAGCCAACGCTCCTTCTCTTCTCCCAGGGAGGCGTTCTGCTCCTTTCCCAGATTTGCTCTTGGGGTGCACGGTGACAGTCGTGTCCCTATCCTTAAGGCCCTTTCCAGATGTGCATCCATGCTTCTCTCTCAGGCAGTGGGGATGCTAGGGCCAAGAGAATTTTGCTTCATGCGGGTTTCTTCCACCGTGCTGCGGAGACAAGCTCAGGCAAGCAGCAGCAGCATCCCACAAACCCGATTCAGATTTCCCAACGAATGCTGTGCTTTCCCAGAGTCGAAGCCTGGGCAAAGAGGCTTTCGCTGTATGGTGCTTTCTCCCACCTTGAGACTTGGCCTAGGCAAGCAGGAGCAGCAGCCTGCAGAACCGACTCTGATTTCTAAGCAAATGGAGAGGGTGAAACTTGTCTTGCCACGTACCCATTATTCTTGTCTATGCAGGCTCTCCTGTTTCATGACTTTTCCTTAAGGCTATTTCCACAGGCGCAACCACGCTTCTCTCTCAGGTAGAGGGGTTTGTTAGGGTCCGTGATCAAAGGAACGAGACTGATACAAAGCGAAGGTCAAGCAAAACTTTATTTTGCGCCAAGCATCAGGAATCAAACGACCGGTCAGAGCTACCTCTTATGAAAAGGCGGTGACGATGATCCCAACAAGGTCACTTCCAAGAAGGCCACTCTGGACGAGGCCACTCTAGATGACGCTGATGCTCCGCAGATGAGGCCGCTCCATGATTGGAGCTGTTCCCAAGAAGAGGCCACTCCCAAGACAAGGCAACTGCTCAATAAAGTTGCTCCCCGGACAAGGCCGCTCCCAAGAAGAGGCTGTTCTGGACAAGACCACTTCCTGGATGAGGCCACTCCCAATGATGAAGAAGGAACAATGACAAGGAGGACAACCCGGATGACACAGATCTGCTCCGCATGATGCTACTCTGACCAGGCTTCCACCCGGAGGAAGCCAACACTGCGGACAAGGCCACTTGTGGCTTGGGGTGGCGAGGCATTTTGTGGCGAGGCTGCTGGTGTCTAGGGGCCGTTGGCATCTCAGGGCTGCTTGCGCCTCGAGACCGCTGGCATCTAGGGGCTGCAGGTGTCAGGACCGCCGACTGCTGGCATCCAGGGGCTGTAGGCATCAGGACCGCTGGACCGCTGGGCTCTCGGCAGCTCGCCGGGCTGCTGAAGGCAGGGCCGCTGTAGGCTACAGGCTGCTGGCGGCGGCTCGGGGCCGCCGGAGGATGGAGGCTGCAGGCGGCGGCTCGGGGCCGCCGGAAGCTGGACCGCCGGAGGCGGGGGCACCCGCGGCTCGAATCTAATGACGCGGCTCGGGGCTGCTGCAGACTGTAGGCGGCGGCTCGGCGCCGCGGGAGGCTGGAGACTGCAAATGCGGTTGTAGCTCTTACAAGAGCTGTTACAGCTCTTCTATTCACCGTTGACTCCCCTGCTCTCCGCTGACTTCCACCGCTCTCCGCACCGCTTCACCGCTCTCCACCGACTCCACTGCTCTCCTGAAGCAGCCCCTGACAGCATGGCAAAGCAACCTTTATGAGGGTGGCTGACCCCGCCCCCACACAGGCGGCCAAATGAATTCCAATTTCCCAAGTGGCATATACATACGCCTCACTGATTGGATGTCTCCACTCAGTCTGCCCCACCCTTACATTCAGGGACCACAAGCAAGTTCCTCTGGGAGGGGCAGACCCTTACACGGATGCCTGGGCAAAGAGGATTTCGCTCCATGTGGATTAATTGCACCGTGCTACGGAGACTATGTTCTGGCAAGCGGCATCAGCATCGCACGGAACCGACTCTGATTTCCCAAAGATTGCTGTGTTTCCTAGAGGGGATGCACAGGCAACGAGGCTTTCGCTCTATGCGGGATTCTCCCACCATGCTACCAATAATAGGCTAAAGCAAGCAACAACAGCAGCCCACGGAACCGACTCTTTTTTCCTAGCGATTGCTATGCTTTCGCAGAGGTTTTCAGCTTGGCCTGAACTGCACTTCGCTGCTGCTTCTTCAGCAAGGCTTTGGGAGTTTGCTCTGTCGCTACAGGGAAGCAGATCAGCGGGAGAGCTTGTAACTCTTGGGCCTTGCTTTCCCGGGCTCCATGGTCGCACCCTGTGTTCACCCTGCCAGGCTAAACTTCACAGACACAGCCACAACCCTGCAGCAGCGTGCGTGGACTAGGAAGACACTCCATGCCAACTGCCATCTCCTGGCGTAATAAGGCTTGGCTTTCGGCTCTAGCGTTCAGGCAGACTCGGGGACTAGGCCAGTACCTTCCCCATCGGAGAAGAGAGGTGACAGGATCCCTGCACAGCGCCCGTGCACTGGGCAGGGGAACTGTGGGGGACTGTCCCCACTTCTTCCGCAACACACCCCCTGCCACCCCAAACGCTGACACATCTTGGAAAAAGAAGGCGTCTGACTGCCCTTACTTCCAGGGAGCTGTATCTGCGAGTTCCGGTTATGGAGCCTGGTGGCAAGCCCACGTCTGCCCTAGGGACAGGTGGCCTAGGAGATGCTGTCCCCTTGGGACAAGAGGCCACAGAATAGGCCTGTCATCTGCCCAGACTCCTTCTTCAGAGTGGTGTATGCGTGCCTGCCCTAGCTGTCTCCTCGTGTCCTCCAAATCCAGGCTTCCATCCCTACGCACAAGAAGCGGGTGAGGCTTGCCTTGCCACCGTCCCGCTGTTCTCGCCAGGGCAGGCTTTCCTGTTTTGCGACTGTTTTCCAACAACAAGGCCAACGGCTCCTTCTCTTATCCCGGGGAGGCGTTTTGTTCCTTCCCCAGACTTGCTCCTGGGAGCACGGTGACAGCCGTGTCCCTATCCTTAAAGCCCTTTACATATGTGCATCCATGCTTCTCTCTCAGGCAGTGGGGATGCTAGGGTCAAGAGAATTTCGCTACATGCTGGTTTCTTCCACCGTGCTGCGGAGACAAGCTCAGGCAAGCAACAGCAGCATCCCACAAACCCGATTCAGATTTCCGAACGAATGCTGTGCTTTCCCAGAGGAGAAGCCTGGCAAAGAGGCTTTCGCTGTATGCTGGTTTCTCCCACTTTGAGACTTGGCCTAGGCAAGCAGAAGCAGGAGCCCGCAGAACCGACTCTGATTTCTAAGCAGACGGAGAAGGTGACACTTGTCTTGCCACCTGCCCGCTATTCTTGCAAATGCAAGCTGTCCTGTTGCATGACCCTTTCCAGACAGCAAGGTCAAGGGCCCCTTCTCTTTTCCTGGAGCGGACTGCTACGCCTGGCGCAGACATGCTCTCAGGGAGCCCAGTGACAGACGTTTCCCTTTCCTTTAGGCTCTTTCCGCAGGTTCAATCACGCTTCTCTTTGAGGCAGAGGGGATGCCCGGGCAAAGAGGATTTCGCTCCATGCGGGTTTATTACACTGTGCTTCGGAAACTATGTTCAGGCAAGCGACATCAGCATCTCACAGAACCGAATCTGATTTCCCAAAAATGCTGTGCTTTCATAGAAGGGATGTCCAGGCAAAGAGGCTTTCACTCTATATTGGATTCTTCCACTGTCCTGCCAATACTAGGCTAAGGCATGCAACAACAGCAGCCCACAGAACCGACTCTGTTTTCCTAGTGACTGCTATGCTTCTGCAGAGATTTTCAGCTTGGCCTGAACCGCACTTCGCAGCTGCTTCCTAGCAAGGTTTTCGGCGTTCTCACTCTCGCGTCAGGGAAGTAGATCTGCGGGAGAGCTGGTGCCTCTTGGGCCTTGCGTTCCCCGGCTCCATGGTCGAACCCTGGGATCACCCTGCCAGGCTGAACTACGCTGACACAGCCACAACCCTGCAGCAGCGTGCGTGGCCTAGGATGACACTCCATGCCAACTACCCTCTCCTGGCATAGTAAGGCTTGGTTTTTCCTATGCCCTTCAGGCGGACTCGGGGACTAGGCCAGTGCCTTCCCCATAGGAGAGGAGAGGCGACAGTATCCCTGCACAGCGCCCGTGCACTGCGATGGGGAGCTGTGGGGGACTGTCCCCACTTCTTCACCGATACACCTCCTGCCACCCCTAACGCTGCCACATCTGGAGGAGGATGGCATCTGAAAGTCCTTTCTTCCAGGGAGCTATATCTGCGAGTTCAGGGTATGGCGCCTGGTGGCAGGCCCACGTCTGCCCTAGGGACAGGTGGCCTTGGAGATGCTGTCCCCTTGGGACAAGAGGCACAGAACAGGCCTGCCGTCTGCCGAGATTCCTTCCTCAGAGTGGAGTATCGTGCCACCCCTAGCCGTTCCCTCGTGTCTTCCTAAAGCCAGGCTTCCATCCCTTAGCTCAGGAAGCGGGTGAGGCTTGTCTTTCCACTGTCCCGCTGTTCACGCCAGGGTAGGCTCTCCAGCTTTGCGACTGTTTCCCGACAACAAGTCCATCGGCTCCACTTCACCCGGGGAGGCGTTCTGCTCCTTCACCACACTTGCTCTTGGGGAGCACGGTGACAGCCATGTCCCTTTCCTTAAGGCCCTTTCCAGATGTGCATCCACGCTTCTCTTTCAGGCACTGGGGATGCTAGGGCCAAGAGAATTTCAGTCCATGTGGATTTCTTGCAATGTGCTGGGGAGACTAGCTCAGGCAAGCAGCAGCAGCATCCCACACACCCGATTCAGATTTCCAAACCAATGCTGTGCTTTCCCATAGTAGAGCCTGGGACAAAGAAGCTTTTGATGTATGCTGGTTTCTCCCACCTTCAGACTTGCCCTAGGCAAGCAGGAGCAGCAGCCCGCAGAACCGACTCTGATTTCTAAGCTAACGGAAAGGGTGACACTTGTCTTGCCACCAGACCGCTATTCTTGCCAAAGCAGGATCTCCTGTTGCATGACCCTTTCTAGACAACAAGGCCAAGGGCCCCTTCTCTTCCCCTGGAGCGGCGTGCTATGCCTGGCACAGACATGCTCTCAGCGAGCGCAGTGACAGAGGTTTCCCTTTCCTTAAGGCTGTTTACACAGGCGCAACCACGCTTCTCTCTCAGGCAGAGGGGATCCCGGGGAAAGAGGATGACGCTCCATTCGGGTTTATTACACCGTGCTTCGGAGACTATGTTCTGGCAAGCGGCATCAGCATCACACAGAACCGACTCTGATTTCCCAAAGAAAAGCTTTCCTAAGCTTTTCCCAAAGCTGTGCTTTCCTAGAGTGATGCCCAGGCAAAGAGGCCTTCGCTCTATGTGGGATTCTCCCACCGTGCTGCCAATACTAGGCTAAGGCAAGCAGCAACAGCAGCCCATAGAACCGACTCTTTTTTCCTAGCGATTGCTATGCTTTTGCATAGGTTTTCCGCTTGGCCTGAAACGCACGTCGCTGCTTCTTCCTCAGCAAGGCTTTGGGCGTTTTCTCTGTCGCGTCAGGGAAGTAGATCTGTGGGAGAGCTGGTTCCTCTTGGGCCTTGCATTCCAGGGCTCCATGGTCGCACCCTGGGTTCACCCTGCCAGGCCAAACTACGCAGACACATCCACAACCCTGCAGCAGCGTGCGTGGCCTAGGATGACAGTCGATGCCAACTGCCATTTTCTGGCGGTGTAATGCTTGGCTTTTTGCTCTGGCATTCATATGGACTCGGGGACTAGGCCAGTGCCTTCCCCATAGGAAAGGAGACGATACAGGATCACTGCACAGTGCCCGTGCACTGCGATGGGGAGCTGTGGGGACTGTCCCCTCTTCTTTCCCGACACACCCCCTGCCCCCCCTAACGCTGCCAGGTCTTGGAAAACGATGGCATCTGACTGCCGTTTCTTCCAGGGAGCTGTATCTGCGTGTTCTGGGTATGGCGCCTGGTGGCAGGCCCAAGTCTGCCCTACAGATATGTGGCCTTGGTGATGCTGTCCCCTTGGGACAAGAGGCACAGAACAGGCCTGCCTTCTGCCAGACTCCTTCCTCAGAGTGGAGTATGCACGCCTGCCCTAGCCGTCCCCTCGTGTCTTCCCAAAGCCAGGCTTCCGTCCCTACGGACAGGAAGCGGGTGACGCTTGTCTTTCAAACGTCCTGCTGTTCTCGCCAGGGCAGGCTCTCCTGTATTGCAACCGTTTCCCGACAACAAGGCCAACGGCTCCTTCTCTTCTCCCGGGGAGGAGTTCTGCTCCTTCCCCAGACTTGCTCCTGGGAGCACGGTGACAGCCGTGTCCCTATCCTTAAGGCCCTTTCTAGTTGTGCATCCACGCTTCTCTCTCAGGCAGTGGGGATGCTAGGGTCAAGAGAATTTTGCTCCATGCTGGTTTCTTCCACTGTGCTTCGGAGACAAGCTCAGGCAAGCAGCAGCAGCATCCCACAAACCCGATTCAGATTTCCCAACGAATGCTGTGCTTTCCCAGAGGAGAAGCCTGGGCAAAGAGGCTTTCGCTGTATGCTGGTTTCTCCCACTTTGAGACTTGGCCTAGGCAACCTGGAGCAGCAGTCCGCAGAACCGACTCTGATTTCTAAGCAAACGGAGAGGGTGACACTTGTCTTGCCACCCGCCCGCTATTCTTGCCAATGCAGGCTCTCCTGTTGTATGACCCTTTCCAGACAACAAGGCCAAGGGCCCCTTCTCTTCTCCTGGATCCTCATGCTACGCCTGACCCAGACATGCTCTCTAGAAGCGCAGTGACAGAGGTTTCCCTTTCCTTAAAACTGTTTCCACAGGCGCAACCGCGCTTCTCTCTCAGGCAGAGGGGATGCCCGGTCAAAGAGTATTTCGCTCCATGCGGGTTAATTACACAGTGTTTCGTAGACTATGTTCAGGCAAGCGGCATCAGCATCGCAAAGAACCGACTCTGATTTCCCAAACAATGCTGTGCTTTCCTTGGCGTGAACCGCACTTCGCTGCTGCTTCCTCAGCAAGGCTTTGGGCCTTTGCTCTGTCGCTTCAGGGAAGTAGATCTGCGGCAGAGCTGGTGCCTCTTGGGCCTTGCTTTACCGGGCCCCATGGTCGCACCCTGGGTTCACCCTGCCAGGCCGAACTACGCAGACACAGCCACAACACTGCAGCAGCTTGTGTGGCCTAGGATGACACTCCATGCCAACTGCCATCTCCTGGCGTAGTAAGGCTTGGCTTTTTGCTCTGGCGTTCAGGCCGACTCGTGGACTAGGCCACTGCCTTCCCATTAGGAAAGTAGAGGCGACAGGATCCATGCACTGGGCCCGTGAACTGGGATGGTGAGCTGTGGAGTACTGTCCCCACTTCTTCCCTGACACACGCCCTGCTACCCCAAATGCTGCCACACTTGGAGGAAGATGGCATCTGACTGCCCTTTCTTCCAGGGAGCTGTATCTGCGAGTTCCGGGTATGGCGCCTGGTTTCAGGCCCACGTCTGCCCTAGGGACAGGTGGTCTAGGAGAATCTGTCCACTTGAGACAAGAGGCACAGAACAGGCCTGCCATTTGCCCAGACTCCTTCCACAGAGTGGAGTATGCGCGCTAGCCCTTGCCGTCCCCTCCTGTCTTCCTAAAGTGAGGCTTCCGTCCCTATGCACAGGAAGCAGTGACGCATGTCTTTCCACCATCCCGCTGTTCTCGCCAGAGCAGGCTCTCCTGCTTTTCGACTGTTGCCCGACAACAAGGCAAACGGCTCCTCTTCTCCCGGGGAGGCGTTATGCTCCTTCCCCAGACTTGCTCCTGGTAGCACGGTGACAGCCGTGTCCCTAACCTTATGCCCTATCCGATGTGCATCCACGCTTCGCTCTCAGGCATTGGGGATGCTATGTCCAAGAGAATTTCGCTCCATGCGGGTTTCTTCCACCGTGCTGCGGAGACTAGCACAGGCAAGCAGCAGCAGCATCCCACAAACCTGATTCAGATTTCCCAACGAATGCTGTGCGTTCACAGAGGAGAAGCATGGACAAAGAGGGATTCGCTGTATGCTGGGTTCTCCCACCTTGAGACTTGGCCTAGGCAAGCACGAGCAGCCGCCCGCGGAACCGACTCTGATTTCTAAACAAACGGAGAGGGTGACACTTGTCTTGCCACCTGCCCGCAATTCTTGCCTATGCAGGCTCTCCTGTTTCATGACTTTTCCTTAAGGCTGTTGCCACAGGCGCAACCATGCTTCTCTCTCAGGTAGAGGGGATGCCCGGGCAAAGAGGATTTTGCTTCATGCGGGTTTATTCCACTGTCCGTCGGAGACTATGTTCTGGCAAGCGGTATCAGCATCGCAAAGAACCGACTCTGATTTCCCAAAAATAGCTGTGCTTTACTTGAGGGGATGTCCGGGCAAAAAGGCTTTCGCTCTAGGCGGGTTTCTCCCACCGTGCTGCCACTACTAGGCTAATGCGAACAGCAACAGCAGCCCACAGAACCGACTCTTTTTTTCCCAGCGACTGCTATGCTTTCGCAGAGGTTTTCAGCTTGGCCTGAACCGCACTTCGCTGCTGCTTCCTCAGCAAGGCTTTGGGCGTTTGCTCTGACGCGTCAGGGAAGTAGATCTGCGGGAGAGCTGGTGCCTCTTGGGCCTTGCTTTCCCGGGCTCCATGGTCGCATACTGGGTTCAACCTGCTGGGCTGAACTACGCAGACACAGCCACAAGCCTGCAGCAGCGTGCGTGGCCTAGGATGACAGTCCATGCCAACTGCCATATCCTGGCCTAGTAAGGCTTGGCTTAAGATCTGGCGGTCAGGCGGACTCGGGGACTAGGCCAATTCATTCCCCATAGGAGAGAAGATGCGACAGGATCCCTGCAAAGCGCCCGTGCACTGGGTTGGGGAGCTGTGGGGGGCTGTCCCCATTCCTCCCCGACACACCCCCTGCCACCCCCAACGCTGACACATCTTGGAGGAAGATGGCATCTGACTGTCCTTTCTTCCAGGGAGCTGTATCTGCGAGTTCGGGGCATGGCGCCTGGTGGCAGGCCCACGTCTGCCCTAGGGACAGTTGTCCTTGGCGATGATGTCCCCTTGGGACAAGAGGACAGAACAAGCCTGCCTTCTGCCCAGACTCCTTCCTCAGATTGGAGTATGCGGGCCAGCCCTAGCCGTCCCCTCGTGTCTTCCTTAAGCCAGGCTTCTGTCTCTATGCACAGGGAGAGGGTGACGATTGTCTTGCCACCGTCCCGGTTTCTCGCCAGGGCAGGCTCTCCTGCTTTGCGACTATTTCCCGATAACTAGGCCAATGGCTCCGTCTCTTCTCCATGGGAGGCGTTCTGGTCCTTCCCTAGACTTGCTCCTGGGAGTACTGTGACAGCCGAGTCCCTATCCTTTAGGCCTTTCCAGATGTGCATCCACGCTTTTCTCTCAGGCAGTGGGGATGCTAGGGCCAAGAGAATTTCGCTCCATGCCGGTTCTTCCACCCTGCTACGGAGACTAGCTCAGGCAAGAAGCAGCAGCATCCTACAAAGCGACTCAGATTTCCCAACAAAGCTCTGCTTTCCCAGAGGAGAAGTCTGGGCAAAGAGGCTTTCGCTGTATGGTGGTTTCTCCCACCTTGAGACTTGGCCTAGGCAGCACGAGCAGCAGCCCGCAGAAGTGACTCTGATTTCTCAGCAAATGGAGAGGGTGACACTTGTCGCGCCAGCTGCCCGCAGTCTTGCCATGGAAGGCTCACCTGTTTCATGACCGTTTCCAGACAGCAAGGCCAAGGGCCCCTTCTCTTCTCCCGGATCGGCGTGCTACGCCTAGCCCAGCAATGCTCCCAGGGAGCACAGTAACAGACGTTTCCCTTTCCTTAAGGCTGTTCCCACAGGCGCAAAAACGCTTCTCTCTCAGGCAGAAAGGATGCCCAGGCAACGAGGATTACTCTCCATGCGGGTTTATTACACCGTGCTTCGGAGACAATGTTCAGGCAAGCGGCATCAGCATCGAGCAAAACCGACTCTGATTTCCCTAAGAATGCTATGCTTTCCCTGAGGGTTGCCCGGGGAAAAAGGCTATCTCTCTATGCGTGTTTCTCCCACCATGCTGCCAATAGTAGGCTAAGGCAAGCAGCAACAGCAGCCCGCAGAACCGACTCTTTTTTCCCAGCGACTGCTATGCTTACCCAGATGTTTTCAGCTTGGCCCGATCCGCACTTCGCTGCTGCTTCTTCAGCAAGGCTTTGGGCGTTTGCTCTGTCGCGTCAGGGAAGTAGATCTGCGGGAGAGCTGGTGCTTCTTGGGCCTTGCTTTCCTGGGCTCCATGGTCGCATCCTGGGTTCACCCTGCCGGGCCGAACTACGCAAACACAGCCACCGCCCTGCAGCAGCGTGCGTGGCCTAGGATGACACTCCATGCCAACTGCCATCTCCTGGCGGAGTAAAGCTTGGCTTTTAGCTCTGGCGTTCAGGCGGACTTGGGGATTAGGACAGTGCCTTCCCCTTAGGAAAGGAGAGGCGACAGGATCCCTGCACAGTGCCCGTGCACTAGGATGGGCAGCTGTGGGCGACTGACCACACTTCTTCCCAGACACACCCCCTGCCAAAACCAACGCTGCCACATCTTGGAGGAAAATGGCATCTGACTACATTTTCTTCCAAGGAGCTGTATCTACGAGTTCCTGGTATGGTGCCTGGTGGCAACCCACGTCTGCCCTAAGGACAGGTGGCCTTGGAGATGCTGTCCCCTTGGGAGAAGAGGCACAGAACAGCCTGGCCTTCAGCCCAGACTCCTTCCTCAGAGTGGAGTATGTGCGCCTGCCCTAGCCATCCGTTCGTGTCTTCCTAAAGCCAGGCTTCCGTCTCTACGCACAGGAAGAGGGTGAGGCTTGTCTTGCCACCGTCCCGCTGTTCTCTCTAGGGCAGGCTTTCCTGCTTTGCGACTGTTTCCCGACAACAAGGCAACGGCTCCTTCTCTTCTCCCATGGAGGCGTTCTGCTCCTTCCCCAGACTTGCTCTTGGGGAGCACGGTGTCAGCCTTTTCCCTCTCCTTAGGGCCCTTTCTAGATATGCATCCACGATTCTCTCTCAGGCAGTGGGGATGCTAGGGTCAAGAGAATTTCGCTTTATGCGGGTTTCTTCCACCGAACTTCGGAGACTAGCTCAGGCAAGCAGCAGGAGCATCGCACAAACCCGATTCAGATTTCCCAAGGAATGCTGTGCTTTCCAAGAGGAGAAGCCTGGGCAAAGAGTCTTTCTCTCTATGCTGGTTTCTCCCACTTTGAGACTTGGCCTAAGCATCCAGGAGCAGCAGCCCGCAGAACCGACACTGATTTCTAAGCAGACGGAGCGGGTGACACTTGTCTTGCCACCCGCACGCTATTCTTGCCAATGCAGCTTCTCCTTTTGCATCACCCTTTCCAGACAGCAAGGCCAAGGGCCCCTTCTCTTCTCCTGGATCGGCGTACTACGCCTGGCCCAGACACGCACTGATGGAGTGCAGGGACAGACATTTCCCTTTCCTTAAGGTTGTTTCCACAGGCGCAACCACGCTTCTCTGTCAGGCAGAGGGGATGCCCGGGCAGAGGATTTCGCTCCATGCGAGTTTTGTACACTGTGCTTCGGAGACTATGTTTAGGCAAGCGGCATCAGTTCGTACAGAACCGACTCTGATTTTCCAAAGAATGCTGTGCTTTCCTAGAGGGGATGCCCAGGCAACGAGGCTTTCGCTCCCTGCGGGATTCTCCCACCATGCTGCTAATACTAGGCTCAGGCAAGCAGCAACAGCAGCCCACAGAACCGACTCTTTTTCCTAGAGAATGGTATGCTTCCGCAGAGGTTTTCAATTTGGTCGGAACCACACATCGCTGCTGCTTCCTCAGCAAGGCTTTGGGAGTTCGCTCTGTTGCGTCAGGGAAGTAGATCTGCGGGAGAGCTGGTGCCTCTTGGGCCTTGCTTACCCGGACTCCATGGTGGCACACTGGGATCACCCTGCCAGGCTGAACTACGCTGACACAGCCACATCCCTGCAGCAGCGTGTGTGGCCTAGGATGACACTCCATGCCAACTATCATCTTCTGGCGTAGTAAGGCTTGGCTTTTTGCTCTGGCCTTCTGGCAGACTCGGAAACAAGGCCAGTGCCTTCCGCATAGGAGAGGATAGGCAAGAGGATCCCTTCACAGCGCCCATGCACTGGGATGAGGAGCTGTGGGGGACTGTCCACACTTCTTCCCCGACACAACGCCTGCCACCCCCAACGCTGCCACATCTTGGAGGAAGATGGCATCAGACTTCCCTTTCTTCCAGGGAGCTGTATCTCTGAGTTCCGGGTATGGAGCCTGGTGGCAAGCCCACGTCAGCCCCAGAGACAGGTGGCCTTGGAGATGCTGTCCCCTTGGGACAAGAGGCCCAGAACAGGCCTGCCGTCTGCCCGGACTCATTCCTCAGAGTGGAGTATGCGCGCCTGCCCTAGTCACCCCTCGTGTCTTCCTAAAGCCAGTCTTCCGTCCCTATGCACAGGAAGCGGGAGACGTATATCATGCCACCATCCCTCTGTTCTCGCCAGGGCAGGCTCTCCTGCTTTGCGACTGTTTCCCGACAACAAGGCCATCGACTCCTTCTCTTCTCCCGGGGGGGGGGGCGTTGTGCTCCTTCCCCAGACTTGTTCGTGGTGAGCACGGTGAAAGCCGTATCCCTATCCTTAAGGCCCTTTCAAGATGTGCATCCACGCTTCTCTCTCAGGCAGTGGGGATGCTAGGGCCAAGAGAATTTCAGTCCATGCGGCTTTCATCCACTGTGCTACGGAGATTAGCTCAGGCACGCAACAGCACCATCCCACAAACCCGAATCAGATTTCCCAACGAATGCCGTGCTTTCCCAGAGGACAAGCCTGGGCAAAGAGGCTTTCGATGTATGCTGGATTCTCCCACTTTGATACATGGCCTAGGCAAGGAGAAGCAGCAGCTCGCAGAACCGAGTCTGATTTCTAAGCAAACGGAGAGGCTGACACTTGTCTTGCTACCCACCAGCTATTCTTGCCTATGCAGGCTCTCCTGTTTCATGACTTTTCCTTAAGGCTGTTTCCACAACAGCAACTATATTTCTCTCTTAGGAAGAGGGGATGCCCCGGCAAGTAGGACTTCGCTCCATGCGGGTTTATTACACCGTGCTTCGGAGACTAAGTTCAGGCAAGCGGCATCAGCATCGCACAGAAACGACTCTGGTTTCACAAAGAATGCTGTGCTTTCCTAGAGTGAAGCCCAGGCAAAGAGGCTTTCGGTCTATGCGGGATTCTCCCACCGAGCTGCCAATACTAGGCTAAAGCAAGCAGCAACAGCAGCCCACAGAACCGACTCTTTTTTCCTAGCGATTGCTATGCATTCGCTGTGGTTTTCAGCTTGGCCTGAACCGCACTTCGCTGCTGCTTCCTCAGCAAGGCTTTGGGCGTTTGCTCTGTCGCGTCAGGGAAGTAGATCTGCGGGAGAGCTGATACACTTTGGGCCTTGCTTTCCCGGGCTCCATGGTCGCACCCTGGGTTCACCTTGCCAGGCCGAAATACGCAGACACAGCCACAGCCCTGCAGCAGCGTGTGAGGCCAAGGATGACACTCATGCCAACTGCTATCTCCTGGCGTAGTAAGGCTTGGCTTTTTGCTCTGGCGTTCAAGCGGACTCGGGGACTAGGCCAGTGCCTTCCCCATAGGAGAGGAGAGAACACAGGATCCCTGCACAGAGTCCGTGCACTGGGATGGGGTGCTGAGGGGGACTGTCCCCACTTCTCCCCCTCACACCCCTGCCACCCCCAACGCTGCCACGTTTTGGAGGAAGATGGCATCTGACTGTCCTTTCTTCCAGGGAGCTGTATCTGCGAGTTCCAAGTGTGGCGCTTGGTGGCAAGCCCATGTCTGCCCTAGGGACAGGTGGCCTTGGAGATGCTACCCCTTGGGACAAGAGGCACAGAACAGGCCTGCCTTCTGCCCAGACTCCTTCCCCAGGTGGAGTATGCGCGCCTGCCCTAGCTGTCCCCACGTGTCTTCCTTAGGCCATGCTTCCATCTCTACGCACAGGGAGCGGGTGACGATTGTCTTGCCACCATCCCGCTGTTCTCGCCAGGGCAGGCTCTCCTGCTTTGCGACTGTTTCCCGACAACAAGGCCAACAGCTCCTTCTCTTCTCCCGGGGAGGCGTTCTGTTCCTTCCCCAGACTTGCTCCTGGGAGCACGGTGACAGCCGTGTCCCTATCCTTAAGGCCCTTTCTACATGTGCATCCACGCTTCTCTCTCAGGCAGTGGGGATGCTAGGGACAGGAGAATTTTGCTCCATGCGGGTTTCTTCCACCGTGCTGCAAAGACTAGCTCAGGGAAGCAGCAGCAGCATCCCACAAACCCGATTCAGATTTCCCAACGAAAGCTGTGCTTTCACAAAGAGAAGCCTGGGAAAAGAGACTTTGGCTGTATGCTGGTTATTCCCACCTTGAGACTTGGCCTAGGCAAGCAGGAGCAGTGGCGCGCAGAACCGACTCCGACTTCTAAGAAAACGGAGAGCGTGACACTTGTCTTGCCACCAGCCCGCTGTTCTTGCCTATGCAGGCTCTCCTGTTTCATGACTTTTCCTTAAGGCTGTTTCCACAGGTGCAACCACGCTTCTCTCTCAGGTAGAGGGGATGCCCGGCCAAAGAGGAATTCGCTCCATGCGTGTTTCTTACACCGTGCTTTGGAGACTATGTTCAGGCAAGCGGCATCAGCATCACACAGAACCGTCTCTGGTTTCCTAAAGAATGCTGTGATTTCCTAGAGCGAAGCCCAGGCAAAGAGGCTTTCGGTCTATGCGGGATTCTCCCACCGTGCTGCCAATACTAGGCTAAAGCAAGCAGCAACAGCAGCCCACAGAACCGACTCTTTTTTTCCCAGCGATTGCTATGCTTTTGCAGAGGTTTTCAGCTTGGCCTGAACCGCACTTCGCTGATGCTTCCTCAGCAAGGCTTTGGGCGTTTGCTCTGTCGCGTCAAGGAAGTAGATCTGCGGGAGAGCTGGTGCTTCTTGGGCCTTGCTTTCCCGGGCTCCATGGTCGCACCCTGGGTTCACACTGCCAGGCCGAACTACGCAGACACTGCCACAACCCTGCAGAAGCGTGCGTGGCCTAGGATGACACTCCCTGCCAACTGCCATCTCCTGGCGTAGTAAGGCTTGGCTTTTAGCTCTGGCGTTCAGGCGGACTCGGGGACTAGGCTAGTGCCTTCCCCATAGGAGAGGAGAGGCGACAGGATCCCTGCACTGAGTCCGTGCACTGGGATGGAGAGCTGAGGTGGACTGTCCCCACTTCTCCCCTGACACACCCCCTGCCACCCACAACCCTGCCTCATCTTGGAGGAAGATGGCATCTGACTGTCCTTTCTTCCAGGGAGTTGTATCTATGAGTTCTGAGTGTGGCGCTAGGTGGAAAGCCCACGTCTGCCCTAGGGACAGGTGTCCTTGAAGATGCTGTCCCCTTGGGACAAGAGGCACAGAACAGGCCTGCCTTCTGCCCAGACTCCTTCCTCAGAGTGGAGTATGCCCGCATGCCCTAGCCGTCCCCTCTTGTCTTCCTTAAGCCAGGATTCCATCTCTACGCACATGGAGCGGGTGACGTTTTTCTTGCCACCATCCCGCTGTTCTCGCCAGGAAAGGCTCTCCTGCTTTGCGACAGTTTCCGGATAACAAGGCCAACAGCTCCTTCTCTTCTCCCGGGGAGGAGTTCTGCTCCTTCCCCAGACCTGTGCCTGGGAGCACGGTGACAGCCGTGTCCCTATCCTTAAGGCCCTTTCTACATGTGCATCCACGCTTCTCTCTCAGGCAGTGGGGATGCTAGGGCCAAGAGAAATTCCGCTCCATGCGGGTTTCTTCCACCGTGCTGCGGAGACTAGCTAAGGCAAGCAGCAACAGCTTCCCACAAACCCGATTCAGATTTCCCAACGAATGCCGTGCTTTCCCAGACGAGATACCTAGGCAAAGAATCTTTCGCTGTATACTGGTTTCTCCCACCTTGAGACTTGGCCTAGGCAAGCAGGAGCAGCAGCGTGCAGAACCGACTCAGATTTCTAAGCATACGGAGAGCGTGACACTTGTCTTGCCAACCACCCGCTATTTTTGCCTATGCAAGCTCTCCTGTTTCATGACTTTTCCTTAAGGCCGTTTACAGAGGCGCAACCACGCTACTCTCTCAGGTAGAGGGGATGCCCAGGCAAAAAGGATTTCACTCCAATCTGGTTTCTTACAATGTACTTCGGAGACTATGTTCAGGCAAGCGGCATCAGCATCGCACAGAACCGACTCTGGTTTCCCAAAGAATGCTGTGCTTTCCTAGAGCGAAGCCCAGGCAAAGAGGCTTTCGCTCTATACGGGATTATCCCACCCTGCTGCCAATACTAGGCTAAAGCAAGCAGCAACAGCAGCCCACAGAACCGACTCTTTTTTTCCTAGCGATTGCTATGCATTTGCAGAGGTTTTCAGCTTGGCCTGAACCGCACTTCGCTGCTGCTTCCTCAGCAAGGCTTTAGGCGTTTGCTCTGTCGCTTCAGGAAAGTAGATCTGCGGGATATCTGATGCTTCTTGGGCTTGATTTCCCTGGCTCCATGGTCGCACCCTGGGTTCACCCTGCCAGGCCGAACTACGCAGACACAGCCACAACCCTGCAGCAGCGTGCGTGGCCTAGGATGACACTCCATGCCAACTGCCATCTCCTGGCGTAGTAAGGCTTGGCTTTTTGCTCTGCCGTTCAGGTGGACTCCGGGACTAGGCCAGTGCCTTCCCCATAGGAGAGGGGAGGCGACAGGATCCCTGCACACAGGCCATGCACTGGGATGGGGAGCTGTGGGGGACTGTCCCCACTTCTCCCCCGACACAACTCCTGCCACCCCCAACCCTGGCACATCTTGGAGAAAGATGGCATCTGACTGTCCTTTCTTCCAGGGAGCTGTATCTGTGATTTCCGAGTGTGGCGCTTGGTGGCAAGCCCACGTCTGCCCTAGGGACAAGTGGCCTTGGAGATGCTGTCCCGTTGAGACAAGAGGCACAGAACAGGCCTGCCTTCTGCCCAGACTCCTTCCTCCGAGTGGAGTATGCGCGCCTGCCCTAGCCGGCCCCTCGTGTCCTCCTTAAGCCAGGCTTCCGTCTCTACGCACAGGGAGCGGGCGAAGATTGTCTTGCCACCATCCCACTGTTCTCGCCAGGGCAGGCTCTCATGCTTTGCGACTGTTTCCCGACAACAAGGCCAACGGCTCCTTCTCTTCTCCCGGGGAGGCGTTCTGCTCCTTCCACAGACTTGCTCCTGGGATCACGGTGACAGCCGTGTCCCTATCCTTAAGGCCCTTTCTGGATGTGCATCCACGCTTCTCTCTCAGGCAGTGGGGAGGCTAGGGCCAAGAGAATTTCGCTCCATGTGTGTTTCTTCCACCGTGCTGCGGAGACTAGCTCAGGGAAGCAGCAACAGCATTCCACAAACCAGATTCAGATTTCCAAACGAATGCTGTGCTCTCACAG
Organism: Neogale vison; assembly: GCF_020171115.1. Taxonomy (NCBI): domain Eukaryota; kingdom Metazoa; phylum Chordata; class Mammalia; order Carnivora; family Mustelidae; genus Neogale; species Neogale vison. The sequence goes on from NC_058104.1 coordinate 44,774,083, forward strand.
AGGAGAAGCCTGGGCAAAAAGGCTTTCGCTGTATGCGGTTTCTCCCACCTTGAGACTTGGCCTAGGCAAGCAGGAGCAGCAACGCGCAGAACCGACTCTGATTTCTAAGCAAACGGAGAGGGTGACAATTTTCTTGCCACACGCCCCACTATTCATGCCTATGCAGGCTCTCCTGTTTCATGACTTTTCCTTAAGGCTGTTTCCACAGACGGAACCACGCTTCTCTCTCAGGTAGATTGCATGAACGGGCAAAGAGGATTTCGCTCTATGCAGGTTTCTTACACCGTGCTTTGGAGACTAAGTTCAGGCAAGCGGCATCAGCATCGCACAGAAACGACTCTGGTTTCACAAAGAATGCTGTGCTTTCCTAGAGCGAAGCCCAGGCAAAGAGGCTTTCGGTCTATGCGGGATTCTCCCACCGTGCTGCCAATACTAGGCTAAAGCAAGCAGCAACAGCAGCCCAAATAACCGACTCTTTTTTTCCTAGAGATTGCTATGCATTCGCTGTGGTTTTCAGCTTGGCCTGAACCGCACTTCGCTGCTGCTTCCTCAGCAAGGCTTTGGGCGTTTGCTCTGTCGCGTCAGGGAAGTAGATCTGCGGGAGAGCTGATACACTTTGGGCCTTGCTTTCCCGGGCTCCATGGTCGCACACTGGGTTCACCTTGCCAGGCCGAACTACGCAGACACAGCCACAGCCCTGCAGCAGCGTGTGAGGCCAAGGATGACACTCATGCCAACTGCTATCTCCTGGCGTAGTAAGGCTTGGCTTTTTGCTCTGGCGTTCAAGCGGACTCGGGGACTAGGCCAGTGCCTTCCCCATAGGAGAGGAGAGAACACAGGATCCCTGCACAGAGTCCGTGCACTGGGATGGGGTGCTGAGGGGGACTGTCCCCACTTCTCCCCCTCACACCCCTGCCACCCCCAACGCTGCCACGTCTTGGAGGAAGATGGCATCTGACTGTCCTTTCTTCCAGGGAGCTGTATCTGCGAGTTCCGATTTGGCGCTTGGGGCAAGCCCACGTCTGCCCTAGGGACAGGTGGTCTTGGAGATGCTGCCCCTTGGGACAAGAGGCACAGAACAAGCCTGCTTTCTGCCCAGATACCTTCCTCTGAGTAGACTATGCGCGCCTGCCCTAGCCGTCCCCTCGTGTCTTCCTTAAGCCAGGCTTCCGTCTTTACGCACAGGGAGCGCGTGACTATTGTATTGCCACCATCCCGCTGTTATCGCCAGGGCAGGCTCTACTGCTTCGGACTGTTTCCCGACAACAAGGCCAACGGCTCCATCTCTTCTACCTGGGAGCCGTTCTGCTCCTTCCTAAGACTTGCTCCAGGGAGCACGCTGACAGCCGTGTCGCTATCCTTAAGGCAATTTCTAGATGTGCATCCACGCTTCTCTCTCAGGCAGTGAGGATGCAAGGGCCAAGAGAATTTCGCTCCATGCAGGTTTCTTCCACCGTGCTGCGGAGACTAGCTCAGGGAAGCAGCAGCAGCATCCCACAAACCCGATTCAGATTTCCCAACGAATGCTGTGCTTTCCCAGAGGAGAAGCCTGGGCAAAGAGGTTTTCGCTGTATGGTGGTTTCTCCCACCTTGTGACATGGCCTAGGCAAGCAGGAGCAGCAGCGCGCAGAACCGACTCTGATTTCTAAGCACACCGTGAGCGTGACACTTGTCTTGCCACCCACCTGCTATTCTTGCCTATGCAGGCTCTCCTGTTTCATGACTTTTCCTTAAGGCTGTTTCCACAGGCGCAACCACACTTCTCTCTCTGGTAGATTGCATGAACGGGCAAAGAGGATTTCGCTCCATGCTGGTTTCTTACAATGTACTTCGGAGACTATGTTCAGGCAAGCGGCATCAGCATCGCACAGAACCGACTCTGGTTTCCCAAGGAATGCTGTGTTTTCCTAGAGTGAAGGCTAGGCAAAGAGGCTTTCGCTCTATGTGGGATTCTCCCACCGTGCTGCCAATACTAGGCTAAAGCCAGCAGCAACAGCAGCCCCCAGAACCGACTCTTTTTTTTCTAGCGATTGCTATGCATTCGCAAGATTTTCAGCTTGGCCTGAACCGCACTTCGCTGCTGCTTCCTCAGCAAGGCTTTGGGCGTTTCCTCTGTCACCTCAGGGAAGTAGATCTGTGGGAGAGCTGGTGCTTCTTGGGCCTTGCTTTCCCGGGCACCATGGTCGCACCCTGGGTTCACCCTGCCAAGCCGAAATACGCAGACACACCCACAAACCTGCAGCAGCGTGCGTGGCCTAGGATGACACTCCATGCCAACTGCCATCTCCTGGCGTAGTAAGGTTTGGCTTTTTGCTCTGGCGTCCTGGCGGACTCGGGGACTAGGCCACTGCCTTCCCCATAGGAGAGGAGAGACGGCTCCCTCTCTTTTGCCGGGGAGGCGTTCTGCTCCTTCCCCAGACTTGCTCCTGGGATCACGGTGACAGCCGTGTCCCTATCCTTAAGGCCCTTTCTAGATGTGCATCCACGCTTCTCTCTCAGGCAATGGGGATGCTATGGCCAAAGAACTTCGCTCCATGCGGGTATCTTCCACCGTGCTACGGAGACTAGCTCAGGGAAGCAGCAGCATCATCCCACAAACCCGATTCCGATTTCCCAACGAATGCTGTACTTTCCCAAAGGGGAAGTCTGGGCAAAGAGGCTTTGGCTGTATGCTGGTTATTCCCATCTTGAGACTTGGCCTAGGCAAGCAAGAGCAGCAGCGTGCAGAACCGACTTAGATTTCTAAGCAAACGGAGAGGGTGACACTTGTCTTGTCACCCGCCCGCTATACTTGCCTATGCAGGCTCTCCTGTTTCATGACTTTTCCTTAAGGCTCTTTCCAGAGGCGCAACCACGCTTCTCTCTCAGGTAGAGGGGATGCCCAGGCAAAAAGGATTTCACTCCATGCGGGTTTCTTCCACCGTGCTGCGGAGAATAGCTCAGGCAAGCAGCAGCAGCATCCCACAAACCCGATTCAGATTTCCCAACGAATGCTGTGCTTTCCCAGAGGAGAAGCCTGGGCAAAGAGGCTTTCGCTGTATGCTGGTTTCTCAGACCTTGAGTCTTGGCCTAGGCAAGCAGGAGCAGCAGCGCGCAGAACCGACTCTGATTTCTAAGCAAACGGAGAGCGTGACACTTGTCCTGCCACCCGCCCGCAATTCTTGCTATGCAGGCTCTCCTGTTTCATGACTTTTTTTTAAGGCTGTTTCCACAGGCGCAACCACGCTTCTCTCTCAGGTAGAGGGGATGCCTGGGCAAAAAGGATTTCGCTCCATGTGGGTTTCTTACGCCGTGCTTCGGAGTCTATGTTCAGGCAAGTGTCATCAGCATTGCACAGAACCGACCCTGGTTTCCCAAAGAATGCTGTGCTTTCCTAGATCGAAGCAAAGGCAAAGTGGCTTTCGCTCTATGCGGGATTCTCCCACCGTGCTCCCAATACTAGGCTAAAGCAAGCAGCAACAGAAGCCACCAGAACCGACTCTTTATTTTGTAGCGATTGCTATGCTTTCGCAAAGGTTTTCAGCTTGGCCTGAACCGCACTTCGCTGCTGCTTCCTCAGCAGGGCTTTGGGCGTTTGCTCTGTCGCGTCAGGGAAGTAGATCAGTGGGAGATCTGGTGCTTCTTGGGCCTTGCTTTCCCGGGCTCCATGGTCGCCTGGGTTCCCCTGCCAGTCCGAACTATGCAGACACACCCACAACCCTGCAGCAGCGTACGTGGCCTAGGATGACACTCCATGCCAACTGCCATCTCCTGGCGTAGTAAGGCTTGGCATTTTGCTGTGGCTTTCAGGCGGACTCGGGGACTAGGCCAGTGCCTTCCACATAGGAGAGGAGAGGCGACAGGTCCCTGCACAGAGTCCGTGCACTGGGATGGGGAGCTGAGATGTTCTGTCCCCACTTCTCCCCCGACACATCCCCTGGAACCCCTGACGCTGCCACATCTTGGAGGAATTTGGCATCTGACTGATCTTTCTTCCAGGGACCTGTATCTGCGAGTTCCGAGTGTGGCACTTGGTGGCAAACCCACGTCTGCCCTAGGGACAGGTGGCCTTGGAGATGCTGTCTCCTTGGGACAAGAGGCACAGAACTGGCCTGCCTTATGCCCAGAATCATTCCTCAGAGTGGAGTATGCACGCCTGCCCTAGCCGGCCCCTCGTGTCTTCCTTAAGCCAGACTTTCGTCTCTACGCACAGCGAGCGGGTGACGAATGTCTTGCTACCAACCCGTTGTTTTCGCCAGGGCAGGATCTCCTGTTTGCGACTGTTTCCCGACAACAAGGTCAACGGCTCCTTCTCTTCTCCCGGGGAGGCGTTCTGCTCCTTCCCCAGACTTGCTCCTGGGAGTAACTTGACAGCCTTGTCCCTATCCTTAAGGCCCTTTCCAGATGTGCATCCACGCTTCCCTCTCAGGCAGTGGGTATGCTAGGGCCAAGAGAAATTCGCTCCATGTGGGTTTCTTCCACCGTGCTCTGGAGACTAGCTAAGGCAAACAGCAGCAGCATCCCACAAACCCGATTCAGATTTCCAAACGAATGTTGTGCTTTCCCAGAAGAGAAGCCTGGGCAAAGAGGCTTTCGCTGTTTACTGGATTCTCGCACCTTGAGACTTGGCCTAGACAAGCAGGAGCAGCAGCGTGCAGAACCGACTCTGATTTCTAAGCAAACGGAGAGCGTGACACTTGTCTTGCCACCCGCCCGCTATTCTTGCCTAGGCAGGCTCTCCTGTTTCATGACTTTTCCTTAAGGCTGTTTCCACAGGCGCAACCATGCTTCTCTCTCAGGTAGAGGGGATGCCCGGGAAAAGAGAATTTCGCTCCATGCGGGTTTCTTACACCGTGCTTCGGAGACTATCTTCAGGCAACCGGCATCAGCATCGCACAGAACCCACTCTGGTTTCCCAAAGAATGCTGTGCTTTCCTAGAGCGAAGCCCAGGCAAAGAGGCTTTCTCTCTATGCGGAATTCTCCCACCGTGCTGCCAATACTAGGCTAAAGAAAGCAGCAACAGCAGCCTACAAAACCGACTCTTTTTTTCCTAGCGATTGCTATGCTTTCGCATAGGTTTTCAGCTTGGCCTGAACCGCAATTCGCTGCTTCCTCAGCAAGCCTTTGGGCGTTTGCTCTGTCGCGTCAGGGAAGTAGAACTGCGAGAGAGCTGGCGCTTCTTGGCTCTTGCTTTCCCGGGCTCCATGGTCGCACCTGGGTTCACTGTGCCAGGCCGAACTATGCAGACACAGCCACAACCCTGCAACAGCGTGCGTGGCCTAGGATGACACTCCATGCCAACTAAAATCTCCTGGCGTAGTAAGGCTTGGCTTTTTGCTCTGACGTTCAGGTGGACTCGGGGACTAGGCCAGTGCCTTCCCCATAGGAGAGGAGAGGCGACAGGAACCCTGCACAGAGTCCGTGCGCTGGGATGTGGAGCTGATGGGTACTGTCCCCACTTCTCCCCCGAAAACCCCCTGCCACCCTCAACGCTGCCACATCTGGGAGGAAGATGGCATCTGACTGTCCTTTCTTCCAGGGAGCTGTATCTGTGACTTCCGAGTGTGGCGCTTGGTGGCAAGCCCACGTCCGCCCTAGAGACAGGAGGCCTTGGAATTGCAGTCACCTTGGGACAAGAGGCACAAAACAGGCCTGCCTTCTGCCCAGACTCCTTCCTCAGAGTGGAGTACCGCGCCTCCCCTAGCCATCCCCTCGTGTCTTCCTTAAGCCAGGCTTCCCTCCCTACGCAAAGGGAGCGGGTGACGATTATCTTGCCACCATCCCGCTGTTCTCGCCAGGGCAGGCTCTCCTGCTTTGCGACAGTTTCCCGACAACAAGGCCAAAGGCTCCTTCTCTTCTCCCGGGGAGGCGTTCTGCTCCTTCCCCAGATTTGCGCCTGGGAGAATGGTGACAGCCGTGTCCCTATCATTAAGGCCATTTCTGGATGTGCTTCCATGCTTCTCTCTCAGGCAGTGGGGATGCTAGGGCCAAGAGAATTTCGCTCCATACGGGTTTCTTCCGCCGTGCTGCGGAGAATAGCTCAGGCAAGCAGCAGCATCTTCCCACTAACCCGATTCAGATATCCCAACGAATGCTGTGCTTTCCCAGAGGAGAAGCCTCGGCAAAGAGGCTTTCGCTGTATGCTGTTTTCTCCCACTTTGAGACTTGTCCTAGTCAAGCAGGAGCTGCAGCGCGCAGAACCGACTCTGATTTCTAAGCAAACGGAGAGCGTGACACTTGTCTTGTCACCCGCCCGCTATTCTTTCCTCTACAGGCTCTCCTGTTTCATGATTTTCCTTAAGGCTGTTTCCACAGGCGCAACCACGCTTCTCTCTCAGTTAGCGGGGATGCCCGGGCAAAGAGGATTTCGCTCCATGCGGGTTTCTTACACCGTGCTTCGGAGACTATGTTCAGGAAGCGGCATCAGCATCGCAAAGAACCGACTCTGGTTTCCCAAAGTATGCTGTGCTTTCCTAGAGCGAAGCCCAGGCAAAGAGGCTTTCGCTCTATGCGGGATTCTCCCACCGTGCTGCCAATACTAGGCTAAAGACAGCAGCAACAGCAGCCCCCAGAAACGACTCTTTTTTTGTTAGCGTTAACTATGCTTTCGCAGAGGTTTTCAGTTTGGCCTGAACCGCACTTCGCTACTACTTCCTCAGCAAGGCTTTGGGCGTTTGCTCTGTCGCGTCAGGGAAGTAGATCTACGGGAGAGCTGGTGCTTCTTGGGCCTTGCTTTCCCGGGCTCCATGGTCGAAACATGGGTTCAACCTTCCAGGCCGAACTACGCAGACACAGCCACAAACCTGCAGCAGCGTGCGTGGCCTAGGATGACAATCCATGCCAACTGCTATCTCATGGCGTAGTAAGGATTGGCTTTTTGCTCTGGCGTTCAGGCGGACTCGAGGACTATGCCACTGCCTTCCCCATAGGAGAGGAGAGGCGACAGGATCCCTGAACAGGGTCCGTGCGATGGGATGGGGAGCTGTGGGGGACTGTGCCGACTTCTCCCCCAACACACCCCCTGCCACCCCCAATCTGCCACATCTTGGAGGAAGATGGCATCTGACTGTCCTTTCTTCCAGGGAGCTGTATCTGTGAGTTCAGAGTGTGGCGCTAGGTGGCAAGCCCACGTCTACCCTAGGGACAGGTGGCCTTGGAGATGCTGTCCCCTTGGGAAAAGAGGCACAGAACAGGCCTGTTTTCTGCCCAGACTCCTCCCTCAGAGTGGAGTACCGCGCCTCCCCTAGCCGTCCCCTCGTGTCTTCCTTAAGCCAGGCTTCCGTCTCTATGCACAGGGAGCAGGTGACGATTGTCTTGCCACCATCCCTCTGTTCTCGCCAGGGCAGGCTCTCCTGCTTTGCGACTGTTTCCCGACAACAAGGCCAAAGGTTCCTTCTCTTCTCCCGGGGAGGCGTTCTGCTCCTTCGCTGACTTTCTCCTGGGAGCACAGTGACAGCCGTGTCCCTATCCTTAAGGCCCTTTGTAGATGTGCATCCACGCTTCTATCTCAGGCAGTGGGGATGCTAGGGCCAAGAGAATTTCGCTCCATGCGGGTTTCTTCCATTGTGCTGCAGAGACTAGTTCAGGGAAGCAGCAGTAACATCCCTCAAACCCGATTAAGATTTCCCAACGAATGCTGTGCTTTCCCAGAGGAGAAGCCTGGGCAAAGAGGCTTTCGCTGTATGCTCGTATCTCCCACCATGAGACATGGCCTAGGCAAGCAGGAGCAGCAGCGCGCAGAACCGATTCTGATTTCTAAGCAAACGGAGAGTGTGACACTTGTCTCTCACCTGCCCGCTATTCTTGCCTATGCAGGCTCTCCTGTTTCAACTTTTCCTTAAGGCTGTTTCCAAAGGCACAACCACGCTTCTCTCTCAGGTAGAGGGGATCCCCGGGCAAAGAGGATTTCGCTCCATGCGGGTTTCTTACACCGTGCTTCGGAGACTATGTTCAGGCATGCGGCATCAGCATCGCACAGAACCGACTCTGGTTTCCCAAAGAATGCTGTGCTTTCCTAGAGCGAAGCCCAGGCAAAGAGGCTTTCGCTCTATGCGGGATTCTCCCATCGTGCTGCCAATACTAGGCTAAAGCAAGCAGCAACAGCAGCCCACAGAACCGACTCTTTTTTCCCTAGCGATTGGTATGCTTTCCCAGAGGTTTTCGACTTGGCCCGAACGGCACTTCACTGCTGCTTCCTAAGCAAGGCTTTGGGCGTTTGCTCTGTCGCGTCAGGGAAGTAGATCTGCGGGAGATCTGGTGCTTCTTGGGCCTGCTTTCCTGGGCTCCATGGTCGCACCCTGGGTTCACCCTGCCAGGGCGAACTACGCAGATACAGCCACAACCCTGCAGCAGAGTGCGTGGCCTAGGATGACACTCCATGCCAACTGCCATCTCCTGGCGTAGGAAGGCTTGGCTTTTTGTTCTGGCGTTCAGGCGGACTCGGGGACTAGGCCAGTGCCTTCCCCATAGGAGAGGAGAGGCGACAGGATCCCTGCACAGAGTCCGTGAACTGGGATGGGGAGCTGAGGGGGACTGTCCCCACTTCCTCCCCAACAACCCCCTGCCAGCCCCAACGCTGCCACATCTTGGAGGAAAATGGCATCTGACTGTCCTTCCTTCCAGGGAGCTGTATCTGTGAGTTCCTAGTGTGGCATAGGTGGCAAGCCCACGTCTGCCCTAGGGACAGGAGGCCTTGGAGATGCTGTCCCCTTGGGACAAGAGGCACATAACAGGCCTGCCTTCTGCCCAGTCTCCTCCGTGCTGCGGAGACTAGCTCAGGCAAGCAGCAGCATCCCACAAACCCGATTCAGATTTCCCAACGAATGCTGTGCTTTCCCAGAGGAGAAGCCTGGGCAAAGAGGCTTTCACTGTATGCTGGTTTCTCTCACCTTAAGACTTGGCCTAGGCAAGCAGGAGCAGCAGGGCACAGAACTGACTCTGATTTCTAAGCAAACGGAGAGCGTGACACTTGTCTTGCCACCCGCCCGCTATTCTTGCCTATGCAGGCTCTCCTCTTTCATGACTTTTTTAAGGCTGTTTCCCCAGGCGCAACCACGCTTCTCTCTCAGGTAGAGGGGATGCACAGGCAAAGAGGATTTTGCTCCATGCGGGTTTCTTACACCATACTTCGGAGACTATGTTCAGCCAAGCAGCATCAGCACCGAACAGAACAGACTCTGGTTTCCCAAAGAATGCTGTGCTGTCCTAGAGCGAAGCCCAGGAATAGAGGCTTTCGCTCTATGCGGGATTCTCCCAAAGTGCTGCCAATACGAGGCTAAAGCAGGCAGCAACAGCAGCCCACAGAACCGACTCTTTTTTTCCTAGCGATTCCAATGCTTTCGCAGAGATTTTCATCTTAGCCTGCACAGCACTTCGCTGCTGCTTCCTCAGCAAGGCTTTTGGCGTTTGCTCTGTCGCGTCAGGGAAGTAGATCAGCGGGAGAGCTGATACACTTTGGGGCTTCTTTTCCCGGGCTTCATAGTCGCACCCTGAGTTCACCCTGCCAGGCCGAACTACGCAGACACAGCCACAACCCTGCAGCAGCGTGCGTGGCCTAGGATGACACTCCATGCCAACTGCCATCTCCTGGCGTAGTAAGGCTTGGCTTTTTACTCTGGCGTTCAGGTGGACTCGGGGACTAGGCCAGTGCCTTCCCCATAGGAGAGGAGAGGCGACAGGATTCCTGTAAAGAGTCCGTGCACTGGGATGGGGAGCTGAGGGGGATTGTCCCCACTTCTCCCCGGACAAACTCCCTGCCACCCCCAACGCTGCCAAATCTTGGAGGAAGATGGCATCTGACTGTCCTTTCTTCCAGGGAGCTGTATCTGTGAGTTCCGAGTGTGGCGCCAGGTGGCAAGCCCACGTATGCCCTAGAGACAGGTGGCCTTGGGGATGCTGTCCTCTTGGTACAAGAGGCATAAAACAGGCCTGCTTTCTGCCCAGACTCCTTCCTCAGAGTAGAGTATGCGCGCCTGCCCTAGCCGTCCCCTCGTGTCTTCCTTAAGCCAGTCTTCCATCTCTACGCACAGGGAGCGGGTGACGATTGTCTTGCGACCATCCCGCTGTTCTCGCCAGGGCAGGCTCTCCTGCTTTGCGACTGTTTCCTGACAACAAGGCCAACGGCTCCTTCTCATCCCCCGGGGAGGCGTTCTGCTCCTTCCCCAGATTTGCTCCTGGGAGCACGGTGACAGCCGTGTCCCTATCCTTAAGGCCCTTTCTACATGTGCATCCACGATTCTCTCTCAGGCAGTGGGGATGCTAGGGACAATAGAATTTCGCTCCATGTTGGTTTCTTCCACCGTGCTGCGGAGACTAGCTCAGGCAAGCAGTAGCAGCATCCCACAAACCCGATTCAGATTTCCCAACGAATGCTCTGCTTTCCCACAGGAGAAGCCTGGGCAAAGAGGCTTTCGCTGTATGGTGGTTTCTCCCAACTTGAGTCCTGGCCTAGGCAAGCAGGAGCCGCAGCACGCAGAACCGACTCTGATTTCTAAGCAAACGGAGAGCGTGACACTTGTCTTGCCACCCGCCCGCTATTCTTGCGTATGCAGGGTCTCCTGTTTCATGACTTTACCTTAAGGCTGTTTCCACAGGCGCAACCAAGCTTCTCTCTCAGGTAGAGGGGATGCCCTGGCAAAGAGGACTTCGCTCCATGCGGGTTTCTTACACCGTGCTTCGGAGTCTTTGTTCAGGCAACCGGCATCAGCATCGCACAGAACCGACTCTGGTTTCCCAAAGAATGCTGTGCTTTCCTAGAGCGAATTTCAGGCAAGGAGGCTTTCGCTCTATGCGGGATTCTCCCCCCGTGCTGCCAATACTAGGCTAAAGCAAGCAGCAACAGCAGCCCACAGAACTGACTCTTTTTTTCCTAGCGATTGCTATGCTTTCGGAGAGATTTTTAGCTTAGCCTGAACGGCACTTCGCTGCTGCTTCCTCAGCAAGTCTTTTGGCGTTTGTTCTGTCGCGTCAGGGAAGTAGATCAGCGGGATAGCTGATACACTTTGGGCCTTGCTTTCCCGGGCTCCATGGTCGCACCCTGGGTTCACCCTGCCAGGCCGAACTACGCAGACACAGCCACAACCCTGCAGCAGCGTGCGTGGCCTAGGATGACACTCCATGCCAACTGCCATCTCCTGGCGTAGAAAGGCTTGGCTTTTTGCTCTGGCGTTCAGGCGGATCAGGGACTAGGCCAGTGCCTTCACCATAGGAGAGGAGAGGTGACAGGATCCCTGCACAGAGTCCGTGCACTGGGATGGGGAGCTGAGGCGGACTGTCCCCACTTCTCCCCCGACACACTTCCTGCCAGCCCAAACGCTGCCACATCTTGGAGGAAGATGGCATCTGACTGTCCTTTCTTCCAGGGAGCTGTATCTGTGAGTTCCGAGTGTGGCGCTTGGTGGCAAGCCCACGTCTGCCCTAGGGACAGGTGGCCTTGGAGATGCTGTCCCCTTGGGACAAGAGGCACAGAACAGGCCTGTTTTCTGCCCAGACTCCTTCCTCAGAGTGGAGTATGCGCGCCTACCCTAGCCGTCCCCTCGTGTCTTCCTTAAGCCAGGCTTTCGTCTCTACACACAGGGAGCGGTGACGATTGTCTTGACACCATCCCGCTGTTCTTGCCAGGGCAGGCTCTCATGCTTTGCGACTGTTTCCCAACAACGAGGCCAGCGGCTCCTTCTCTTCTCCCGGGGAGGCGTTCTGCTCCTTCGCTGACTTTCTCCTGGGAGCACGGTGACAGCCGTGTCCTTATCCTTAAGTCCCTTTCTAGATGTGCATCCACGCTTCTCTCTCAGGCAGTCGGGATTCTAGGGCCAAGAGAATTTCGCTCCATGCGGGTTTCTTCCACCGTGCTGCAGAGACTAGCTCAGGGAAGCAGCAACACCATCCCACAAACCCGATTCAGATTTCCCAACGAATGCTGTGCTTTCCCAGAGGAGTAGCCTGGGCAAAGAGGCTTTCGCTGTATGCTGGTTTCTCACACCTTGAGACTTGGCCTAGGCAACCTGGAGCAGCAGCGCGCAGAACCAAGTCTGATTTCTAAGCAAACGGAGAGCGTGACACTTGTCTTGCCACCCGCCCGCTATTCTTGCCTATGTAGGCTCTCCTGTTTCATGACTTTTCCTTAATGATGTTTCCACAGGCGCAACCACGCTTCTCTCTCAGGTAGAGGGGATGCCCGGGCAAAGAGGATTTCGCTCCATGCGGGTTTCTTACACCATGCTTCGGAGACATGTTCAGGCAAGCGGCATCAGCATCGCACAGAACCGACTCTGGGTTCCCAAGAATGCTGTGCTTTCCTAGAGCGAAGCCCAGGTAAAGAGGCTTTCGCTCTATGTGGAATTCTCCCTCCGTGCTGCCAATACTAGGCTAAAGCAAGCAGCAACAGCAGCCCACCGAACCGACTCTTTTTTTCCTAGCGATTGCTATGCTTTCGAAGAGGTTTTCAGCTTGGCCTGAAAAGACCTTCGCTGCTGCTTCCTCAGCAAGGCTTTGTTCGTTTGCTCTGTCGCGTGAGGGAAGTAGATCTGCGGGAGAGCTGGTGCTTCTTGGGCCTTGCTTTTCCAGGCTCCATGGTCGCTGCCTGGGTTCACCATGCCAGGCCGAAATACGTAGACACAGCCACAACCCTGCAGCAGCGTGCGAGGCTTAGGATGACACTCCATGCCAACTGCCATCTCCTGGCGTAGTAAGGCTTGGCTTTTTGCTCTGGCGTTCAGGCGGACTCAAGTCCTAGGCCAGTGCCTTCCTCATAGGAGAGGAGAGGCGACTGGATCCCTGCACATAGTCCGTGCACTGGGATGGGGAGCTGTGGAGGACTGTCCCCATTCTCCCCGGACACACCCCCTGCCACCTCCAACGCTGCCACATCTTGGAGGAAGATGGCATCTGACTGTCCTTTCTTTCAGGGAGATGTATCTGCGAGTTCCGAGTTGTGGCGCTTGGTGGCAAGCCCACGTCTGCCCTAGGGACAGGTGGCCTTGGAGATGCTGTTCCCTTGGGAAAAGAGGCACAGAAAGGGCCTGCCTTCTGCCCAGACTCCTTCCTCAGAGTGGAGTATGCGCGCCTGCCCTAGCCGTCCCCTCGTGTCTTCCTTAAGCCAGGCTTCCGTCTCTACGCACAGGGAGCGGGTGACGATTGTCTTGCCACCATCCCGCTGTTCTCGCCAGGGCAGGCTCTCCTGTTTTCGACTGTTTCCCGACAACCAGGCTAACGGCTCCTTCTCTTCTCCCGGGGAGGCGTTCTGCTCCTTCCCAAGACTTGCTCTTGGGGAGCACGGTGAAAGCCGTGTCCCTTTCATTAAGGCCTTTTCCAGATGTGCATCCACGCTCTCACTCAGGCAGTGGGGATGCTAGGGCCAAGAGAATTTCGCTCCATGCGGGTTTCTTCCACCGTGCTGCGGAGACTAGCTCTGGCAAGGAGCAGCATCCCACAAACCCGATTGAGATTTTCCAACTAATGCTGTGCTTTCCCAGAGGAGAAGCCTAGGTAAAGAGGCTTTCGCTGTATGCTGGTTTCTCCCACTTTGATACATGGCCTAGCCAAGCAGAAGCAGCAGCGCGCAGAACCGAGTCTGATTTCTAAGCAAACGGAGAGGGTGACACTTGTCTTCCACCCGCCCGCTATTCTTGGCTATGCAGCCTCTCAGGTTTCAGAACTTTTCCTTAAGGCTGTTTAAACATTCGCAACCCCGCTTCTCTCTCAGGAAGAGGGGATGCCGGGGAAAGAGGATTTCACTCCATGAGGGTTTATTACACCGTGCTTCGGAGACTATTTACAGGTAAGTGGCATCAGCATCGCACAGAACCGACTCTGATTTCACAAAGAATGCTGTGCTTTCCTAGAGGGGATGCCCAGGCAAAGAGGCTTTCACTCTATGCGGGATTCTCCCACCGTGCTGCCAACACAAGGCTAAAGCAAGCAGCAACGGCAGCCCACAGGACTGACATTTTTTTCCTAGAGATTGTTATGCTTTCGCAGAGGTTTTCAGCTTGGCCTGAACCACACTTCGCTGCTACTTCCTCAGCAAGGATTTGGGCGTTTGCTCTGTCACGTCAGGGAAATAGATCTGCGGGAGAGCTGGTGCTTCTTGGGCCTTGCTTTCCCGAGCTCCATGTCCAACCCTGAGTTCACCCTGCCAGCCCGAAATACGCAGACACAGTCACAAACCTGAAGCAGCGTGCGTGGCCTAGAATAACAGTCCATGCAAACTACCATCTCCTGGCGTAGTAAGGTTTGGCTTTTTGCTCTGGATTACAGGGGGACTCGGGGACTAGGCCAGTGCCTTACCCTTAGGAAAGGAGAGGCGACAGGATCCCTGCACAGCGCCCGTGCACTGGGATGGTTAGCTGTGGGGGACTGTCCCCACTTCTTCCCTGACACACCCCGGGCCACACCAAAAGCTGCCACATCTTGGAGGAAGATGGCATCTGACTGCCCTTTCTTCAATGGAGCTGTATCTGCGAATTCAGGGTATGGAGCCTGGTGACAAGCCCACGTCTGCCCTAGGGTCAGGTGGCCTTGAAGATGCTGTCCCCTTGGGACAAGAGGCACAGAATCGGCCTGCCGTCTGCCCAGACTCCTTCCTCAGAGTGGAGTATGCGCGCCTGCCCTAGCTGTCCCCTCGTGTCTTCCTAAAGCCAGGCTTCCTCCCTACGCACAGGAAGCGGGTGACGCTTGTCTTGCCACCGTCCCGCTGTTCTCGCCAGGGCAGAATCTCCTGCTATGCGACTGTTTCCCGACAACACGGCAAACGGCTCCTTCTCTTCTCCCGTGGAGGCGTTCTCCTCTTCCTCAGAATTGCTCTTGGGGAGCGCGGTGACAGCCGTTTCCCTATCCTTAAGGCCCTTTCTAGATATGCATCCACGCTTCTCTCTCAGGCAGTGGGGTTGCTAGGGTCAAGAGAATTTCGCTCTATGCGGGTTTCTTCCACCATGCGGCGGAGACTAGCTCAGGCAAGCAGCAGCAGCATCCCACAAACCCGATTCAGATTTCCCAATGAATGCTGTGCTTTCCCAGAAGAGAAGCCGGGCCAAAGAGGCTTTCGCTGTATGCTGGTTTCTCCCACTTTGAGACTTGGCCTAGGCAAGCAGGAGTAGCAGCCCGCAGAACCGACTCTGATTTCTAAGCAGACGGAGAGGGTGACACTTGTCTTGCCATCCGCGCTCTTCTTGCCAATGCAGGCTCTCCTTTTACATGACCCTTTCCAGACAGCAAGGCCAAGGGCACCTTCCCTTCTCCTGGATCGGAGTGCTACGCCTGGCCCAAACAGGCTCTGAGGGAGCGCAGTGACAGACGTTTCCCTTTCCTTAAGGTTGTTTCCACAGGCGCAACCACGCTTCTTTCTCAGGCAGAGGGGATGCCCGGGCAAAGAGGAATTCGCTCCATGCGGGTTTTTTACACCGTGCTTTGGAGACTATGTTCAGGCAAGCGGCATCAGCATCGCACATAACCGACTCTGATTTCCCACAGAATGCTGTGCTTTCCTAGAGGGGATGCCCAGCCAAAGAAGCTTTCGCTCCCTGCGGGAATCTCCCACCATGCTGTCAATATTAGGCTAAGGCAAGCAACAACAACAGCCCACAGAACCGACTCTTTTTTCCTAGCGAATGCTATGCTTTCGCAGAGGTTTTCAGTTTGGTCTGAACTGCACTTCGCTGCTGCTTCCTCAGCAAGGCTTTGGGAGTTCGCTCTGTTGCGTCAGGGAAGTAGATCTGCGGTAGAGCTGGTGCCTCTTGGTCCTTGCTTTCCCGGGCTCCATGGTCGCATCCTTGGTTCACCCTGCCAGGGTGAACTACGCAGAAACAGCCACAGGACTGCAGCTGCGTGCATGGCCTAGGATACCAGTCCATGCCAACTGCCATCTCCTGGCGTAGTAAGGCTTGGCTTATGATCTGGCGTTCAGGTGGACTCGGGGACTAGGCCAGTGCCTTCCCCATGGGATAGGTGAGGCGACAGTATCCCTGAACAGAGCCCGTGCATTGCGATGTGGACCTGTGGGGGATTGTCCCCACTTCTTCCCCGACACACCCCCTGCCACCCCCATGCTGCCACATCTTGGAGTATGATGGCATCTGACTGCCCTTTCTTCCAGGGAACTGTATCTGCGAGTTCCGGGTATAGCACCTGGTGGCATGCCCACGTCTGCCCTAGGGACAGGTGTCCTTGGAGATGCTGTCCCCTTGGGACAAGAGGCACAGAACAGGCCTGCCTTCTGCCCAGACCCCTTCCTCAGAGTGGAGTATGCACTCCTGAACTAGCCGTCCCCTTGTGTCTTCCTTAAGCCAGGCTTCCGAATCTACACACAGGGAGCGGGTGACGATTGTCTTGCCACCATCCTGCTGCTCTCGCCATGGCAGACTCTCCTGCTTTGTGACTGTTTCCCGACAACAAGGCCAACGGCTCCTTCTCTTCTCCCGGGGAGGCGTTCTGCTCCTTCCGCAGACTTGCTCCTGGGAGGACGGTGATAGCCGTGTCCCTATCCTTAGGCCCTTTCCAGATGTGCATCCACGCTTCTCTCTCAGGCAGTGGGGATGCTAAGGATAAGAGAATTTCGCTCCATGTTGGTTTCTTGCACCGTGCTATGGAGACTAGCTCAGACAAGAAGCAGCAGCATCCCACAAGGCGCCTCAGATTTCCCAACGAATGCTGTGCTTTCCCAGAGGAGAGGCCTGGGCAAAGAGGCTTTCGCTGTACGCTGGTTACTCCCACCCTGAGTCTTGGCCTAGGCAAACACGAGCAGCAGCCCGCAGAAGTGACTCTGATTTCTCAGCAAATGGAGAGGGTGACACTTGTCGTGCCAGCTGTCCGCTGTTCTTGCCATGGCAGGCTCTCCTGTTTCATGACCGTTTCCAGGCAGCAAGGCCAAGGGCCAATTCTCTTCTCCCGGAGCGGCATGCTACGCCTGGCCCAGCAATGCTCCCCGGGAGCACAGTATCAGATGTTTCCCTTTCCTTAAAGCTGTTTCCACAAGCGCACCACGCTTCTCTCTCAGGCAGAGGGTATGCCCAGGCAAAGAGGATTACGCTCCATGCGATATTTTTATGCCGTGCTTCAGAGACTGTGTTCAGGGAAGTGGCATCAGCATCACACAGAACCGACTCTGATTTCCCAAAGAATGCTGTGCTTTCACTGAGGGGATGCCCGGGGAGAAAGGCTTTCGCTCTATGGGGGTTTCTCCACAGTGCTGTCAATACTAGGCTAAGGCAAGCAGCAACAACAGCCCACAGAACCGACTCTTTTTTCCCAGCGACTGCTATGCTTTCCCAGAGGTTTTTAGCGTGGCCCGATCCGCACTTCGCTGCTGCTACTTCAACAAGTCTTTGGGCGTGTCTCTGTCGCGTCAGGGAGTAGATCTGTGGGCGAGCTGGTGCGCCTTGGGCCTTGCTTTTCCAGGCTCCGTGGTCGCATCCTGGGTTCTCCCTGCCAGGCCGAACTACGCAGACACAGCTACCACCCTGCAGCAGCGTGCGTGGCCTAGAATAACAGTCCATGCCAACTGCCATCTCCTGGCGTAGTCAGGCTTCGCAATTTTCTCTGGCATTCAGGCTGACTCGGGGAGTAGGCCAGTGCTTTCTCATTAGGAAAGGAGAGGCGACACGATCCCTGCACAGCGCCCGTGCCCTGGGATGGGGAGCTGTGGGGGACTGTCCCCACCTCTTCCCTGACACACCCCGTGCCACCTCCAACGCTGCCACATCTTGGAGGAAGATGGCATCTGACCGCTCTTTTCCAGGGAGCTGTATCTGCGAGTTCTGGTTATGGCGCCTGGTGGCAAGCCCAAGTCCGCCCTAGGTACAGGTAGCCTTGGAGATCTTGTCCCCTTGGGACAGGATGCACAGAACAGGCCTGCCTTCTGCATCGACTCCTTCCTCTGAGTGGAGCATGCGCGCCTACCTTAGCCATTCCCTCTTGTCTTCCTCAAGCCAGGCTTCCGTCTCTATACACAGGGAGCGGGTGACGATTCTCTTGCCACCATCCCGCTTTTCTCCCCAGGGTAGGCTCTCCTGCTTTGCGACTGTTTCCCGACAACAAGGCCAACGGCTCCTTCTCTTCTCCCTGGGAGGCGTTCTGCTCCTTCCGCAGACTTGCTCCTGGGAGGACGGTGACAGCCGTGTCCCTATCCTTAGGCCCTTTCCAGATGTGCATCCACGCTTCTCTCTCAGGCAGTGGGGATGCTAAGGACAAGAGAATTTCGCTCCATGTTGGTTTCTTGCACCGTGCTTTGGAGACTAGCTCAGACAAGAAGCAGCAGCATCCCACAAGGCGCCTCAGATTTCCCAACGAATGCTGTGCTTTCCCAGAGGAGAAGTCTGGGCAAAGAGGCTTTCGCTGTATGGTGGTTTCTCCACCTTGAGACTTGGCCTAGGCAAGCAAGAGCAGCATCCCGCAGAAGCGACTCTGATTTCTCAGCCAATGGAGTGGGTGTCACTTGTCAGAACAGCTGCCCGCTGTTCTTGCCATGGCAGACTCTCCTGATTCATAACCGTTTCCAGACAGCAAGTCCGAGCGCCCCTTCTCTTCTCCCGGAGCGGCGTGCTACGCCTGGCCCAGCAATGTTCCCAGGGAGCACAGTAACAGACATTTCCCTTTCCTTAAGGCTGTTTCCACAGGCGCAACCACGCTTATCTCTCAGGCAGAGGGGATGCCCAGGAAAGAGGATTACGCTCCATTCGGGTTTATTACACCGTGCTTCGGAGACTCTGTTCAGGCAAGCGGCATCAGCATCTCACAGAACCGACTCTGATTTCACAAGGAATGCTGTGCTTTCCCTGAGGGGATGCCCTGGGAAAAAGGCTTTCGTTCTATGCGGGTTTCTCCCACCGTGCTGCCAATACTAGGCTAAGGCAAGCAGCAACAGCAGCCCACAGAACCGACTCTTTTTTTCCCAGCGACTGCTATGCTTTCCCAGAGGTTTCAGCTTAGCCCGATTCGCAATTCGCTGCTGCTTTTTCAGCAAGGCTATGGGCGTTTGCTCTGTCGCGTCAGAGAAGTAGATCTGCGGGAGAGCTGGTGCCTCTTGTGCCCTGCTTTCCCGGCTCCATGTTCGCACCCTGGTTCACCCTGCCAGGCCGAACTATGCAGACACAGCCACCACACGGCAGCAGCGTGCGTGGCCTAGGATGACAGTCCAAGCCAAATGCCATCTCCTGGCATAGTAAGGGTCAACTTTTTGCTCTGGCGTTCAGGCGACTCGGGGACTAGGCCAGTGCCTTCACCTTAGGAAAGGAGAGGCGACAGGATCCCTGCATAGCACCCTTGCACTGGGATGGGGAGCTGTGGGGGACTGTCCCCACTTCTTCCCCAACACACCCCCTACAATACACAACGCTGCCATATCTTGGAAAAAGATGGCATCTGACTGCCCTTTCTTCCAGGGAGCTGTATCTACGAGTTCCGGGTATCCGCCTGGTGGCAAGCCCACATCTGCCCTAGGGACTGGTGGCCTTGGAGATGCTGTCCCCTTGGGACAGGAGGCACAGAACAGGCCTGCCTTCTGGCCAGACTCCTTCCTCAGAGTGGAGTATATGCGCCTACCCTAGCCGTCCCCTCGTGTCTTCCTTAAGCCAGATTTCTGTCTCTATGCACAGGGAGCGGGTGACGATTGTCTTGACACCATCCCGCTGTTCTCGTCATGGCAGACTCTCCTAATTTGCGACTGTTTCCCGACAACAAGACCAAAGGCTCCTTCTCTTCTCCCGGGGAGGCGTTCTGCTCCTTCCCCATCTTGCTTCTGGGAGCACGGTGATAGCCGTGTCCATATTCTTAAGGCCCTTTCCATATGTGCATCCACGCTTCTCTCTCAGGCAGTGGGGATGCGAGGGCCAAGAGAATTTCGCTCCATGCGGGTTTCTTCCACCGTGCTACGGAACTAGCTCAGGCAAGAAGCAGCAGCATCCCACAAAGCGACTCAGATTTCCAAACGAATGCTGTGCTTTACCAGAGTAGAAGCCTGGGCAAAGAGCCTTTCACTGTATGGTGGTTTCTCCCACCTTGAGACTTGGCTTAGGCAAGCACGAGCACAGCCCGCAGAAGTGACTTTGATTTCTCAGCAAATGGAGAGGGTGACACTTGTCATGCCAGTTGCCTGCTGTTCTTGCCATGGCAGGCTCTCCTGTTACATAACCGTTTCCAGAGAGCAAGGCCAAGGGCCCCTTCTCTTCTCCCGGTGCGGCGTGCTATTCCTGGCACAGCAATGCTCTCAGGGAGCAAGTAACAGACGTTTCCCTTTCCTTAAGTCTGTTTCCACGGACGCAACCACGCTTCTGTCTCAGGCAGACGGGATGCCCAGGCAAAAAGGAGTATGCTCCCTGCGGGGTTATTACACCGTGTCGGAGACTATGTTCAGGCAACCGGCATCAGCATCGCACAGAACCGACTCTGATTTCCCAAAGAATGCTGTGCTTTCCTAGAGAGGATGCCCAGGCAAAGAGGCTTTCACTCTATGCGGGATTCACCCACCGTGCTGCCAATACTAGGCTAAAGCAAGCAGCAACAGCAGCCCACAGAACCGACTCTGTTTTCCTAGCAATTGCTATGCTTTCTCAGAGCTTTTAGGCTTGGCCTGAACCGCACTTCGCTGCAGCTTCCTCAGCAAGGCTTTGGGCGTTTGCTCTGTCGCTTCAGGGAAGTAGATCTGCGGTAGAGCTGGTGCCTCTTGGGCCTTGCTTCCCGGGCTCCATGGTCGCATCCCGGGTTCATCCTGCCAGGCCGAACTACGCAGACACAGCCACAAGTCTGCAGCAGCGTGCGTGGCCTAGGATGACAGTCCATGCCAACTGCCATCTCCTGGCGTAGTAATGCTTGGCTTTTTGCTCTGGCGTTCAAGCAGACTCGGGGACTAGGCCAGTTCCTTCCCCTTAGGAAAGGAGAGGCGACAGGATCCCTGCACATCGCCCGTGCACTGGGATGGGGAGCTGTGGAGGACTGTCCCCATTTCTTCCCGGACACACCCCCAGCCACACCCAACGCTGCCACATCTTGGAGGACGGTGGCATCTGAGTGCCCTTTCTTCCAGGGAGCTGTATCTGCGAGTTCCGGGTATGGCGCCTGGTGGCAAGTCCACGTCTGCCCTAGGGACAGGTGGCCTTGGAGATGCTGTCCCCTTGGGACAAGAGGCACAGGACAGGCCTGACTTCTGACCAGACTCCTTCCTCAGAGTGGAGTATATGCGCCAGCCCTAGCTGTCCCTCGTGTCTTCCTAAAGCCAAGATTCCCTCTCTTCGCACAGGGAGCGGGTGACGCATGTCTTGCCACCGTCCCGCTGTTCTCGCCAGGGCAGGCTCTCCTGCTTTGCGACTGTTTCCCGACAACAAGGCCAACGGCTCCTTCTCTTCTCCCGGGGAGGCGTTCTGCTCCTTCCCCAGACTTGCTCTTGGGAAGCACGATGACAGCCGGTCTCTGTCCTTATGGCCCTTTCCAAATGTGCATCCACGCTTCTCTCTCAGTGGGGATGCTAGGACCAAGAGAATTTCACTCCATGAGGGTTTCTTCCACCGTGCTACAGAGACTAGTTCAGGCAAGAAAGAGCAGCATCCCACAAAGCGACTCAGATTTCCGAACAAATGCTATGCTTTCCCAGAGGAGAAGCCTGGGCAAAGAGGTTTCGCTGCATGGTGGCTTCTCCCACCTTGAGACTTGGCCTAGGCAAGCACGAGCAGCATCCCGCAGAAGCGACGCTAATTTCTCAGCAGATGGAATGGGTGACACTTGTCGTGTCAGCTGCACGCTGTTCTTGCCATGGCAGGATCTCCTGTTTCATGACAGTTTCCAGACAGCAAGGCAAAGCACCCCTTCTCTTCTCCCGGAGCGGCGTGCTACGCCTGGCCCAGCAAATCTCCCAGGGAGCACAGTAACAGACATTTCCCTTTCCTTAAGGCTGTTTCCACAGGCGCAGCCTGCTTCTCTCTCAGGTAGAGGGGATGCCCAGGCAAAGAGGATTATGCTCCTGCGGGTTTATTTCACCGTGCTTCAGAGACTATGTTCAGGCAAGCGGCATCATCATCACACAGAACCGACTCAGATTTCCCAAAGAATGCTGTGCTTTCCTAGAGGGGATGCCCTGGGAAAAAGGCTTTCGTTCTATGCGGGTTTCTCCCACCGTGCTGCCAATACTAGGCTAAGGCAAGGAGCAACAGCAGCCCACAGAACCGACTCTTTTTTCCCAGCGACTGCTATGCTTTCCCAGAGGTTTTCAACTTGGCCCGATCCGCACTTCGCTGCTGCTTCTTGAGCAAGTCTTTGGGCGTTTGCTCTGTCTCGTCAGGGAAGTAGATCTGCGGGAGAGCTGGTGCCTCCTGGGCCTTGCATTCCCGGGCTCCATGTTCGCATCTTGGTTCACCCTGCCAGGCCAAACTACGGCGACACAGCCATCACCCTGCAGCAATGTACGTGGCCTAAGTTGACAGTCCATGACATCTGCCATCTCATGGCGTAGTAAGGCTTGGCTATTTGCTCTGGTGTTCAGGCGGACTCGGGGACGAGGCCCGTGCCTTCCCCTTAGGAAAGGAGAGGTGACAGGATCCCTGCACAGCGCACATGCACTGGGATGGGGAGCTGTGCGGGACTGTCCCCACTTCTTCCCCGACACACCCCCTGCAACCCCCAACACTGCCACATCTTAGAAAAAGATGGCATCTGACTGCCCTATCTTCCAGGGAGCTGTATCTATGAGTTCCGCGTATGGCGCCTGCTTGCAAGTCCACGTCTGCCCTGGGACAGGTGGCCTTGGAGATGCTGTCCCCTTGGGACAAGAGGTACAGAACAGGCCTGATTTCTGCTCAGACTCCTTTCTCAGAGTGGAGTATGCGCACCAACCCTAGCCGTCCCCTCATGTCTACCTATAACCAGGCTTCCGTCTACGCACAGGGAGCGGGTGACGCTTGTCTTGCAACTGTCCCGCTGTTCTTGCCAGGGCAGGCTCTTCTGCTTTGCGAATGTTTCCCGACAACAAGGCCAACGTTTCCTTCTCTTCTCCCGGGGAGACATTCTCCTCCTTCCCCAGACTTGCTTTTTGGGTGCATGGTGACAGCCGTGTCCTTACCCTAAGGCCTTTTCCAGGTGAGCATCCACGCTTCTCTCTCAGGCAATGGGGATGCAAGGGCCAAGAGAAATGCGCTCCGTACAGGTTTCTTCCCCCGTGCTGTGGAGACTAGCACAGTCAAACAGCAGCAGCATCCCACAAACCCGATTCAGATTTCCCAACGAATGCTGTGTTTCCCAGAGTAGAAGCCTGGGCAAAGAGGCTTTCGCTGTATGCTGGTTTCTCCCACTTTGAGTCTTGGCCTTGGCAAGAACGAGCAGCAGCCCGCAGAACCGACTCTGATTTCTAAGCAAACGGAGAGGGTGACACTTGTCTTGCCCACCACCCGCTATTCTGGCCTATGCAGGCTTTCCAGTTTCATGACTTTTCCTTAAGGCTGATACCACAGCCGCAACCACGCTTCTCTCTCAGGTAGAGGGGATTCCCGGGCAAAGAGGATTTCACTCCATGAGGGTTTATTACACCGTGCTTCGGAGACTATGTTCAGGCAAGCGGCATCAGCATCGCACAGAACCGTCTCTAGTTTCCCAAAGAATGCTGAGCTTTCCTAGAGGGGATGCCCAGCAAAGAGGCTTTCACTCTATGGTGGATTTTCCCACCGTGCTGCCAATATTAAGCTAAAGCATATTAAGCTAAAGCAGCAACAGCAGCCCACAGAACCGACTCTTTTTTCCTAGCGATTGCTATGCTTTCGCAGAGATTTTCAGCTTGGCCTGAAACGCACTTCGCTGCAGCTTCCTCAGGAAGGATTTGGTCTTTGGCTCTGTCGCATCAGGAAAGTAGATCTGCGGGAGAGCTGGTGCCTCTTGGGCCTTGAATTCCCGGGCTCCATGGTCGCACCCTGGGTTCACCCTGCCAGGCCAAACTACGCAGACACAGCCACAAGCCTGCAGCTGTGTGCGTGGTCTAGGATGGCAGTCCATGCCAACTGCCATCTCCTGGCGTAGTAAGCCTAGGCTTATGATCTGGTATTCAGGCGGAGTCAACGACTAGGCCAGGGCCTTGCCCATAGGAGAGGAGAGGCGACAGCATCCCTGCACAGCGCCCGTGCACTGGGATGGGGTGCTGTGGGGGACTGTACCCACTTCTTCCCCGACACATCCCCTTCCACCCCCAACGCTGCCACATCTTGGAGGAAGATGGCATCTGACTGCCCTTTCTTCCAGGGATCTGTATCTGCTAGTTCCGGGTATGGCGCCTGGTGGCATGCCTATGTCTGCCCTAGGGACAGGTGGCCTTGTAGATGCTGTCCCCTTGGGACATGAGGCACGGAACAGGCCTGCCTTCTGCCCAGACCCCTTCTTCAGAGTGGAGTATGCGCGCCTGACCTAGCCGTCCCCTCGTGTCTTCCTTAAGCCAGGCTTCCGTCTCTACGCACAGGGAGCGGGTGACGATTTTCTTGCCACCATCCCGCTGTTCTCGCCAGGGCAGGCTCTCCTGTTTGCGACTGTTCCCGACAAGGCCAACGGCACCTTCTGTTCTCCCGCGGAGGCGTTCTGCTCCTTCCTAAGACTTGCTCCTGGGAGGACGATGACAGCCGTCTCCCTATCCTTAAGGCCCTTTCCAGATGTGCATCCACGCTTCTCTCTCAGGCAGTGGGGATGCTAAGGCCAAGAGAATTTCGCTCCATGCGTGTTTCTTCCACAGTGCTACGGAGACTAGCTCAGCCAAGAAGCAGCAGCAACGCACAAAACGACACAGATTTCCAACAAATTCTATGCTTTCCCAGAGGAGAAGCCTGGGCAAAGAGGCTTTCGCTGTACGCTGGTTTCTCCCACCTTGAGACTTGGCCTAGGCAAGGAAGAGCAGCAGCCCGTAGAAGTGACTCTGATTTCTCAGCAAATGGAGAGGGTGACACTTGTTGTGCCAGCTGCCCGCTTTCATCCCATGGCAGGCTCTCCTGTATCATGACCGTTTCCAGAGGAAGGCCAAGCGCCCCTTCTCTTCTGCCGGAGTGGCTTGTTATGCCTGGCCCAGCAATGCTCCCAGGGAGCACAGTAACAGACGTTTCTCTTTCCTTAAGGCTGCTTCCACAGGCGCAACCACGCTTTTCTCTCAGGCAGAGAGGATGCCCAGACAAAGAGGATTACGCTCCATGCGGGTTTATTACACCGTGCTTCGGAGACTCTGTTCAGGCAAGCGGTATCAGCATCGCACAGAACCGACTCTGATTTCCCAAAGAATGCTGTGCTTTCCCTGAGGGAATGCCCGGTGTAAAAGGCTTTCACTCTATGCGGGTTTCTCCTACCGGGCTGCCAATACTAGGCTAAGGCAAGCAGCAACAGCAGCCCACAGAACCGACTCTTTTTTCCCAGCGACTGCTATGCTTTCTCAGAAGTTTTCAGCTAGGCCCAATCCGCACTTCGCTGCTGCTTCTTCAGCAAGGCTTTGTGCTTTTGCTCTGTGGCGTCATCGAAGTAGATTAGCAGGAAAGCTGGTGCGTCTTGGGCCTTGCTTTCCCATTCTCCATGGTCGCATCCTGGGTTCACCCTGCCAGGCCGAACTACGCAGACACAGCCACCACCCTGCAGCAGCGTGCATGGCCTAGGATGACAGTCCATGCCAACTGCCATCTCCTGGCGTAGTAAGGCTTAGCTTTTTGCTCTGGTGTTCAGACGGACTCGGGGACTAGGCCAGTGCCTTCCCCTTAGGAAAGGAGAGGCGACAGAATCCCTGCACAGCGCACGTGCGCTGGGATTGGGAGCTGTGGGGTACTGTTACCACTTCTTCCCCGACACACCGCCTGTCACCTCCAACGCTGCCATATCTTGGAGGAAGATGGCATCTGACTGCCCTATCTTCCAGGGAGCTGTATCTGTGAGTTCCGGGTATGGCGCCTGGTGGCAAGCCCACGTCTGCCATAGGGACAGGTGGCCTTGGTGATGCTGTTCCCTAGGGACAGGTGCCCTGGTGATGCTGTTCCCTTGGGTCAAGTGTCGCAGTACAGGCCTGCCTTCTGCTCAGACTCCTTCCTCAGAGTTGAGTATGCACGCCTGCCCTAGCCGTCCGTCGTGTCTACCCAAAGCCAGGCTTCCTCCCTTAGCACAGGAAGCGGGTGACGCTTGTCTTTCAACCATCCCGCTGTTCTCGCCAGGGTAGGCTCTCCTGCTTTGCGACTGTTTCCCGACAACAAGGCCAACGGCTTCTCTCTTCTCCCGCGGAGGCGTTCTGCTCCTTCCCCAGACTTGCTCTTGGGGAGCACGGTGACAGCCGTGTCCCTATCCTTAAGGCCCTTTCCAGATGTGCATCCACGCTTCTCTATCAGGCAGTGGGGATGCTAGGGCCAAGACAATTTCGCTCCATGCAGGTTTCTTCCACCGTGCTGTGGAGACTAGCTCAGGCAAGCAGCAGCAACTTCACACAAACCTGATTCAGATTTCCCAACGAATGCTGTGCTTTCCCAGAGGAGAGCCCTGGGCAAAGAGGTTTTCGCTGTATCGTGGTTTCTCCCACCTTGAGACTTGGCCTAGGCAAGCACGAGCAGCAGCCCGCCGAACCGACTCTGATTCCTAAGCAAACGGAGAGGGTGACACTTGTCTTGCCACCAGCCCGCTATTCTTGCCTATGCAGGCTCTCCTGTTTCATGACTTTTCCCTAAGGCTGATTCCACAGGCGCAACCACGCATCTCTCTCAGGTAGAGGCGATGCCCGGACAAAGAGGATTTCGCTCCAAGCGGGTTTATTACACCGTGCTTCGGAGACTATGTTCAGGCAAATGGCATCAGCATCGCACAGAACCGACGCTGATTTCCCAACGAATGCTGTGCTTTCCCAGAGGAGAGGCCTGGGCAAAGAGGCTTTCGCTGTATGCTGATTTCTCCCACCTTGAGAGTTGGCCTTGGCAAGCACAAGCAGCATCCCGCAGAGGTATGTGATCCTGCCCTAGCCGTCCCCTCGTGTCTTCCTTAAGCCAGGCTTCCATCACTACGCACAGGGAGCGGGTGACGATTGTCCTGCCACCATCCCATTGCTCTC
The DNA here is from genome assembly GCF_020171115.1 of Neogale vison. NCBI lineage: Eukaryota > Metazoa > Chordata > Mammalia > Carnivora > Mustelidae > Neogale > Neogale vison. The sequence goes on from NC_058104.1 coordinate 44,801,073, forward strand.
GCCAGGGCATGCTCTCCTGCTTTGCGAGTGTTTCCCGAAAACAAGGCCAATGGCTCCTTCTCTTCTCCCGGGGAGGCGTTCTGCTCCTTCCCCAGACTTGCTCCTGGGAGGACGGTGACTGCCGTGTCCCTATCCTTAAGGCCCTTTCTAGATGTGCATCCACACTTCTCTCTCAGGCTGTGGGGATGCTAGGGCCAGAGAATTTTGCTCCATGCGCGTTTCTTCCACAGAGTCTTCTGCTACAGAGACTAGCTCAGGCAAGAAGCAGCAGCATCCCACAAACCCGATTCAGATTTCCCAAGGAATGCTGTGCTTTCCCATAGCAGAATCCTGGTACAAAGAGGATTTCGCTGTATGCTCGTTTCTCCCACGTTGAGATTTTGCCTAGGCAAGCAGGAGCAGCAGCCCGCAGAACCGAGTCTGATTTCTAAGTAAACGGAGAGGGTGACCCTTGTCTTGCCACAGCCCGCAATTCGTGCCAATGCAGGCTCTCCTGTTACATGACCCTTTAAAGACAGCAAGGCCAAGGGCCCCTCCTCTACTCCTGGAGCGGAGGGCTATGCCTGGCACAGACATGCTCTCAGGGAGTGCAGTGACAGACGTTTCCCTTTCCTTAAGGCTTTTTCCACAGGCGCAAACACGCTTCTCTCTCAGACAGAGGGGATGCCCGGGCAAGGAGGATATCGCTCCATGCGGGTTTTTTACACCGTGTTTTGGAGACTATTTTCAGGCAAGCAGCATCAGCATCGCACAGAACCGACTCTGATTTCCAAAAGAAGGCTGTGCTTTCCTAGAGGGGATGCCCAGGCAAAGAGGCTTACGCTCTATGCGGCATTCTCCCACCGTGCTGCCAATAAAGGCTAAGGCAAGCAGCACAGCAGCCTAGAGAACCGACTCTTTTTTCCTAGCGACTGCTATGCTTTCGCAGAGGTTTTCAGCTTTGCCTGAACCGCTCTTCACTGCTGCTTCCTCAGCAAGGCTTTGGGCGTTCGTCTGTCCCGTCAGGGAAGTAGATCTGCGGGAGAGCTGGTGCCTCTTGGTCCTTGCTTTCCCGCACTCCCTGGTCGCAACCTGGGTTAACCCCGCCAGGCTGAACTAGCAGACACAGCCACAACACTGCAGCAGCGTGCATGGCCTAGTATGACACTCCATGCCATCTGCCATCTCCTGGCATAGTAAGGCTTGGATTTTTGCTCTGGCATTCAGGCGGACTAGGGGACTAGGCTAGTGCCTTCACCATAGGAGAGGAGAGGCGACAGGATCCCTACACAGCGCCTGTGCCCTGGGATGGGGAGCTGTGGGGGCCTGTGCCCACATCTTCTCCAACAGACACCCTGCAACCTCCAACGCTGCCACACCTTGGAGGAAGATGGCATCTGACTTCCCTTTCTTCCAGGGAGCTGTATCTGCGAGTTCCGGGTATGGCGCCTGGTGGCAAGCCCAAGTCTGCCCTAGGGACAGGTGGCCTTGGAGATGCTGTCCGCTTGGGACAAGAGGCGCAGAACAGGCCTGCCGTCTGCCCAGAATCCTTCCTCAGAGTGGAGTATGCGCGCCTTCCCTAGCCATTACCTCGTGTCTTCCTAAAGCCAGGCTTCCGTCCCTATGCACAGGAAGCGGGTGACGCATGTTTTGCCACTGTCCAGCTGTTCTCACCAGGGCAGGCTCTCCTGCTTTGCGACTGTTTCCCGACAACAAGGCCAATGGCTCCTTCTGTTCTCCCGGGGAGGCGTTCTGCTCCTTCCACAGACTTGCTCCTGGGAGCACGGTGACAGCCGTGTCCCTATCCTTAGGGCCCTTTCCAGATGTGCATCCACGCTTCTCTCTCAGGCATTGGAGAAGCTAGCGGCAAGAGATTTTGGCTCCATGCCAGTTTCTTCCACCGTGCTGCGGATACTAGCTAAGGCAAGCAGCAGCAGCATCCCACAAACCCGATTCAGATTTCCTAATGAATACTGTGGTTTCCCAGAGGAGAAACCTGGGCAAAGAGGCTTTCGCTGTATGCTGGTTTCTCCCACCTTGAGACTTGGCCTAGGCAAGCAGGAGCAGCAGACCGCAGAACCGAGTCTGATTTCTAAGTAAACGGAGAGGGTGACCCTTGTCTTGCCACAGCCCGCAATTCGTGCCAATGCAGGCTCTCCTGTTACACGACCCTTTCCAGACAGGAAGGCCAAGGGCCCCTTCTTTTCTCCTGGAGCAGCGTGCTCCGTCTGGCCCAGACATGCTCTCAGGGAGCGCAGTGAAAGATGTTTCCCTTTCCTTAAGGTTGTTTCGACAGGCGCAACCACGATTCTCTCTCAGGCAGAGGGGATGCCCGGGCCAAGAGGATTTCGCTCCATGCGGGTTTATTACACCGTGCTTCGCAGACTATATTCAGGCAAGCGGCATCAGCATTGCACAGAACCGACTCTGATTTCCCAAAGAATGCTGTGCTTTCCTAGAGGGGATGCCCAGGCAAAGAGGCTTTCACTCTAACCCTGATTCTCCCACCATGCTGCAAATACTAGGCTAAGGCAAGCAGCAACAGCAGCCCACAGAACCGACACTTTTTTCCTAGCGACTGCTTTGCTTTCGCAGAGGTTTTCAGTTTGGCCTGAACCGCACTTTGCTCTGCTTCCTCAGCTCGGCTTTGGGCGTTTGCTCTGTCGCGTCATGGAAGTAGATCTGCGGGACAGCTGGTGCGTCTTGGGCCTTGCTTTCCCGGGGTCCATGGTCACACCCTGGGATCACCCTACCAGGCCGAACTACGCAGACACAACCACCAACCTGCAGCAGCATGTGTGGCATAGAATGACAGTCCATGCCAATAGCCATCTCCTGGCATAGTAAGGTATGGCTTTTTACTCTGGCATTCAGGAGGACTCGGGGACTAGGCCAGTGCCTTCCCCATAGGAGAGGAGAGGCGACAGGATCCCTGCACAGCGCCCGTACACTGGGATGGGGAGCTGTGGGGGACTGTCCCCACTTCTTCCCCGAAACAACCCCTGCTTCCCCAACGCTACCAAATCTTGGAGGAAGATGGCATCTGACTGTCCTTTCTTCTAGGGAGCTGTGTCTGCGAGTTACGGTTTGGCGCCTGGTGGCAGGCCCACGCAGGCAGTCGGGACAGGTGGCCATGGGGATCTGTATGCTAGGGCCAAGAGATTTTCGCTCCATGCGGGTTTTTTCCACCGTGTTTTGGAGACTAGCTCAGGCAAGCAGCAGCAGCATCCCACACACCCGTTTCAGATTTCCCAATGAATGCTGTGTTTTCCCAGAGGAGAAGCCTGGGCAAAGAGGCTTTCGCTGTATACTGGTTTTTCCCAATTTGAGATTTGGCCTAGGCAAGCAGGAACAGCAGCCCGCAGAACGGACTCTGATTTCTAAGCAAACGGAGAGGGTGACACTTGACTTGCCACCCGCCCTCTATTCTTGCTTATGCAGGCTCTCCTGTTTCATGACTTTTCCTTTAGGCTGTTTCCACAGGCTCAACCACGCTTCTCTCTCAGATAGAGGGGATGCCCGGGCATAGAGGCTTTCGTTCTATGCGGGATTCTCCCACCGTGCTGCCAATACTGGGCTAAAGCAAGCAGCAACAGCAGCCCACAGAACCGACTTTTTTTTCCCAGCGATTGCTATGCTTTCACAGAGGTTTTCAGCTTGGCCTGAACCGCACTTCGCTGTTGCTTCCTCAGCAAGGTTTTGGGCGTTCGTCTGTCGCGTCAGGGAGGTAGATCTGCGGGAGAGCTGGTGTCTATTGGTCCTTGCTTTCCCGCGCTCCATGGTCGCAACCTGGGTTAACCCCGCCAGGCTGAACTAGCAGACACAGCCACAACACTGCAGCAGCGTGCATGGCCTAGCATGACTCCATGCCAACTGCCAAATCCTGGCGTATTAAGGCTTGGCTTTTTGCTCTGGCATTCAGGCGGACTAGAGGACTAGGCTAGTGCATTCACCATAGGAGAGGAGAGGCGACAGGATCCCTACAGAGCGCCTGTGCACTGGGATGGGGAGCTGTGGGGGCCTGTCCCCACTTCCTCCCCGACATACCCCCTGCCACCCCAAACGCTACCACATCTTGGAGGAAGATGGCATCTGACTGCCCTTTCTTCCAGGGAGCTGTATCTGCGAGTTCCGCGTATGGATCCTCGTGGCAGTCCGACGTCTGCCCTAGGGACAGAAGGCAGTGGAGATTTTCTCCCCCTGGGAAAGGAGGCACAGAATAGGCCTGCTGTGTGCGCAGACTCCTTCCTAAGAGTGGAGTATGCTCTCCTGCCCTAGCCATCCCCTCGTGTCTTCCTAAAGCCAGGCTTCCATCCCTATGCACAGGAAGCAGTTGACGCATGTCTTGCCACCATCCAGCTTTTCTCACCAGGGTAGGCTCTCCTGCTTTGCAACTGTTTCCTGACAACAAGGCTAACGGCTCCTCCTCTTCTCCAAGGGAGGCGTTCTGCTCCTTCCCCAGACTTGCTCCTGGGAGCACGGTGACAGCCGTGTCCCTATCCTTAAGGCCCTTTCCAGATGTGCATCCACGATTCTCTCTCAGGCAGAAGGAATGCTAAGGCCAAGAGAATTTCGCTCCATGCCGGGTTCTTCCACCGTGCTTCGGAGACTAGCTCAGGCAAGAAGCAGCAGCATCCCACAAAGCAACTCAGATTTCCCAACGAATGCTGTGATTTCCCAGAGGAGAAGCCTGGGCAAAGAGGCTTTCGCTGTATGGTGGTTTCCCCACCTTGAGACTTGGCCTAGGGAACGACGAGCAGCAGCCCGCTGAAGTGACTCTGATTTCTCAGCAAATGGAGAGGGTGACACTTGTCTTGCCAGCTGCCCGCTGTTCTTGCCATGGCAGGCTCTCCTGTTTCATGACCGTTTCCAGGCAGCAAGGCCAAGGGCCCCTTCTCTTCTCCCGGAGTGGCGTGCTACGCCTAGCCCAGGAACGCTCCCAGGGAGCACAGTAACAGACATATCCCTTTCCTTAAGGCTGTTTCCACAGACGCAACCACGTTTTTCTCTCAGGCAGAGAGTATGCCCAGGCAAAGAGTATTACGCTCCATGCGGGTATATACACTGTGCTTCGGAGACTATGTTCAGGCAAGCGGCATCAGCATCGCACAGAACCGACTCTGATTTCCCAAAGAATGCTGTGCTTTCCTTGAGGGGATGCCCGGGGATAAAGGCTTTTGCTCTATGGGTGTTTCTCCCACCGTGCTGCCAATACTAGCCTAAGGCAAGCAGCAACAGCAGCACACAGAACCGACTCTTTTTTCCCAGCGACTGCTATGCTTTCCCAGAGTTTTTCAGCTTGGCCTGATCCGCACTTCGCTGCTGCTTCTTCAGCAAGGCTTTGGGCGTTTGCTCTGTTGCGTCAGGGAAGTAGATCTGCGGGAGAGCTGGTGCGTCTTGGGCTTTGCTTTCCCGTGCTCCATGGTTGCATCCTGGGTTTACCCTGCTGGGCCGAACTACTCAGACACAGCAACAACACTGCAGCAGCGTGCGTGGCCAAGGATGACAGTCCATGCCAACTGCCATCTCCTGGCGTAGTAAGGTAGGCTTTTTGCTCTGGCGCTCAGGCGGACTCGGCGAATAGGCCAGTACCTTCCCCTTAGGAAAGGAGAGGCGACAAGATCCATGCACAGCGCCCATGCACTGGGATGGGGAGCGGTGCGGGACTGTACCCACTTCCTCCCCGACATACCCCCTGTCACCCCCAACGCTGGCACATATTGGAGGTAGATGGCATCTGACTGCCCTTTCTTCCAGGGAGCTGTATCTGCGAGTTCCGTGTATGGCGCCTGGTGGCAAGCCCACGTCTGCCCTAGGGACAGGTGACCTTGGAAATGCTGTCCCCTTGGGACAAGAGTCAAAGAACAGGCCTGCCTTCTACCCAGACTCCTTCCTCAGAGTGGAGTATGTGCGCCAGCCCTAGCCGTACCCTCGTGTCTTCCTAAAGCCAGGCTTCCGTCTCTACGCACAGGGAGCGGGTGACGCTTGTCTTGCCACCGTCCCGCTGTTCTCGCCAGGGCAGGCTCTCCTGCTTTGTGACTGTTTCCCGACAACAAGGCCAATTGCTCCTTCTCTTCTCCCGGGGAGGCGTTCTCCTCCTTCCCCAGACTTGCTCCTGGGAGCACGGTGACAGCCGTATCCCTATCCTTAAGGCCCTTTCCAGATGTTCATCCACGCTTCTCTCTCAGGCAGTGGGGATGCTAGGGCCAAGAGCATTTCGCTCCATGCGGGTTTCTTTCATTGTGCTGCGAAGACTAGCTCAGGCAAGAAGCAGCAGCATCCGACAAACTCGATTCAGATTTCCCAAAGAAAGCAGTGCTTTCCCAGAGGAGAAGCCTAGGCTTCTCCTGTATGGTGGTTTCTCCCACCTTGAGACTTGGCCTAGGCAAGCACGAGCAGCAGCACGCTGAAGCGACTCTGATTTCTCAGCAAATGGAGATGGTGACAAATGTCGTGCCAGCTGCCCCCTGTTCTTGCCATGGCAGGTGAAATACTCCCGTACTCCTTGGTAAGGTTTGTTTTAGCAACCTATTGCAAGACCGCCTTCCTCCTTGGATGGTTTGTTTTAGCAACCTATTGTCCCCATAGCCTGATGGCAACACATTGTCTGTGGTCACCTGGTCTGTCAAAGGAGAGACAAATGAGAAATGAAATGTACCGGGACTTTCCAGAGTGCTATCCCAAGGAACCGCCAGAAAACCCTGACCCAAACGCCCAATCATGCCTGAATCAAATTGATTAATTAGACTCCTGTACCCATGCATATCTGCTTCTGTAGGATGGCTTCCCGCCACTGCTTCCCGCCAGAACAAACGGTTACAGTGCCTAACAATGCTTGATTTAGGTTAACCAATCAGATTCCTGTTAACCAAGCATCTGCTTCTGTAAACTCGCTTCCTGCCACCCCAACCTTGCCCTATATAATCTGCTCCCCAACTTAGCGTGGCACGCTCAGCCTACAAAGGCTGATGCGTCCGCAGGCGCCTGTGTAACCAATAAACCTCTTGCAATTTGCATCCAGTGGAGGCGTGCTGTTTGATTCTTGGGTGCGACTCCAGGATCATTCATTTGGAGGTTCCACCGAGGTTTCATGAATTCCCACCCAAGACTCTAGCCGGTCCCCACCGGGAGGTTAGCTGGCCAGTATCTGTGTCTCTGTCATCTGTGTCTCTGTCTCTCTGATTGTGTGTTATGTTCTTATCTTTACGTTCTGTACAACAACGTTGTTGCTCTGTAGAATGGGCATGATTGAGAAGGAGTTGACGAACTCGGACTTCTCCCCTGCCACCCCGAGGGACGCCTCGGGGATCTGTAACACTCCAGGGGACGCCTCGGGGTGTATGAAGATGTCCATTATCTTGGGCCACCTGTCGGTCAGAGAGGATCTCGCGTTCCTCCTGACCGTAACCCTGTCGGTCAGGGAGGATCTCGCGTTCCTCCTGACCGTAACCCTGTCGGTCAGGGAGGATCTCGCGTTCCTCCTGACCGTAACCCTGTCGGTCAGGGAGGATCTCGCGTTCCTCCTGACCGTAACCCTGTCGGTCAGGGAGGATCTCGCGTTCCTCCTGACCGTAACCCCGTCAGTCAGGGACGATCTCATGTTCCTCCTGACCGTCTCTTGTGTGCAGACTGTCCTGTTGACGTCCTAAGTGTCTATATGTTCTTTGCATCAGTTATAAAGGTAACATTCTATTTAGGGAAAAATGTCTGATCCGTTTGAATCTGAGGAATGCATGACTGTATGGATGTTTATGTGGCTCCACCGCCTTTGGCTACGGAGTCTGAGTGGGCTGCACCCTGAGTCTCGCGGAGCGTCATATGGCATAACGGTCATCTACTCCATGGAGTAGCCTGGTCCGGGGTTTATACGGATAGACCTTAGCTAAGACGCTCCTAAGTTCCCGCGAGGGACGCGAGCAGGACAGCACCTAAAAGATCCCCCTCCCTTGTCTGCGACATCATTCATGATGGGAGGGAAACCCAGAAAACTCCTATCTTAAGACTGCTCACTTAAAAATAAAATTAAAAACGGAAAGACACTGGCATAAAAAGCTGGTTTTCTTTCTGTTTAAAAGGGAAAAGTTTTCTTAGATTAATTGATCTGTTAAAAAAAATGTAAATGGTTTTCTCTTTGCCAGCCCAGAAAACCCAACTTCTATGTTCTGTTTTATCAGGTGTTTAACATCCCTAATTATACTTAGGCATGTGTTTTAAAACTTAATAAGGTTTTAGCAATTGTTCAAGATTTAAACCAATAATAAACCTTGGGTTACATTTGTGAAAATGCTATAATTATTCTAGAGATTCTATACGTTTCCTAAAGTTTTAATGTTTTGAAAGATCATCACTTGATATTGTAATTACGGAAATGCTATATGTCACAGAAGTAACCTGATTTCCTTGCAACTAAATTGTAAACTCCCGTCTCTTCAGCTCTAACCATATACATTCCGAGTTTTTGTCATTTATAATGGTTTTAATTCTCTCGTAAAATGAGTTTTATCTTAAAGGAGATTCATATAAAGGACTTTCAAGACAAATAGATATTTAATATACTTGAAAACCCTAAAACTGAAATGGGTAAGAATTTCCAAAACTAACTAAAGCTGCATTCACCAGATTTAGTAAAATGAGACTAAATGAACTAAAAGATTATAGTATTATGTCTCTTAATATTTTGTCTTGTTTTAGACATTGCTGGTTTTCTAATGTTTGCTCTTCCAGACTAGGGATGCTTTTTCTTAAGTTATCTGTAACTCATAGAGATGTAAAAGTGCTCATTTGTAAACGAATCAAGGCATTCAACTTTTCTCTCTATCTGAACCCTCTGAAACCAAAAGGTCTCAGTAAGTATTCTTTCTTCCATGGCAATCAGTCATTTGCATAAGTTCAATAAGAATCTGTTCTCCTTGTAACAGGACAGCATTGGAAACTGGTTATTTTACCAAGGCTTTGACTGGGATATCATATTTGAAAAGTTTCAGATATGACCAGACAGCTTTAAGGAACTAAGGTTGACTTTATAAAACCTGGAGCCATAAAGCCCCTTGGGACTGTTGGCCTGATACCTTGCTTACAGAGTTCCCAGCAGCCTCACCAGGTGAGTAAAGAATGTCACTCCTTGGTAGGTACAGTCTCAGAAGAGGCATATGCCCAGATCGACAGGTATTGCAGGCATGCCTGATGGCAAGTACATGGCTTGGCTTCTGGCCTGGAGAGGCTACTAGAAGTTCAACCTAGAGATTCCTTATAAAAAGTTCCAGCAAAGCAGATTCTAAAAGATCTATTGATCACACTCACTGTTCTTGCTGAGCTTATGTAAATAATGGGCCAAATTTGTTAAAACTGGACTTCTTTCACAAGTAAATTAGTCCTGATTTGGCCATCTCTGAAAATAAAGGTTATTTTAGAGAGAAAAATTATGTTTTAATAACACACCTTTATGGATGTTAAATTCTAGACTTAGTTGTCTTTAAATGTTTGTTTACCTAAGCTAAACAATTTGAGGTAAACTTGAGAGAAGTTACACAATAGCTTCTTTAGTCGATCTTATTTTGTGGGGATATTAGCAGAAACCCACGGCACATGATTAAACAACTAGAAAAATGGAATTAATTCCCCTACAATTGTATAACTTAACTAACACCTTGTTGATGGCTGGGATAATGAAATTGCCTAAAAGCCAGCCTATCACACTCCATAGGATTAACTATGGACTTGTGGAGGCAATGGATGACCCCACTTTCTTTATGAGTGGATTAAATAATGCATGGGGGACTCCCCTTATCTCTTGACAAGTTTTCTCACTTGCCAGTGATCCTCTGTAGTCAGAATATTGTTAAGCCTGGACCACTCAAAGGTCTTCTTATTGGTTTCATCCCTTAGTCATATTTATCCTAAAAGCCACCTCTGTTAAGGTGCAATTGCAAACAGATGCTTTAGCTAAGTCTCTCTCAGTGAATAGTTAAGTTCCTGGTTTGAAAGAGGGCTATGGCCAAATCTCCTTTTCAGGCTTCTCATTCTTATCGCCTTATTAACTTTAATATGTTGCTTTGTTCAGTGTTTCTCTACTTGGTTCCGAGACTCCATTGCTGCAATGACTTCACCAGGCAGATGATCCTTACCACGCGCAAAGATACTTCTTCACTGTCAGCGCTGGATTCAGCTGCCTCCGCCTTTCGTAACTCCCCTATACATTCCTCCACTGATCAATGTTGACCTGAGTAGGTAGAGACAGCTCTACGCCCCTATTCAGCAGGAAGAAGTTACAGAAGATGAGACCTTCCACCTTCAACCACCTTAAAGATTTAAGGATCAAAATTGTTCAGGAGGCTGGCTGAAGAGGGAGCAGGGGCTGGCGCCTTGCACCCCCTCTCCACCCACTCCCCTTGGTAATATATGTGACATTTCACAGGCACCCCTGACTGCCCTGTATCCGGATCTCTGTAAATTGGCTATGGGATTTTGGGACATAGGCTAACACGATGATCCCCATAAGCCACCAACATCCCCTACGATTAAAGGAATGTCGCCCCCTAACCAGGGATGTGGAAATGGACCACGACACTACAAACTTAGTGCACTCCCCTTTTATGTCTGCCCCACGCCGAGAAATAGTATTGCTAGCGGACGGGCCTATAAATGTAAAGGCCCTGATGACTTCTACTGCGCGGCCTGGGGATGTGAAACTATGGGTGATGTCTATTGGAAACCCACCTCACATTGGGATTTTATCACTGTTACAGCCAATTACTCCCATGAGATAAAAAAGTCCCCGGGGGCTTGTCCTGGGTACTGGGACCAAGCAAACGACGGAAAATACTGTAAAAATGCATGGTGTCACCCCCTTAAGATTACCTTCACAGAGTCTGGAAAGAAAGCAGTTCACTGGACAAAAGGGTATAGCTGGGGCCTTAGACTCTATAAGGAAAATTATGACTATGAGAAACAAAATAGATATCGAAGAGAGCCCCTTACCTTAACATTAGCTATATTACTAGGAGTTGGGGGAATAGCGGCAGGTATCAGAACGGAAACTTCTGCCCTACTTCAAAGCAACCAGCTTATGCATTTGCAGGCCGCCATGCCTGCTGATTTAGAAGCTATAGAAAAATCAATCACTGCCTTAGAAAAATCCATAACCTCCCTCTCTGAGGTGGTTCTGAAAAATAGGAGGGGACTAGACTTATTGCTCTTAAGAGAAGGAGGAAAATGCGCAGCCCTCAAGGAAGAATGCTGTTTTTATGCTGATCATACTGGGATTGTTAGAGAAACCATGAATAAAATCAGAGAGAGACTAGTCCAAAGAAAAAAGGATTTTGAATCCCACCAGGGCTGAATTGAAGGTTGGTTTAATCGATCTCCTTGGTTCACCACATTACTGTCCACCATTTTAGGGCCCCTTATTATACTTTTACTAATTCTCTCAATCGGCCCTTGTATCTTAAATAAACTCATACAGTTCATGAAAGATCGCTTGTCAGTAATCCAGACAATGGTGCTGACACAGCAATATCAACTAATTAAACAGACCGGCTCTCAAGCTGAATTACTTCAAACAAAGTGAATGGATATAGGATTCTATCCATGATAAAGAAAAAGGGGGGAATGAAAGACCCCTTCCTCCTTGGTAAGGTTTGTTTTAGCAACCTATTGAAAGACCCCCTTCCTCCTTGGTAAGGTTTATTTTAGCAACCTATTGTCCCCATAGCCTGATGGCAACACATTGTCTGTGGTCACCCGGTCTGTCAAAGGAGAGACAAATGAGAAATGAAATGTACCGGGAATTTCCAGAGTGCTATCCCAAGGAACCGCCAGAACACCCTGACCCCAACGCCCAATCATGCCTGAATCAAATTGATTAATTAGACTCCTGTACCCATGCATATCTGCTTCTGTAGGATGGCTTCCCGCCACCGCTTCCCACCAGAACAAACGGTTACAGTGCCTAATAATGCTTGATTTAGGTTAACCAATCAGATTCCTGTAACCAAGCATCTGCTTCTGTAAACTCGCTTCCTGCCACCCCAACCTTGCCCCATATAATCTGATCCCCAACTAAGCCCGGCGCGCTCAGCCCACAAAGGCTGATGCGTCCGCAGGCGCCTGTGTAACCAATAAACCTCTTGCAATTTGCATCCAGTGGAGGCGTTCTGTTTGATTCTTGGGTGCGACTCCAGGATCTTTCAGCAGGCTCTCCTGTTTCATAACTGTTTCCAGACAGCAAGGCCAAGGGACCTTGTCTTCTCCCAGAGCGGCGTGATACAGCTGGCCCAGCAATGCTACCAGGGAGCACAGTAACAGATGTTTCCCTTTCCTTAAGGCTGTTTCCACAGGTGCAACCACGCTTCTCTCTCAGGCAGAGAGGATGCCCAGGCAAAGAAGATTACGCTTCATGGTGGTTTATTACACTGTGCTTCGGAGACTATGTTCAGGCAAGCGGCATCAGCATCGCACAGAACCCACTCTGATATCCCAAAGAATGCTCTGCTTTCCTAGAGGGGATGACCAGGCAAAGAGGCTTTCACTCTATGCGGGATTTTCCCACCGTGCTGCAAATATTAGGCTAAAGCAAGCAGAAACAAGAGCCCACAGAACCGACTCTTTTTTACTAGCGATAGCTATGCTTTCCCAGAGGTTTACAGCTTGGCCTGAACCACTTCGCTGCTGCTTCCTCAGCAAGGCTTTGGGCGTTTGCTCTGTCGCGTCAGGGAAGTAGATCTGCAGGAGAGCTGGTGCCTCTTGGGCCTTGCTTTCCCGGGCTCCATGTTCGCACCCTGGGTTCACACTGCCAGGCCGAACCAGGCAGACACAGCCACCACCCTGCTGCAGTGAGCGTGGCCTAGGATGACAGTCCAAGACAACTGCCATCACCTGGCGTAGTAAGGCTTGGCTTTTCGCTCTGGCGTTCAGGCGGACTCGGAGACTAGGCCAGTGCCTTCCCATAGGAAAGGAGAAGCGACAGGCTCCCTGCACAGCACCCGTGCACTGGGATAAGGAGCTGTGGGGGACTGTCCCCACTTCTTCCCCGACACACCCCCTGCCACCCACAACGCTGCCACATCTTGGAGGAAGATGGCATCTGACTGCCTTTTCTTCCAGGGAGCTGTGTATGCGAGTTACGGGTTAGCGCCTGGTGGCAGGCCCACGTCTGCCCTAGGGACAGGTGACCATGGAGAAGCTGCCCCCTTGGGACAAGAGGCACAGAACAGGCCTGCCATCTGCCCAGACTCCTTCCTCAGAGTGGAGTATGTGCGCTTCTCTAGCCGTCCTTTTGTGTCTTCCTAAAGCCAGGCTTCCGTCCCAACGCACTGGAAGAGGGTGAGGCTTGTCTTGCCACCATCCCGCTGTTCTCGCCAGGGCAGGCTCTCCTGCTTTGCGAATGTTTCCCGACAACAAGGCAAACGTCTCCTTCTCTTCTCCTGGGGAGGCATTCTGCTCCTTCACCATACTTGCTCTTGGGGAGCACGGTGACAGCCGTGTACCTATCCTTAAGGCCCATTCCAGATGTGCATCCAGCTTCTCTCTCTGGCAGTGGGTATGCTAGGGCCAAGAGAATTTCTCTCCATGCGGGTTTCTTCCACCGTGCTATGGAGACTAGCTCAGGCAAGCAGCAGCAGCATCCCACGAACCCGTTTCAGATTTCCCAATGAATGCTGTGCTTTCCCAGAGGAGAAGCCTGGGCAAAGAGGCTTTCGCTGTATGGTGGTTTCTCCCAACTTGAGACTTTGTCTAGGCAAGCAGGAGCAGCAGCCCGCAGAACCGACTCTGATTTCTAAGCAAACGGTGAGGGTGACACTTGTCTTTCCACCCGCCCGCTGTTCTTACTTATGGAGGCTCTCCTGTTTCATGACTTTTCCATAAGGCTGTTTCCACAGGCTCAGCCAGGATTCTCTCTCAGGTAGAGGGGATGCCCGGGCAAAGAGGCTTTCGCTCTATGCGGGATTCTCCCACCGTGTTGCCAATACTAGGCTAAAAGAAGCAGAAACAGCAGCCCACAGAACCGACTCTTCTTTCCTAGCGATTTCTATGGTATTGCAGAGGTTTTCACCTTGGCCTGAACCGCACTTTGCTGCTGCTTCCTCACCAAGGCTTTGGGCGCTTGTTCTGTCGCGTCAGGGAATTAGATATGCGGGAGAGCTGGTGCCTCTGGTCCTTGCTTTCCCGGGCTCCATGGTGGCACCCTGGGATCGCCCTGCCAGGCTGAACTACGCAGACACAGCCACAGCCCTGCAGTAGCGTGCGTGGCTTAGGATGACAGTCCATGCCAACTACCATCTCCTGGCGTAGTAAGGCTTGGCTTATACCTCTGGCGTTCAGGCGGACTCGGAGACTAGGCCTGTGCCTTTCCCATAGGAGAGGAGAGGCGACAGGATCCCTGCACAGCGCTCATGCACTGGGATGGGGAGCGGTGGGCGACTGTCCCCACTTCTTCCCGGACACACCCCCTGCCACCCCCAACGCAGCCACATCTTGGAGGAAGATGGCATCTGACTGCACTTTCTTCCAGGGAGCTGTATCTGCGATTTCCGGGTATAGCGCCTCGTGGCAGGCCCACGTCTGCCCTAGAGACAGGTGGCCTTGTAGATGCTGTCCCCTTGGGACAAGAGGCACAGAACAAGCCTGCCTTCTGCCCAGAGTCCTTCTTCAGAGTGGAGTATGCGCGCCTGCCCTAGCCGTCCCCTCTTGTCTTCCTTAATACAAGCTTCCTTCTCTACGCACAGGGAGCAGGTGACGATTGTCTTGCCACCATTCCGCTGTTCTCTCCAGGGCAGGCTCTTCTGCTTTACGACTGTTTCCCAGCAACAAGGCCAACGGCTTCCTCTCTTCTCCCGAAGAGGCTTTCTTATCCTTCCCCAGACTTGCTCCTGGGAGCACGGATACAGCCGTGTCCTTATCCTTAAGACACTTTCTAGATGTGCATCCACGCTTCTTCACAGGCACTGGGGATGGTAGGGCCAAGAGAATTTCGCTCCATGCGAGTTTCTTCCACCGTGCTGCGGAGACTAGCTCAGGCAAGCAGCAGAAGCATCCCACAAACCCGATTCAGATTTCCCAACGAATGCTGTGCTTTCCCAGAGGAGAGGCCTGGGTAGAGAGGCTTTCGCTCTATGCTGGTTTCTCCCACCTTGAAACTTGGCCTAGGCAAGCAGGAGCAGCAGCGCGCAGAACTGACTCTGATTTCTAAGCAAACGGAGAGGGTGACACTTGTCTTGCCACCCTCCCGCTATTATTGCCATGCAGGCTATCTTGTTTCATGACCCTTTCCAGACAGCAAGGCCAAGGGCCCCTTCTCTTCTCCTTGAGCGGTGTGCTACGCCTGGCCCAGACATGCTCTCAGGGAGCGCAGTGACAGACGTTTCCCCTTCCATAAGGCTGTTTCCACAGTCGTAACCACGCTTCTCTCTCAGGCAGAGTGGATGGTCGGGCAAAGAGGATTTCGCTCCATGCGGGTTTATTACACCGTGCTTCAAAGACTATGTTCAGGCAAGTGGCATCAGCATCGCACAGAACTGCCTCTGATTTCCCAAAGAATGCTGTGCTTTCCTATAGGGGATGCCCAGGCAAAGAGGCTTTCAATCTATGCGGGATTCTCCCACTGTGCAGCCAATATTAGCCTAAGGCAAGCAGCAACAGCAGCTCACAGAACCGACTCTATTTTTCCTAGCGATTGCTATGCTTTCGCAGAGGTTTTCAGCTTGGCCTGAACCGCACTTCGCTGCTGCATCCTCAGCAAGGCTTTGGGCATTTGCTCTGTCGCGTCAGAGAAGTAGATCTGCGGGAGAGCTGGTGCGTCTTGGGCCTTGCTTTACCAGGCTCCATGGTCGCATCCTGGGTTCACCCTGCCAGGTCGAACTACGCAGACAAAGCCACCACCCTGCAGCAGCGTGCTTGGCTTAGGAGGACAGTCCATGCCAACTGCCATCTCCTGGCGTAGTAAGGCTTGGCTTTTTGCTCTGGCGTTCAGGCGGACTCCGGGACTAGGCCAGTGCCTTCCCCTAAGGAAAGGAGAGGCAAAAGGATCCATGCACAGCGCCCGTGCACTTGGATGCAAAGCTGTGGGGGATTGTCCACTTCTTCCCCGACACACCCCTGCCACCCCCAACGCTGCCTCATCTTGGAGGAAGATAGCATCCGACTGCTGTTTCTTCCAGGGAGCTGTATCTGCGAATTCCGTGTATGGCACCTGTTGGCATGCCCACGTCTGCGCTAGGGACTGTTGGCCTTGGAGATGCTGTCCCCTTGGAAAAGAGGCACAGAACAGGCCTGCCTTTTGCCCAGACTCCTTCCTCAGAGTGGAGTATGCGCGCCTGCCCTAGCCCTCCCCTCGTGTCTTCCTTAAGCCAGGCTGCCGTCTCTACGCACAGGGAGCGGGTTACGATTATCCTGTCACCATCCCGCTGTTCTCGCCAGGGCAGGCTGTCCTGCTTTGCGACATTTTCCCAACAACAAGGCCAATGGCTCCTTCTCTTCTTCCGGGGACACGTTCAGCTCCTTCCCCAGACTTGCTCCTGGGAGCATGGTGACAGCCGTGTCCCTATCCTTAAGGCCCTTTCCAGATGTGCATCCACGCTTCTCTCTCAGGCCCTGGGGAGGCTAGGGCCAAGAGAATTTCTCTCCATGTGGGTTTCTTCCACCGTGCTGCAGAGACTAGCTCAGGCTAGCAGCAGCATCATCCTACAAAGCGACTCAGATTTCCCAACGAATGCTGTGCTTTGCCAGAGGAGAAGTGTAGGCAAAGAGGCTTTCGCTATATGGTGGTTTCTCCCACTTTGAGACTTGGCCTAGGCAAACACGAGCAGCAGCCCGCAGCAATGACTGATTCCTCGACAAATCGAGAGGGTACACTTGTCGTGCAAGCTGCCCGCTGTTCCTGCCATGGCAGGCTCTCCTGTTTCATAACCATTTCCAGACAGCAGGGCAAGGGCCCCTTCCTTCTCCTGTAGCGGCGAGCTACGCCAGGCCCAGCAATGCTCCCAGGGAGCACAGTAACAGACGTTTCCCTTTCCTTAAGGCTGTTTCCAGAGGTGCAACCACACTTCTCTCTCCGGCAGAGAGGTAGCCCAGGCAAAGAGGACTACGCCCCATGTGGCTTTATTACAGCGTGCTTCGGAGACTATGTTCAGGAAAGCGGCATCAGCATCGCACAGACCCGAATCTGATTTCCCAAAGAATGCTGTGCTTTCCCTGAGGGGATGCCCGGGGAAAAAGGCTTTCGCTCTATGCGGGTTTCTCCCACCGTGCTGCCAATACTTGGCCAAGGCAAGGAGCAACAGGAGCTTACAGAACCAACTCTTTTCCCCAGCCACTGCTGTGCTTTCCCAGAGGTTTTCAGCTTGGCCCGATCCGCAATTCCCTGTTGCTTCTTCAGCAAGGCTTTGGGCGTTTGTTCGGTCGAGACAGGGAAGTAGATCTGCGGGAGAGCTGGTGCGTCTTGGGCCTTGCTTTCCCTGGCTCCATGTTCTCATCCTGGGTTCACCCTGCCAGGCCGAAATACGCAGACACACCACAAGCCTGCAGCAGCGTGCGTGGCCTAGGATGAGAGCCCATGCCAATAGCCATCTCCTGGCGTAGTAAGTCTTGGCTTTTTGCTCTGGCCTTCAGGCGGACTCTTTGAATAAGCAAGTGCCTTCCCCTTAGGAAAGGAGAGGCGACAGGATATTTGCACAGTGCCCGTGCCCTGGGATGGTGAGCTGTGGGGGACTGTCCCCACTTCTTCCGAGACACACCCCCTGCTAACCCCAAAGCTGCCACATCTTGGAGGAAGATGACATCTGACTGCACTATCTTCCAGTGAGGTGTATTGCGTGTTCCGGATATGGCGCCTGGTGGCAAGCCCACGTCTGCCCTAGGGACAGGTGGCCCTGGAGATGCTGTCCCCTTGGGACAAGAGGCACAGAACAGGCCTGCCTTCTTCCCAGACTCCTTCCTCAGAGTGCAGTATGCACGCCAGCCTTAGCCGTCTTCTCTTTTTCCTAAAGCCAGGCTTCCGACTCTATGCACAGGGAGCGGGTCACGCTTGTCTTGCCACCATCCCGCTGTTCTCGCCAGGGCAGGCTCTCCTGCTTTGCAACTGTTTCCCGACAACAAGGCCAACGGCTCCTTTCTTCTAACGGGGAGGCGTTCTGCTACTTCCCCAGACTTGCTCTTGGGGAGCACGGTGACAGCAGTGTCCCTTTCCTTAAGGCCCTTTCCAGATGTGCATCCACGCTTCTCTTTCAGGCAGTGGGGATGCTAGGGCCAAGAGAATTTCGCTCCATGCGGGTTTCTTCCACCCTGCTGCAGAGACTAGCTCAGGCAAGCAGCAGCAGCATCCCACAAACCCGATTCAGATTTCCCAACGACTGCTGTGCTTTCCCAGAGGAGAAGCCTGGGCAAAGAGGCTTTCGCTGTATGGTGGTTTCTCCCACCTTGAGACTTGGCCTAGGCAATCACGAGCAACAGCCAGCAGAACCGATTCTGATTTCTAAGCAAACGGAGAGGTTGACACTTGTCTTGCCACCCACCCGCTCTTCTTGCCATGGCAGGCTCTCCTGTTTCATGACTTTTCCTTAACGCTGATTCCACATGTGCAAGCATGCTTCTCTCTCAGGTAATGGGGATGCTAGGGCCAAGAGAATTTCGCTCCATGCGGGTTTCTTCCACCGTGCTATGGAGACTAGCTCAGGCAAGAAGCAGCGGCATCCCATAAAGCGAATCAGATTTCCCAATGAATGCTGTGCTTTCCCAGAGAAGAGGCTTGGACAAATAGGCTTTCGCTGTAAGCTGGTTTCTCCCACCTTGAGACTTGGCCTAGGCAAGCACGACCAGCAGACCGCAGAAGTGACTCTGATTTCTCAGCAAATGGAGAGGGTGAAACCTCGTGCCAGCAGCCCGCAGTTTTTCTCATGGCAGGCTCTCCTGTTTCATGACCGTTTCCAGACAGCAAGGCCAAGGGCCCCTTCTCTTCTCCCGGTGCGGCATTCTACGCCTGGCACAGCATGCTCCCTGGGAGCACAGTAACAGAAGTTTCGCTTTCCTTAAAGCTGCTTCCACAGGCACAACCACGCTTCTCTCTCAGGAAGAAAGGATGCCCAGGCAAAGAGGATTACACTCCATGCAGGTTTATTACATCGTACTTCGGAGACTATGTTCAGTCAAGCGGCATCAGCATCGCACAGAACCGACTCTGATTTCCCAACGAATGCTGTGCTTTCCCAGAGGAGAAGCCTGGGCAAAGAGGCTTTCACTGTATCCTGGTTTCTCCCACCTTGAGACTTGGCCTAGGCAAGCACGAGCAGCAGCCCGCAGAACCGACTCTGATTTCTAAGCAAACGGAGAGGGTGACACTTGTCTTGCCACACACCCACTGTTATTGACATGGCAGGCTCTCCTGTTTCCTGACTTTTCCTTAAGGCAGTTTTCACAGGTGCAACCACGCTTCTCTCTCAGGCGTAGAGGATGCCCGGGCAAAGAGGATTTCGCTCCAAGCGGGTTTCTTACACTGTGCTTCGGAGACTATGTTCAGGCAAGCCACATCAGCATTGCACAGAACCGACTCTGATTTCCCAAAGAATGCTGTGCTTTACCTGAGGGGATGCCCGGGGAAAAAGGCTTTCGCTCTATGTGGGTTCACCCTGCCAGGCCTAACTACGCAGACACAGCCACAACCCTGCAGCAGCGTGCATGGCCTAGGATGACACTCCATGCCAACTGCCATCTCCTGGCGTAGTAAGCCTTGGCTTTTTGCTCTGGCGCTCATGCAGACTCAGGGAATAGGCCAGTGCCTTCCCATTTTGAGAGGAGAGGCGACAGGATCCCTGCACATAGCCCGTGCACTGGAATGGGGAGCTGTGGGGGACTGCCCCCACTTCTTCCCCGAAACACCACCTGCCACCCCCAACGCTGCCACATCTTGGAGGAAGATGGCATCTGACTTCCCTTTCTTCCAGAGAGCTGTATCTCCGAGTTCCTGGTATGGGCCCTTGTGGCAAGCCCACGTCTGCCCTAGGGACATGTGGCCGTGGAGATGCTGTCCGCTTGGGACAAGAGGCACAGAACAGGCCTGCTTTCTGCCCAGACACCTTCCTCAGAGTGGAGTATGAGCACAAGCCCTAGCCGTCCCCTCGTGTCTTCCTAAAGCCAGGCTTCCGTCTCTACGCACAGGGAGCGGGTGACGCTTGTCTTGCCACCGTCCCGCTGTTCTGGCCAGGCCAGGCTCTCCTGCTTTGCGAATGTTTCTCGACAAGAAAGCCAACGGCTCCTTCTCTTCTCCCCGTGAGGCGTTCTGCTCCTACCCCAGTCTAGCTCCTGGGGAGCACGATGACAGCCGTGTCCCTATCCTTATGGCCCTATCCAGATGTGCATCCACGCTTCTCTCTAATGCAGTGGGGAAGCTAGGGCCAAGAGAATTTCACTCCATGCAGGTTTCTTCCACCGTGCTGCGGAGACTAGCTCAGGCAAGCAGCAGCAGCATCCCACAAACCCGATTCAGATTTCCCAAAGAATGCTGTGCTTTCCCAGAGGAGAAGCCTGGGCAAAGAGGCTTTCGCTGTATGCTGGTTTCTCCCACCTTGAGACTTGGCCTATGCAAGCACGAGCAGCAGCCCGCAGAGCGGACTCTGATTTCTAAGCAAAGGGAGAGGGTGACACTTCTCTTGCCACACGCCCGATGTTCTTGCCATGGCAGGCTCTCCTGTTTCATGACTTTTCTTAACGCGGATTCCACAGGCGCAACCATCTTCGCTCTCAGGTAGAGGGGAAGCCTGGGCAAAGAGGATTTCGCTCCAAGCGGGTTTATTACACCGTGCGTCGGAGACTATGTTCAGGCAAGTGCCATCAGCATCGCACAGAACCGACTCTGATTTCCCAAAAATGCTGTGCTTTCCTAGAGTGATGCCCAGGCAAAGAGGCTTTCGCTCTATGCGGGATTCTCTCACCGTGCTGCCAATACTAGGCTAAAGGAAGCAGCAACAGCAGCCCACAGAACCGAATCTTTTTTCTTAGCGATTGCTATGCTTTCACAGAGGTTTTCAGCTTGACCTGAACCACTTCGCTGCTGCTTCCTCAGCAAGGCTTTGGGCGTTTGCTCTGTCGTGTCAGGGAAGTAGATCTGTGGGAGAGCTTGTGCCACTTGGGCCTTGCTTTCCCAGGCTCCATGGTCACACGCTGGGTTCACACTGCCAGGCGAACTACGCAGACACAGCCACAAGCCTGCAGCAGCGTGCGTGGCCTAGGATGACATTCCATGCCAACTACCATCTCTGGCGTAGTAGGCTTTGCTCTTTACTCTGGCGTTCAGGCGGCCTTGGGACTAGGCCAGTGACTTCCCCATAGGAGAGGAAAGGCGACAGGATCCCTGCACAGCACCGGTGCACTGGGATGGGGAGCTTGGGGGACTGTCCCCACTTCTTCCCCGACACATCCCCTGCCACCCCCAATGATGCCACATCTTGGAGGAAGATGGCATATGACTGCCCTTTCTTCCAGGGAGCTGTATCTGCGAGTTCCGGGTATGGCGCCTGGTGGCAAGCCCACGTCTGCCCTAGGGACAGGTGGCCTTGGAGATCCTGTCCCCTTGGGACAAGAGGCAGAGAACAGGCCTGCACTCTGCCCATACTCCTTCCTCAGAGTGGAGTATGCGTGCCAGCCCTCGCCGCCCCCTCGTGTCTTCCTTAATCCAGGCTTCCGTCTTTACGCTCAGGGAGCGGGTGACGCTTGTCTTGCCACCGTCCCGCTGTTCTCGCCAGGGCAGGCTCTCATGCTTTTCGACTGTTTCCCGACAACAAGGCCAATGGCTCCTTGTCTTCTCCCGGGGAGGCATTCTGCTCTTCCCCAGACTTGCTCTTGGGGAGCACGGTGACAGGCATCTCCCTATCCTTAAGGCCCTTTCTAGATGTGCATCCACGCTTCTCTCTCAGGCAGTGGTGATGGTAGGGCCAAGAGAATTTCGCTCCATGCGGGTTTCTTCCACCGTGCTGGGGAGACTAGCTCAGGCAAGCAGCAGCAGCACCCCACAAACCCGATTCATATTTCCCAATGAATGCTATGCTTTCCCAGAGGAGAAGCCTGGGCTTCTCCTGTATGGTGGTTTCTCCCACCTTGAGACTTGGCCGAGGCAAGCACGAGCAGCAGCACGCAGAACCGACTCTGATTTCTTAGCAAACTGAGTGGGTGACACGTGTCTTGCCAAGCGCCCGCTCTTCTTGCCATGGCATGCTCTCCTGTATCATGACTTTTCCATTAGGCTGATTCCACAGGCGCAACCATGCTTCTCTCTCAGGTAGAGGGGAAGAGGATTTCGCTCCAAGCGGGTTTATTACACCGTGCTTCGTAGACTATGTTCAGGCAAGCGGCATCAGCATCGCACAGAACCGACTCTGATTTCCCAAAGACAGCTGTGCTTTCCTAGAGGGGATGATCAGGCAAAGAGGCTTTCCCTCTCTGCGGGATTCTCCCACCGTGCTGCCAATTCTAGGCTAAAGCAAGCAACAGCAGCAGTCCACAGAACCGACTCTTTTTTCCTAGCGATTGCTATGCTTTCACAGAGGTTTTCAGCTTGGCCTGAACCGCACTTCACTGCTGCTTCCTCAGCAAGTATTTGGGCGTTTGCTCTGTTGCGTCAAGGAAGTAGTTCTGCGGGAGAGCTGGTGCGTCTTGGGACTTGCTTTCCTGGCCTCCATGGTCGCATCCTGGGTTCGCCCTGCCAGGCCGAACTACACAGACACCGCCACCACCCTGCAGCAGCGTGCGGGGCCTAGGATGACTGTCCATGCAACTGCCATCTCCTGGCGTAGTAAGGCTTGGCTTTATCCTCTGGTGTTCACGCGGACAGGTGGCCTTTGAGATGCTGTCCACTTGGGACAAGAGGAATAGAAGAGGCCTGCCTTCAGCCCAAACTCCTTTCTCAGAGTGGAGTATGCGCGCCAGCCCTAGCTGACCCCCTTGTCTTCCTTAAGCTAGGCTTCTGTCTCTACGCACAAGGAGCGGGTGACGCTTATCTTGCCACCGTCCCGCTGTTCTCGCCAGGGCAGGCTCTCCTGCTTTGCGACTGTTTCCTGACAACAAGGCCAATGGCTCCTTCTCCCGGGCTCCATGGTCGCATCCTGGGTTCACACTGCCAGGCTGAACTACGCAGACACAGCCACCACCCTGCAGCAGCGTGCTTGTCCTAGGATGACATTCCATGCCAAATGCCATTTCCTGGCGTAGCAAGGCTTGGTTTTTTGCTCTGGCGTTCAGGCGGACTCGGAGACTAGGCCAGTGCCTTCCACTAAGGAAAGGAGAAGCGATAGGATCCCTGCACAGCGCCCGTGCACTGGGATGGGGAGCTGTGTGGGACTGTCCCCACTACTTTCCCGACACACACCCTGCCACCCCCTACGCTGCCGCATCTTGGAGGAAGATGGCATCTGACTGCCCTTTTTTCCATGGTGCTGTATCTGCGAGTTCTGGGTATGGCGCCGGGTGGTAAGCCCACGTCTGCCAAAAGAACAGGTGGCCTTGGAGATGCTGTCCCCTTGGGACAAGAGGCAGAGAACAGCCCTGCCTTCTGCCCAGACTCCTTCCTCAGAGTGGAGTATGCGCGCCACCCCTAGATGTCCCCTCGTGTCTTCCTGAAGACAGGCTTCCGTCTCTATGCACAGGGAGCGGGTGACGATTGTCTTACCACCATCCCGCTGTTCTCGCCAGAGTAGGCCCTCCTGCTTTGCGACTGTTTCCCGACAACAAGGCCAACGGCTCCTTCTCTTCTCCCGGGGAGGCGTTCTGCTCCTTCCCCAGACTTGCTCTTGGGGAGAACGGTGACAGCTGTGTCCCTATCCTTAAGGCCCTTTCCATATGTGCATCCACGCTTCTCTCTCAGGCTGTGGGAATACTAGGGCCAAGAGAATTTCACTCCACGCGGATTTCTTCCCCCGTGCTGGGGAGATTAGCTCAGGCAAGCAGCAGCCGCATCCCACAAAGCGACTCAGATTTCCCAACGAATGCTGTGCTTTCCCTAGGAGAAGCCTGGGCAAAGAGGCTTTCGCTGTATGGTGGTTTCTCCCCCCTTGAGACTTGGCCTAGGCAAGCACAAGCAGCAATCCGCAGAAGCGATTCTGAATTCTCAGCAAATGGAGAGGGTGACACTTGTCGTGCCAGCTGTCCGCTCTTCTTGCGATGGCTTGCTCTCCTGTTTCATGACTGTTTCCAGACAGCAAGGCCAAGGGCAAATTCTATTCTCCCGGATCGACGTGCTACGTTTGGCCCAACAATGCTCCCAGGGAGCACAGTAACAGACGTTTCCCTCTCCTTAAGGCTGTTTCCACAGGCGCAACCAAGCTTCTATCTCAGGTAGAGAGGATGCCCAGGCAAAGAGGATTATGCTCCATGCGGGTTTATTACACCGTGCTTCGAAGACTATGTTCAGGCCAACGGCATCAGCATCACACAGAAGAGACTCTGATTTCACAAAAATGCTGTGCTTTCCCTGAGGGGATGCCCGGGGAAAAAGGCTTTCGCTCTATGCGGGTTTCTCCCACCGTGCTGCCAATACTAGGCTAAGGCAAGCAGCAACAGAGCCCACAGAACCGACTGTTTTTTCCCAGCGACTGTTATGTTTTCCCAGAAGTTTTCAGCTTGGCCCGATCCTGAATTCGCTGCTGCTTCTTCAGCAATACTTTGGGCGTTTGCTCTGTCGCATCAGGGAAGTAGATCTGCGGGAGAGCTGGTGCACCTTGGGCCTTGCTTTCCCGGGCTCCATGGTCGCATCCTGAGTTCACACTGCCAGGCCGAACTACGCAGACACAGCCACCACCCTGCAGCAGCGTGCGTGGCCTAGGATGACAGTCCATGCCAACTGCCACCTCCTGGCGTAGTAAGGCTTTGCTTTTTGCTCTGGCGTTCAGGCGGACTCCGGGACTAGGCCAGTGCCTTCCCCTTAGGAAAGGAGAGGCGACAGGATTCCTGCCAGCGCCCGTGCACTGGGATGGGGAGCTGTGGGGGACTGTCCCCACTTCTTCCCCGACACACTCCCTGCCTCCCCTAACGCTGCTACATCTTGGAGGAAGATGGCATCTGACTGCCCTTTCTTCAAGGGAGCTGTATCTGCGAGTTCCGCATATGGCGCCTGGTGGCAAGCCCACGTCAGCCCTAGGGATAGGTGGACTTGGAGATGCTGTCCCCTTGGGACAAGAGGCACAGAACAGGCCTGCCTTCTGCCCAGATTCCTTCCTCAGAGTGGAGTATGTGCTCCAGCCCTAGCCGTCTGCTCGTGTCTTCCTAAAGCCAGGCTTCTGTCTCTACGCACAGGGAGCGGGTGACGCTTGTCTTGCCACAGTCCCACTGTTCTCGCCAGGGCAGGCTCTCCTGCTTTGCGACTGTATCCCGACAACAAGACCAACGGCTCCTTCTCTTCTCCCAGGGAGGCGTTCTTCTCCTTCCCCAGACTTGCTCCTGGGAGCACGGTGACAGCCGTGTCCCTATCCTTAAGGCCCTTTCCAGATGTGTATCCACGCTTCTCTCTCAGGCAGTGGGGATGCTAGGGCCAAGAGAATTTCGCTCCATGCGGGTTTCTTCCACCGTGCTGGGGAGACTAGCTCAGGAAAGCAGCAGCAGCATCCCACAATGCGACTCAGATTTTCCAACGAATGCTGTGCTTTCCCAGAAGAGAGGCCTGGGCAAAGAGGCTTTCGCTGTACACTTGTTTCTCCCACCTTGAGTCTTGGCCTAGGCAAGCACGAGCAGCAGCCCAGAGAAGCGACACTGATTTCTCAGCAAATGGAGAGGGAGACACTTGTCGTGCCAGCTGCCCGCTGCTCTTGCCATGGCAGGCTCTCTTGTTTCATCACTGTTTCCAGACAGCAAGGCCAAGGGACCCTTCTCTTCTCCCTGAGTGGCGTGTTACACCAGGCCCAGCAATTCTCCCAGGGAGCACAGTAACAGACGTTTCCATTTCCTTAAGCCTTTCTCCACAGGCGAAACCACGCTTCCCTCTCAGGTAGAGTGGATGCCCGGGCACAGAGGATTTCGCTCCATGCGGGTTTATTACACCGTGCTTCGGAGACTATGTTCAGGCAAGCGGCATCAGCATCGCAGAGAACCGACTCTGATATCCCAACGAATGCTGTGCTATCCCAGAGGAGATGCCTGGGCTTCTCCTGCATAGTGGTTTCTCCCTCCTTGAGACTTGGCCTAGGCAAGCACGAGCAGCAGCCCGCAGAACCGACTCTGATTTCTAAGCAAATAGAGTGGGTGATACTTGTCTTGCCACCCGCCCGCTATTTTTGCCTATGCAGGATCTCCTGTTTCATGACGTTTCATTAAGGCTGTTTCCATAGGCGCAACTATGCTTATCTCTCAGGTAGAGGGGATGCCCGGGCAAAGAGGATTTCGCTCCATCTGTGTTTATTACACCGTGCTTTGGAGACTATGTTCAGGCAAGCGGCATCATCATAGCACAGAACCGATTCTGGTTACCCCAAGAATGCTGTGCTTTCCTAGTGGGGATGCCCAGGTAAAGCGGCTTTGGCTCTATGCGGGATTCGCCCACTGTGCTGCCAGTATTAGGCTAAAGCAAGCAGCAACAGCAGCCCACATAACAGACTCTTTTTTCCAAGAGATTGCTATGCTTTCGCAGAGGTTTTCAGCGTGGCCTGAACCGAACATCGCTGCTCCATCCTCAGGAAGGATTTGGGTGTTTGCTCTGTCGCGTCAGGGAAGTAGATCTGCAGGAGAGCTGGTACCTCTTGGGCGTTGCATCACGGGGTCCATGGTCGCATCCTTTGTTCACCCTGCCAGGCCGAACTACGCACACAGCCACAAGCCTGCAGCAGCGTGCGTGGCCTTGGATGACAGTCCATGCCAACTGCCAGCTCCTGGTGTAGTAAGGCTTGGCTTTTACTCTGGCGTCAGGCGGACTCGGGGACTAGGACAGTGCCTTCCCATTAGGAAAGGATAGGCGACAGGATCCATGCAGCGCCCGTGCACTGGGATGGGAGCTGTGGGTGACTCTCCCCACTTCTTCCCCGACACACCCCCTATCACCCCCAATGCTGCCACATCTTGGAGGAAGATGGCATCTAACTGCCCTTTCTTCGAGGGGGCTGTATCTGCGAGTTCCGGGTATGGCGCCTGGTGGCATGCCCACTCTGCCCTAGGGACAGGTGGCCTTGGAGATGCTGTCCCCTTGGGACAAGAGGCACAGAACAGGCCTGCCTTCTGCCCAGACTCCTTCCTCAGAGTGGAGCATGCGCGCCTGCCCTAGCCGTCCCCTCGTGTCTTCCTTAAGCCAGGCTTCCGTCTCTACGCACAGGGAGCGGGTAACGATTGTCTTGCCAATATCCCGCTGTTCTCGCCAAGGCAAGCTCTCCTGCTTTGCGACTATTTTTCGACAACAAGGCCAAAGGCTCCTTCTCTTCTCCCGTGGAGGCATTCTGCTCCATCCCCAGACTTGCTCCTGGGAGCATGGTGATAGCCGTGTCCCTATCCTTAAGGCCCTTTCCAGATGTGCATCCACGCTTCTCTCTCAAGCAGTGGGGATGCTAGAGCCAAGAGAATTTCGCTCCATGTGGGTTTCTTTCACCATGCTACGGAGACTAGCTCAGGCAAGAAGCAGCAGCATCCCACAAAGCGACTCAGATTCCCCAACGAATGCTGTGCTTTCCCAGAGGAGAGGCCTGGGTAAAGAGGCTTTCGCTGTATGGAGGTTTCTCCCAACGTGAGACTTGGCCGAGGCAAGCACGAGCGGCAGCCCATAGAACCAACTCTGATTTCTAAGCAAACGGAGAGGGTGACACTTGACTTGCCACCCGCCCGCTATTAATGCCATTGCAGGCTCTCCTGTTGCATGACCCTTTCCAGACAGCAAGGCCAAGGGCCCCTTCTCTTCTCCTGGCGTGGCGGGCTACGCCTGGCCCGGACATGATCTCAGGGAGCGCAGTGACAGACCTTTCCCTTTCCTTAAGGCTGTTTCGACAGGTGCAACCACGCTTCTCTCTCAGGCAGAGGGGATGCCCGGGAAAAGAGGATTTCGCTCCTTGCGGGTTTATTACACCTTGCTTCGGAGACTATGTTCAGGCAAGCGGCATCAACATCGCACAGAACCGACCATGATTTCCCAAGGAATGCTTTGCTTTCCTAGAGGAGATGTCCAGTCAAAGAGGATTTCGCTCTACGCGGGATTCTCCTACCGTGCTGCCTATACTAGGCTAAAGCAAGCCGAAACAGCAGCCCACAGAACCGACTCTTTTTTCCTAGCGACTGCTATGCTTTCGCAGAGGTTTCCAGCTTGGCCTGAACAGCACTTCGCTGCTGCTTCCTCAGCAAGGATTTGGGAGCTTGCTCTGTCGCGTCAGGGAATTAGATCTGCAGGAGAGCTGGTGCCTCTTGGGCCTTGCTTTCCCGGGCTCCATGGTCGCAACCTTGGTGTCCCCTGCCAGGGTGAACTACGCAGAATCCTTCATCAGAGTGGAGTATGCATGCCAGCCCTAGCTGTCCCCTCGTGTCTTCCTAAAGCCAGGCTTCCGTCTCTTCTACCAAGCGGGGGACGCTTGTCTTGCCACCATCCCGCTGTCTCGCCAGGGCAGGCTCTCCTGCTTTGCGACTGTTTCCTGACAACAAGGCCAAGGGCTCCTTCGCTCCTCCCAGGGAGGTGCTCTGCTCCTTCCCCAGAATTGCTCCTGGGAGCACGTTGACATCCGTGTCCCTTTCCTTAGTGCTCTTTCCAGATGTGAATCCACGCTTCTCTCTCAGGCAGTGGGGATGCTAGGGCCAATGAAAATCGCTCCATGGGTGTTTCTCCCACCGTGCTACGGAGACTAGCTCAGGCAAGAAGCAGCAGCATCCCACAAACTCGATTCAGATTTCCCAATGAAATCTGTGCTTTCCCAGAGCAAAGGCCTGGACAAAGAGGTTTCCGCTCTATGGTGGTTTCTCCCACCTTGAGACTTGGCCTAGGCAAGCATGAGCAGCAGCCCGCAGAAGTGACTCTGATTTCTCAGCAAATGGAGAGGGTGACACTTGTCGTGCCAGCTGCCCGCTGTTCTTGCCATGGCAGGCTCTCCTGTTTCATGACCGCTTCCAGACAGCAAGGCCAAGGGCCCCTTCACTTCTCCCGGAGCGGCGTGCGACGCCAGGCCCAGCAATGCTCCCAGGGAGCACAGTAACAGACATTTCCCTTTCCTTAAGGCTGTTTCCACAGGCACAACTACGCTTCTCTCTCAGGCAGCGGGGATGCCCAGGCAAAGAGGATTACAATCCATGCAGTTTTATTACACCGTGCTTCGGAGCCTATGCTCAGGGAAACGGCATCAGCATCGCACAAAACCGACTGTGATTTCCCAAAGAATGCTGTGCTTTCCCTGAGGGGTTGCCCGGGGAAAAAGGCTTTAGCTCTATGCGGCTTCTCCCACCGTGCTGCCAATACTAGGCTAAGGCAAGCAGCAACAGCAGCCACAGAACCGACTCTTTTTTTGCAACGACTGCTATGCTTTCCCAGAGGTTTTCAGCTTGGCCCGATCCGCACTTCCCTGCTGCTTCTTCAGAAAGGCTTTGGGCGTTTGCTCTGTCGCGTTAGGGAAGTAGGTCTGCGGGAGACCAGGTGCCTCTTGGGCCTTGCTTTCCCGGGCTCCATGGTTGCACACTGGGTTCACCCTGCCAGGCCGAACTACGCAGACACAGCCACAAACCAGCAAAGAGTGCGTGGCCTAGGAAGGCACTCTATGCCCACTACCATTTCCTTGCGTAGTAAGGCTTGGCTTTTTCCTCTGGCGTTCAGGCGGACTCGGGGACAGGCCAGTGCCTTCCACATAGGAGAGGAGAGGCGACAGGATCCCTGCACAGCGCCCGTGCACTGGAATGGGCAGCTGTGGGGGACTGTCCCACTTCTTCCCCGACACACCCCTGCCACCCCCAACGATTCCACATCTTGGAAGAGGATGGCATCTGACTGCCCATTCTTCCAGCGAGCTGTATCTGCGAGTTCCGGGTATGGCGCCTGTTGGTAAGCACACGTCTGCCCTAGGGACAGGTGGCCTTGGAGATGCTGTCCCCTTGGGACAAGAGGCACAGAACAGGCCAGCCTTCTGCCAAGACTCCGTCCTCAGAGAGGAGTAGGTGCGCCTGCCCTAGCCGTCCCCTCGTGTCTTCCTAAAGCCAGGCTTCCGTCTCTATCACAGGGAGCGGGTGTCGCTTGTCTTGCCTCCGTCCCGCTGTTCTTGCAAGGGCAGGCTCACCTGCTTAGCGACTTTTCCCGACTACAAGGCCAACGGCTCCTTCTCTTCTCCCGGGGAGCCGTTCTGCTCCTTCCCCAGACTTGCTCTTGGGGAGCAGGGTGACAGCCGTGTCCCTATCCTTAAGGCCCTTTCCAGATGTGCATCCCCGCTTCTCTCTCAGGCAGTGGGGATGTTAAGGCCAAGAGAATTTCGCTGCATGCGGGTTTCTTCCACCGAGCTGTGGAGACTAGCTGAGGCAAGCAGCAGCAGCATCCCACAAACCCGATTCAGATTTCCCAACGAATGCTGTGCTTTCCCAGAGCAGAAGTCTGGGCAAAGAGGCTTTGGCTGTATGCTGGTTTCTCCTACCCTGAGACTTGGCATAGGCAAGCACGAGCAGCAGCCCGCAGTACCGACTTTGATTTCTAAGCAAAAGGATAGGGTGACACTTGTCTTGCCACCCGCCACTTATAATTGCCTATGCAGGCTCACCTGTTTCATGACTTTTCCCTAATGCTGTTTCCACAGCGAAACCATGCTTCTCTCTCATGTAGTGGGGATGACGGGGCAAAGAGGATTTCGCTCCATGCGGGTTTATTAAACCGTGCTTCGGAGACTATGTTCAGGCAAGCTGCATCAGCATCACACAGAACCGTCTCTGATATCCCAAAGAATGCTGTGCTTTCCTAGAGGGGATGCCCAGGCAAAGACGATTTTGCTCTATGCGGGATTCTCCCACCGTGATGCCAATACTAGGCTAAAGCAAGCAGCAACAGCATCCCACAGAACTGACTCTTTTTTCCTAGCGATTGATACGCTTTCTCAGAGGTTTTCAGCTTGGCCTGAAACGCACTTCGCTGCTGCTTCCTAGGCAAGGCTATGGGCGTTTGCTCTGTCGCGACAGGGAAGGAGATTTGCGGGAGATCTGGTGCCCCTTGGGCCTTGCTCCCCGGGCTCCATGGTCGCATCCTGGGTTCACCCTGCCAGTCCGAACTACACAGACACAGCCACAAGTTTGCAGAAGCGTGCGTGGCCTAGGATGACACTCCATGCCAACTGCCATCTCCTGGCTTAGTAAGGCTTGGCTTTTTGCTCTGGTGTTCAGGCGGACTCGGGGACTAGGCCAGTGCATTCCCCTTAGGAAAGGAGAGGCGACAGGATCCCTGCACAGCGCCCGTGCACTGGGATGGGAAGCTGTGGGGAACTGTCCCCACTTCTTCCCCGACACACACCCTGCCACCCTAAACGCTTCCAAATCTTGGAGGAAGTTGGCATCTGACTCTCCTTTCTTCCAGGGAGCTGTATATGCTAGTTCCGTGTATGGTGCCTGGTGGCAACCCACGTATGCTCTAGGGACAGGTAGCCTTGGAGATGCTGTACCCTTGGGACAAGAGGCACATAATAGGCCTGCCTTCTGCCTATACTCCTTCCTCAGTTTGGGGTATGCGCGCCAGCCCTAGCCGTCCCCTCGTGTCTTCCTAATTCCAGGATTCTGTCTCTACGAGCACTGAGCGGGTGACGCTTGTCTTTCCACCGTCCCGCTGTTCTAGCCAGGGCAGGCTCCCCTGCTTTGCGACTGTTTCCCGACAACAAGGCCAATGGCTCCTTCTCTTCTCCGAGGGAGGCGTTCTGCTCCATCCCAAGACTTGCTCTTGGGGAGCACGGTGACATCCGTGTCCCTTTCCTTAAGGCCCGTTCCAGCTATGCATCCACGCTTCTCTCTCAGGCAGTGGGGATGCTAGGGCCAAGAGAATTTCGCTCCATGCGGGTTTCTTCCACCGTGATGGAGAAACTAGCTCAGGCAAGCAGCAGCAGCATCCGTCACTCCCGATTCAGATTTCCCAACGAATGCTGTGCCTTTCCCAAAGGAGAAAAGAGGCCAAAGAGGCTTTCTCTGTATGGTGGTTTCTCCCACCTTGAGACTTGGCCAAGGCAAGCATGATCAGCAGCCCGCAGATGCGCCTTTGATTTCTAAGCAAACGGAGAGGGTGACAATTGTCTTCCCACACGCCCGCTATTCTTATCTATGCAGGCTCTCCTGTTTCATGACTTTTACTTAAGGCTGTTTCCACAGGCGCAACCACACTTCCCTCTCAGGTATAGGGGATGCCCGGGCAAAGAGGATTTCGATCCTTGCGGGTTTATTACACAGTGCTTAGGAGACTATGTTCAGGCAAGCGGCATCAGCATCGCACAGAACCGACTGTGATTTCCCAAAGAATGCTGTGCTTTCGTAGAGGGGATGCCCAGGCAAAGAGGCTTTCGCTCTATGCGGGATTCTCCCACCGTGCTGCCAATACTAGGCTAAGGCAAGCAGAAACAGCAGCCCACAGACCGACTCTTTTTTTCCTAGCGATTGCTATGTTTTCGCAGAGGTTTTCAGCTTGACCTGATATGCACTTAGCTGCTGCTTTTTCAGCAAGGATTTGGGCGTTTGCTCTGTCGCGTAAGGGAAGTAGATCTGCGGGGTATCTGGTGCGTCTTGGGCGTTCCTTTCCCGGGCTCCGTGGTCGCATCCTGGGTTCACCCTGCCAGGCCGAACTACGCAGACACAGCCACAACCCTGCAGCAGTGTGCGTGGACTAGGATGACAGTCAATGCCAACTGCCATCTCCCTGCATAGTAAGGCTTGGCTTTTTACTCTGGCGTTCAGTCGGACTCAGGGACTAGGCCAGTGCCTCACCCTAGGAAAGAAGAGGCGACAGGATCCCTGCACAGTGCTTGTGCACTGGGATGGGGAGCTGCGGGGGACTGTCCCCACTTCTTTCCAGACACACCCCCTGACACCCCCAACACTGCCACATCTTGGAGGATGATGACATCTGACTGCCCTTTCTTCCAGGGATCTGTATCTGCGAATTCCGTGTATGGCGCCTGGTGGAAAGCCCACGTATGCTCTAGGGACAGGTGGCCTTGGAGATGCTGTCCCATTGGTACAAGAGGCACAGAACAGGCCTGCCTTCTGCACAGACTCCTTCCTCAGAGTGGAGTATGCGTGGCAGTCCTAGCCGTCCCCTAGTGTCTTCCTAAAGCCATGCTTCTGTCTGTACGCACAGGGAGCGGGTGACGCTTGTCTTGCCACCGTCCCGCTATTCTCGCCAGGGCAGGCTCTCCTGCTTGCTTTGCAACTATTTCCGGATAACAAGGCCAACGGCTCCTTCCCTTCACCCGAGGAGGCGTTCGGCTCCTTCCACAGACTTGCTATTGGGGAGCACGATGATAGCCGTGTCTCTATCCTTAAGGCCCTTTCCAGATGTACATCCATGCTTCTCTCTCAGGCAGTGGGGATGCTAGGGCGAAGAGAATTTCGCTCTATTCGGGTTTCTTCCACCGTGCTTCGGAGAATAGCTCAGGCAAGCAGTAGCAGCATTCCACAAAACGGATTCAGATTTTCCAACGAATGCTTTGCTTTCCCAGAGGAGAAGCCTGGGCAAAGAGGCTTTCGCTGTATGGTGGTTTCTCCCACCTTGATACTTGGCCGAGACAAGCACGAGCAGCAGCCCGCAGAACCGACTCTGATTTCTAAGCAAACGGCGTGGGTGACTCGTGTCTTGCCACCCGCCCGCTCTTCTTGCCATGGAATGCTCTCCTGTTTCATGACTTTTCGATTAGGCTGATTCCACAGGCGCAACGACGCTTCTCTCTCAGGCCGTGGGGATGCCAGGGTCAAGAGAATTTCGTTCCATGCGTGTTTCTTCCAACGTGCTGCGGAGACTAGCTCAGGCAAGCAGCAAGCAGCAACTCACAAACCCGATTCAGATTTCCCAACGAATGCTGTGCTTTCCCAGAGGAGAAGCCTGGGCAAAGACACTTTTGTGGTATGCTGGTTTCTCCCACTTTGAGACTTGGCCTAGGCAAGCAGGAGCAGCAGCGCGCAGAACCGACTCTGATTTCTAAGCAAACGGAGAGGGTGACACTTGTCTTGCCACCCGCCCGCTTTCTTGCCAATGCAGGCTCTCCTGTTGCATGACCCTTTCCAGACAGCAAGGCCAAGGGCCCCTTCTCGTCTCCTGGAGCGGCGTGCTACGCCTGGCCCAGAAATGCTCTCAGGGAGCACAGTGTCAGACGTTTCCCTATCCATAAGACTGTTTCCACAGGCGCAACCACGCTTCTCTCTCAGGCAGAGGGGATGGTCGGGCAAAGAGGATTTCGTTCCATGCGGGTTTATTACACCGTGCTTCGGAGACTATGTTCAGGCAAGCGGCATCAGCAACGCACAGAACTGACTCTGATTTCCCAAAGAATGCTGTGCTTTCCTATAGGGGATGCCCAGTCAAAGAGGTTTTCGCTCTATGCGGGATTCTCCACCGTTCGGCCAATACTAGGCTAAGGCAAGCAGCAACAGCAGCCCACAGAACCGACTCTTTTTTCCAAGTGACTGCTATGATTTCGCAGAGGTTCTCAGCGACGCTTGAACCGCACATCGTGCTTCTTCCTCAGCAAGGCTTTGGGCTTTTGCTCTTCGCGTCAGGGAAGTAGATCTGCGGGAGAGCTGGTGCCTCTTGGGTCTTGCTTTCCCGGGCTCCATGGTCACCTCCTGGGTTCACACTGACAGGCCGAACTCGCAGACACTGCCACAAACCAGCAGCAGCGTGGTGGCCTAGGATGACAGTCCATGGAAACTGCAAACTCCTGGCCTAGTAAGGCTTGGCTTATGATCTGGCGTTCAGGCAGACTCGGGACTAGGACAGTGCCTTCCCCATAGGAGAGGAGAGGCTACAGGATCCCTGCACAGCGCCCGTGCACTGGGATGGGGAGCTGTGGGGGACTGTTCCCACTTCTTCCCCGACACACCCCCTGCCACCCCCAACGCTGCCACATCTTGGAGGAAGATGGCATCTGACTGCTCTTTCTTCCAGGGAGCTGTATCTTCGAGTTCCGGGTATGGCGCCTGGTGCCAAGCCCACGTCTGCCCTATGGACAGGTGGCCTTGGAGATGCTGTCCCCTTGGGACAAGAGGCACAAACAGGCCTGCCTTCTAGCCAGACTCCTTCCTCAGAGTGGAGTATGCGCGCCAGCCCTAGCCGTCCCCTCGTGTCTTCCTAATGCCAGGGTTCCGTATCTACGCACAGGGAGCGGGTGACGCTTGACTTGCCACCATCCCGCTGTTTTCGCCAGTGCCGGCTCTTCTGCGTGCAACTGTTTCCCGACAACAAGGCCAACGGCTCCGTCTCTTCTCCCGGGGAGGCGTTCTTCTCCTTCCCCAGACTTGCTTCTGGGAGCACGGTGACAGTCGTGTTCCTATCCATAGGCCCTTTCTAGTTGTGCATCCACACTTCTCTCCGCAGCAGAGGGGATGCTAGGGCGAAAAGAGTTTCGCTCAATGCGGGTTTTTTCCACCGTGCTGCAGAGATAGCTCAGGCAAGCAGCAGCAGCATCCCACAAACACGATTCAAATTTCCCAATGAATGCTGTGCTTTCCGAGAGGAGAAGCCTGGGCCAAGAGTCTTTCTCTGTATGCTCGTTGCTATCACCTTGACTCTTGGCCTAGGCAAGCACGAACAACAGCCCGCAGAACGACTCTGATTTCTAAGCAAACGGAGAGGGTGACACTTGTCTTACCACTCGCCCGCTATTCTTGCCTATGATGCTCTTCTGTTTCATGACTTTTCCTTAAGGCTGTTTTCACTGGCGCAACCAGGCTTCTCTATCAGGTAGAGGGGATGCCCGGGCAAAGAGGATTTCGCTCCATGCAGGTTTATTACACCGTGCTTCTGAGACTATGTTCAGCAAGCGGCATCAGCATCGCACAGAACCGACTCTGATTTCCCGAAGAATGCTTTGCTTTCCTAGATGGGATGCCCAGGCAAAGAGGCTTTCGCGCTATGCGGGACTCTGCCACCGTGCTGCCAAACATAGGCTAAAGTAAGCAGCAACAGCAGCCCATAGAACCGACTCTTTCCTAGCGATTGCTATGCTTCCGCAGAGGTTTTCAGCTTGGCCTGGACCACCCTTCGCTGCTGCTTCCTCAGCAAGGCTTTGGTCGTTTGTTCTGTAGCGTCAGGGAAGTAGATCTGCGGGAGAGCTGGTGCCTCTTGGTCCTTGCTTTCGGGGCTCTATGGTCGCACCCTGGATTCACCCTGCCAGGACGAACTATGCAGACACAGCCACTAACCTGCAGCAGCGTGCGTGGCCTAGGAGGACAGTCCATGCTAACTGCCATCTCCTGGCGTAGGAAGGCTTGGCTTTTTGCTCTGGCGTTCCGGCGGACTCGGGGACTAGGCCAGTGCCGTCCCCATAGGAGAAGAGGCGACAGGATCCCTGCACAGTGCCCATGCACTGGGATGGGGAGCTGTTGGGGACTGTGCACTTCTCCCCCGACACAAACCCTGCCACCCATATGGTTGCCACATCTTTGAGGAAGATGGCATCTGACTGCCCTTTCTTCCAGGGAGCTGTAACTGTGAGTTCCGTGTATGGCGCCTGGTGACAAGAACACGGCTGCCCTAGGGACAGGTGCTCTTGGAGATGCTCTTCCCTTGGCATAAAAGCACAGAACAGGCCTGCCGTCTGCCCAGACTCCTTCCTCAGAGTGGAGTATGCGCGCCTGCCCTAGCCGTCCCCTCGTGTATTCCATAAGCCAGGCTTCCTTCTCTATGCACAGGGATCGGGTGTTGATTGTCCTGCCACCATCCCGCTGTTCTCGCCAGGGCAGGCTCTCCTGCGTTGCGACTTTTCCCGACAACAAGGCCAACGGCTCCTTCTCTTCTCCCGGTGAGGCGTTCTGTTCCTGTCCAAGACTTGCTCTTGGGGAGCACTGTGACAGCAGTGTCCCTATACTTAAGCCCTTTCCCGATGTGCAATCACGCTTCTCTCTAAGGGTTCTGGGGTGTTAAGGCCAAGAGAATTTCGCTCCTTGCGGGTTTCTTCCACCATGCTGCAGAGACTAGCTCAGTCAAGCAACAGCAGCATCCCACAAGCCCAATTCAGATTTGCCAGCGAATGCTGTGCTTTCCCAGAGGAGAAGCCTGGGCAAAGAGGCTTTCGCTGTATGGTGGTTTCTCCCACCTTGAGACTTGGCCTAGGCAAGCACGAGCAGCAGCACGCAGGACCAGCTCTGATTTCTAAGCAAACAGAGAGGGTGACACTTTTCTTGCCACCCACCCACTGTTCTTGCCATGGCAGGTTCTCCTGTTTCATGAGTTTTCCTTAAGGCTGATTCCAAAGGCGCAACCATGCTTCTCTCTCAGGTAGAGTGGACGCCCGGGTAAACAGGATTTCGCTCCATGCGGTTTTATTACACCGTGCTTCGGAGACTATGTTCAGGCAAGCCGCATCAGCATCGCACAGAACCAACTCTGATTTCCCAACGAATGCTGTGCTTTCCCAGAGGAGAAGCCTGGGCAAAGAGGATTTCACTGTATGCTGGTTTCTCCCACCTTGTGATTTGGCCTAGGCAAGCAAGAGCTGCAGCCCACAGAACCGACTCTTATTTATAATCTAACGGAGAGGGTGACACTTGTCTTGCCACCCGTCCGCTATTTTGCCTATGCAGGCTCTCTTGTTTCATGACTTTTCCTTAAGGCTGTATCCACAGGCACAAACACGCTTCTCTCTCAGGTAGAGGGGATGCCCGTACAAAGAGGATTTCGCTCCATTGGGGTTAATTACACCATGCTTCATAGAGTATGTTCAGGCAAGCGGCATCAGCATCGCACAGAACCGAATCTGATATCAAAAAGAATGCTGTGCTTTCCTAGAGCGATGCCCAGGCAAAGATGCTTTCGCTCTATGTGGGATTCTCCCACCGTGCTGCCAATACTAGGCAATGCAAGCAGCAACAGCAGCCCACAGAACCGACTCTTTTTTCCTAGCGCCTGCTATGCTTTTCCAGAGGTTTTCAGCTTGGCCTGAAACGCAATTCGCTTCTGCTTCCTCAGCAAGGCTTTGTGCGTTAGCTCTGTCGCGTCAGGGAAGTAGATCTGCGGGAGAGCTGGTGCCTCTTGGTCCTTGCTTTCCCGGGCTCCATGGTCGTACCCTGGGTTCACCCTACCAGGCTGAACTACGCAGACCTAGCCACAACCCTGTAGCAGCGTGCGTGGCCTAGGATGACAGTGCATGCCAACTGCCATCTCCTGGCGTCGTAAGGCTTGGCTTTTTGCTCTGGCGTTCAGGCGGACTCGGGTACTAGGCCAGTGCCTTCCCCTCAGGAGAGGAGAGGCGACAGCATCCCTGCACAGCACCCGTGTACTGCGATAGGATCTGTGGGGGACTGTCCCCACATATTCCCCTACACACCCCCTGCCACCCACAACGCTGCCACATCTTGGAGGAAGATGGCATCTGACTGCCCATTCTTACAGGGAGCTTTATCTGCGAGTTCCGGATATCGCGCCTGGTGGCAAGCTCACGTCTGCCCTAGGGACAGGCGGCCGTGGAGATGCTGTCCCCTTGGTACAAGAGGCACAGAACAAGATTGCCGTCTGCCCAGACTCCTTCCACAGAGTGGAGTATGCGCGCGTGTACTAGCCGTACCCTCGTGTCTTTCTAAAGCCAGGCTTACGTCCCTACGCACAGGAAGCGGGTGACGCGTGTCCTGCAACTGTCCCGCTGTTCTCGCCAGGGCAGGCTCTCTTGCTTTGCGACTGTTTCCTGACAACAAGGCCAACGGCTCCTTCTCTTCGCCCGGGGAGGCGTTCTGCTCCTTCCCCAGACTTGCTCTTGTGGAGCACGGTGACAGCCGTGTCCTTATCCTTAAGGTCCTTTCCAGATGTGCATCCACACTTCTCTCTCAGGCAATGGGGATGCTAGGCCCGAGAGAATTTGGCTCCATGCCGGTTTCTTCCACCGTACTGCGGATACTAGCTCAGGCAAGCAGCAGCAGCATCCCACTAACCCGTTTCAGATTTCCCAACTAATGCTGTGCTTTCCCAGAGGAGAAGCCTGGGCAAAGAGGATTTCGATGTATGCTGGTTTCTCCCACCTTGATACTTGGCTTAGGCAAGCAGGAGCAGCAGCCCGCAGAACCGACTCTGATTTCTAAGGAAACAGAGAGGGTGACACTTGTCTTGCCTACTGCCCGCTATTCCGTCCTATGCAGGCTCTCCTGTTTCATGACATTTCCTTAAGGCTGTTTTGGGTATGGCGCCTGGTGGAAGGCCCACGTCTGCCCTAGGGACAGTGGGCCTTGGATATCTGTCCCCTTGGGACAAGAGGCACATAACAGGCCTGCCTTCTCCCCAGACTCCTTCCTCAGAGTGCATTATGAGTGTCTGCCCTAGCCATCCTTCGTGTCTTCCTTAAGCAAGACTTACGTCTCTACGCATAAGGAGCGGGTGACGATTGTCTTGCCACCATCCCGCTGTACTCGTCAGGGCAGGCTCTCCTATTTTCGACTGTTTCCTGACAAAAATGCCAACGGCTCCTTCTCTTCTCCCGGGGAGGCGTTCTA